>NC_137467.1:21978338-22436094 GCF_964235325.1 Thermobia domestica | reverse complement strand
CTTAAAACAAAAAAACAAAAAAAAAAAAAACAAACAAGTGCAACTTTAGCGTCTAGTTTCTTAACCTTTTCGATTGGAAAGAGCCGTCAAAACGGAGTCGTATGGATTATGGCAAACTCATTTGAAACTTCATGAATACTATAGCAATTGTCTGCTGCGATACGCATCCTGAGGAGTTAATCTAAATTGATTGTTCCTTGATGAAGCTGGTTCGTTTTCTCCGATACTATAATCCTAGAAAATATTACAAATAACTGACGTATTGAGTGTTATTTCCACACTCTTCCCTCAAATACACTGATGCTGTTTTCGTGGTATGTGAATATAATGTTTTGGTTTGAACTCATAACCAAAATATATCGTAATTCTCTCTAAATCAGGACACACTTTTACAAGAAACACCTATTGTAATTCTATATGACTTGTGATTTCACCTCCATTATGAAATATATTTGCATCGTGACGTTTTATGCATGATATCCATACAACCACTGTTTAATTTACAGAAACAATTCCGATTGGACGGAGTATCATGCACATCATTTTCTCTTATCCAAGAAATGAAAAAATTGTAATTCCCATAAAACAAAGAATGGAATAACATTTACAGGAATAATTAATTTTATTTCAAAAGTGAACCAAATCCTTTTCATAACCTTCGTTTTCTTGGTACCAATAACAATTTGCTGATTTTATACTATAAAGTAATACCTTTTGAGGGCGGAAAATATTTCGAAGGTTCCATAATTTATCCCGGAGACCACACTATCTCTTATTGTATGATTAACTTGAAGTTTGTATATTGTTACCCGAAACAAAAGAAGTTGATATTCGGATTTTCTTGAAACAAGATTAGTGGCAGTGAACAAATATCCATTTTTCAGTAAATAATTCTTTGCAATTGTCATGTGAGAATAGCTTAGACTTCTATTGTAATATACTTAATGAAATATTCATATTGCAAGATTGCATTAAAAAGTCAAACTTCACACTGAAACAGTCTAGTTGAATGTTGTAATAAATTTTATGTGATATTAAATGTTATGTAGATTCTAGTATTTAAATGTTCCCAAGTGGTAGAGCTGAACTTGATTTCTTTAGCTGTTGGATATTCAGTTAAATTATCTTCATGTTGTAGGCTGGGTGTATAGTCCCTTTTGTGAAAGGGTTCACGCATGACATGTGTTTAAAGATTACGTGCAAATTGTTAAATAGGACGACAAAATTTTTAAAAACATTTTCAGGTGATGGTTATATTTCGTACAGATTATTTCGCGAGGCTTGGAATAAATACATGCGAAAGAAATAACAATTCAAGCGCATATAGCGTTTAAATAATGTTATAGTTTACCGTTGTTCGTATGCAAATTCATTCATTTCTTACAGAATACTTCTACAATCTAGAATACTTTATTTCGAACCACAATTGTACTTTTTTACGGCTCATGTTAAAATAAAACTAATTTCAAGTAGTTTAGCAATGTTTAAGTGTGATATCATTCTTTGCTTACAGATTATTTCGAGATCCAGAATAAAGAATACTAGAAAGGAAGAAGTATGTTAGATTTACGACATTACTTTAACGAGACTTCATTTCATGGTCTCAGTTACTTACTGAATAACAAAGAAATAAAATTTTGGAGATTGTTGTGGATTCTTGCTTTACCAGTGGTATTTTTCTTTGGTGTTTGGGTAGTTGTGGGAAGCTGGAATAAATTCCAAGATAATCCAACTGTTACCTACATTGAAGCAAAGCCAGGAAGAGGTCATTTACAGTTAAATCGGTTGTCTGTATACATGTGCCCAAAGAATGTTAGAAATGATGAAAATTTTAAGACTTTTTTCCGAAGGTAAGATTTATAATATAAATTTAGTTTTTCAATTTCACGAAATTTCCGCAACCGAAAAAGACTGGTGACATATTACATGCTTAATGAGAAATACATATAAAGTGGAAAACACAAACGAAAACTTAGAAAATAACAAGGAAACCTATATAAAACTTCGTTTTTCAGCTAAACAACTAAATTTAATTATACAATAGTTCCTTCATACCTAGGTATATGTAAAGCAAATTTTTATGTGTTGTTTACCTACGGAATGCCGTGTTTCCACCACCGATTGTGATCGATCTCCCGTCCACCTGTACTGAATACTGCCATGCATGTAACGAAGCTGCGTTGCAGCATTACTACGATCACTGCATAACACTCCTCTTACAGGATTTCTACAAGTCGCTAACAATACGGACTCGACGATGAGATAGCAACCGCTTGAATAACTCGAAAACATAATAGTCCACTCTTATGGAATATAAACTCTTCACATGGAAATCAGAGAATGGGATAGCTGATATGACGGTTTCCTGTACCACATGGTGATACGAATCCAGCGATCTTTTCCTTGTGTGGATGGATGCCTAGCCTTGCTACACTTCAACGTTGTTTATGTCTTGTTCGTACAATGCTATGATTTACTGTTGTTACATTTCAGTCAGAACATGAGCTTGGTAGTATGCACCATTCGTTTGGACGAGTCACTGCAGCTTTATCAGATGCAATTTGCCCATGTATGGGGAACCAGCTACAATTATGAACCAGTTCATAAGACGGTTATTGCATTTCACATCGATGGGGTTTGATCATGACTCTGTGCTCCATATTTCCGTGTAATATGATTCACAGTTACAAGACCTGCTTAAAAATTACACATTTGACATGTTCCTACGATGCGCGACATGGTGACATTAAAGTTGGATAAGGACACAACGTACATCTCACATAGAAATCTGTTTAGCTTCGGCGGCATCAGACTACGCTAGACTTACCTGCTATACTATGTGACTGCTGATATATTGTTTCCTGCATCGGGGAAATCTTACGGCATGTACGGTACATGCTGCGCATTGATTAGGTCTTAATATTAGTGTATCCACATCTGTACTAACGTATACAGTCTTTACAGCGTTTCTTAGGAAAATAAAACCATGTCAGTTACTTAAGAAACAAGATTTCCGCCACACTAGTGTGCGTAAGGTTAGGGAATAAAATGCAATACTAATTTAGTTACTGGTGTAAGGTAGTTCTTGTATCATTTTCAAATTATATGTTGATGATTGGAAATTTACTTCTAAGTCTTTCTTTCCACATTTGACCCCAAATACTGTCATCATTTGATTGTAATTATAGATGAAAAGAAAGCTGGAGATTGATGGTTTCAAAAGTAATATTTATTATAGTGTTCAAGAATAATCATATAGCAGCGCACTTTCTTGACGCAAGACTTTATATCAGTCCCAGGAGATGGAACATCAGGTATGCATCTAAATTAATCGTCATTTGCGCTTTCCATGTAACCTTCAACTTAAAGGGTTACGTTCACTTTAAACAAGAAATATATTTAAATAATCGACTGAAGAAAAGTGATAGGAACTTTTACAACAATCTTGTCTTGCGATCAAATGAGTTAATATTAGTGGAACTAATTCTAGAAATTTTAAACGATTTATTGTAGCAATATGGTTATCGTACCATATTTCGATTCCCAGGCATTTCATGTTTTTCCCATCAAATATTTAGGTTTAATTTCACGACAGATACAGCATTAGTTTAATGACTGACAAGGTGATTTGAGGGCACTGGTCGCAAGAGGTCATAAATTTCTTCTTACCTTTGGCTAGATTATGGATAATCATGTAATATTTTTGTCGTGATATTTTGCTTCTCCCGAAAATGTACCAACGGGAGCCGAGCACCATATGTTACGCTCATGGTCTCACAGTAGTTTGTGCCAATGAACGTCATATATGATGCTCAAGATCATGAATAACTTAGTAATTCTGATATCAAGCATGATCATCATATATGGTGGTCATGGCCCCACAGATAGATAAGGTGTGCACCACATATGATGCTAATGGCAGTCAACCTGTTAGACGCAATCTCTAATCCTATAATCTAAATATGGTAAAGAAGGGTCACATCAATTCTTACACAATGTGCAAGTCTTATTCTGATTGATCGCTCTTAATATTGTCTAATTCTTAGGTCAGTTTTAATATTTGTTGTTAATTTATAAGCTTTGTTTACATGTTTTCTATCTTAGGATGCCTATCTGTAATGTAGTATTATTTCATTGGATCTCACTTCCTACACACGGAGACACAAGTTTACTGCTTTCGCATGAGATATTACATCCATTTGTGTTGTAATAAATTTTCAAACATTTTGAACTGAAGACGATTAGCAAGACAAAATACTAATCTGCATTAACGGAGTAAACTTCTAGCACCTCTGGTAAAGAAAGTAACTTTCTGAGGGCCAATAAAAGAAAAGAAACAGATCATTATATGGAGCACATGTTACTAAGTTGTCTCCAGCCACTTGAAAAGTATTAATTCCTCGACTTGGACCAAGATGAAAAACTAACTTTCGCAGCTATTGCTTTGTAGTAAATATTTGGTTTCAACTTTTAGAGTACGTTCTAGGTGACACTCAGTTTTGATTAGTTTTCTCTCAGTTGATTAGCATTGCTGGTAACGGAAGCTACCTCATTGAACTCGTGCTAGATAGTTTGATCACCAGCAAGGTAGATGACAACTATCGAACGAGAAGTGCGTTAAATCAAAGTTTGCGTAATATTCCAAAAGGTATGTTTATTAACAACGCTACTTTATAATGACAAATTTTGCAATTTTATTTGGTGAATGAAGTTGTGTAATTAACCTTACAAGCTTTTCTAAAAATGATTCGTACGCAACGTATAGGTTTATAATCTAATTAAATAAAGGCACGTTGTTCTAAAAAAGATAGTGATCGATTAGCTTTCAAGGGATAAGATTTACTTCATTTTTATATTTGAGATTTTGACACTTATCTACATTCATATTTTTTAAAAATAGTTTTAATATAAACGAAATTATACATAAGTCCAAACATTATGTTTTGGATGTACTTTATCAGAGAATAGAAGAACACTACATAATTGCAATCTCTCTCCGTTTGTCAAGCGGTACCTCGTCCTCTTTAAGTGCACGGTGTTCTTCATTCAACTTTCAGCATGATACCACTAAAATTTAATTTTATAATAAGTCTCTCTCATTAATAGTTATTCCATCTCATGAAGCCTAAAAGGCTTTGTTATAAACAATAAAAATTATAATGTTAAACTATTATTATTATTATTATTATTATTATTATTATTATTATTAGTAGTAGTAGTAGTAGTAGTAGTAGTAGTAGTAGTAGTTCACATGACCCTAAAACGTGACATTTCAGGTTTGTTTTGCAATGAAAGATCGTAGAAAATTATCAACGCATTCTAGTGTTTCGGACCTAATAATATTCTGTAGATTCAAGTATCACACAGGATTGTTGCTTGGAATAGACCCTAAATTTAAATAAAGAAACAAAGAAATGAATAATACTAATAATATTAAGGAATCCAGGGCTTCATCTGTGTTCAAGTAAATAACACACATGCCTTTGATATACAGGGAGCCTCATTTGATTCATAGATGAATCTATGATTCAAATTTCACATTAAGAGGTACTGTCAGGAATCACATCAAATCGGTGCTAGCAGAGACATTAAACTAAGGCTAAATTTCACACTATTTTATTTAATTACCAAAGACAAACACACAGAGAGAGAGAGAGAGAGAGCAAAACGATGTTTTGGTTCAGAATGTTGCGTTTTAAAATAATCGAATAACAAAGCGTTCAATTCTGTTTATTTCTGAAGAGAAGCATTTAGAATATAAGTAGACAAGTAGTTAAAAATATGAAGTTGTGTTATTATTACGGAAATCTGTATCCAAATATATATGTGTATAAAAATGCTTGCATCTATGTATGGGTATATGTATATTCCAGTATAAGTCTGAAATCCTTAGAGCAATTTTGACAAAACATGATGTACATATTTTTATTATACGGCAAATAAAGCTTTCACCGAAATATGCGTACCTAAAAGAAGTAGATGGAGTGGTACAAAATTAGCGTTACTAGTGTGCAATCCATAAATTTCCGGACACTCAAATGAATAGCAAATATATCTGTGTCATTAAAATCAAAGTACAAACCCGTCTGCATTGTAGTAGAACGAAGTGAAAAAATAATGTCAATAATGACCGATCACAGTGTCTAATTCACAATTTTCAGTATCTGGAAAATAGTTGGACTCTTTAAAATGAATTTTCGAACGTACTGTTCATCTGAATCTAATTGATTTTAATCATCTCAATTAACTAAGGCGAGTGTTCTATGCGGTACAAAGGTGCAAAATTTCAGTGAAGTGTAGAACATATATGTTTATTTAAGGCGTTCATTGAAGGTCATGTAGGGGGCCAGGTGATGTAACCAGGATGGAAGAAAGTATGGACGCTTTCCAAGTTTTAACTAACAGAAGGATCGGAAAACGACGAACATCAAGATTTAGGCTCAGATGAAAGGACAATATTAATATGGATCTCGCAGAAATGGAAATACAAAGTACAAACTAGATCCAGCTGGCTAAGGATAGAAGTCAGCGAATAGCTCTCGTAAACGCGGCCTTGGGAACCTTACGTCACTCTATTGTGCTTTCTTGTACCTACTGGTTCCAAACACGTTACACTGTAGATGGATCCCATCCTACTCTGTCACCTATTTCTATGTATGAGAAACCATAATCACGGTATGTAGCAATTCGAACCCAATAGAACTGCGAAACCTCCTGGAAACGCTGGCGTATTCGACGACGAGTTATTGTTGACCACTTTTGTCACACAACAATAACGACCACTTGTATTCACCGCACTTCTAAGCTTCTCTGGCCTGCTCGAGGTACCTCTTCCTAGATGGCGTGGCAGGCGTACGTGACTAACGTAGACCTTGGCCACCAAATCATTTCCTTCTAGAATCATTCCCTACACACTTTCTTTGTTATGTTCCATTTTCTTCTTTTATTCAGAAAGAAATGAGAAGAAAGGTAAATAAACGGATAAAGGAGAACTTTTTGTAATTCGAGTACTGGTTTCTGAATGAATTTTAAATATTTATTTCTATTTAGCTGTCGATTATTTTTCCTTGGTTAGTATTATAGAAGAGCCGTTTGATAGCTTTGGTTCGACACCCGTGTTATCTGCACAGTTTTCTTGTCTTGGGTTTTGCTGTCATGATTTTTTACAAAGTCAATTTTTATCTTGCCATGGAATAGCAGACTTGTAGCGATTCTCTCGTTGTATATCGTAGAGCGCCAGACCATTTCTCACCTCAGATATGATTTGGAGCCTTTCACTTTATATAGTATGACATGAAAAATTTCCATATTCAACATTTGAAGTATTAAAACCTCCGAAATACTAAAGTATGAGTATACATTCAGTGTATTTAATATTATGTATTAAAACACACTTAGATTCTTGAAAGAAAAACACGTGAGTAATTATACTCCTTTACTTATTCTGTGAGCTATAGTCTTGCTTCAAAAAAACTCTTTGGGCTTTATTTACGTATTTATTTAGTTCTTCAAAAAGAGTAATATTACGCGTAGCAATTACCCTCCTACTAATTTATAAAAAAAAACCTTCTTTATTTTCAAACATTTTAGTTCTGATTAATCATATTGCTCTCACTTTTATAAGGATACCTGTTTCCACTTTGTTTAATATTTTAGTATTAACCTTACTTTATTGTCTAATTATATTAACAAAATCTTTCGCCTTAGTTCTAACACGAAGTTTTAGACAAGGATTCCTCGACTAACACCTCACCGGCAGAAATAATAAGACTTCCAGAGTTCGTATTCTAAGAGTCATCCTCATTATTATTAAATAGATAAGCAAGACACCGATATTATTGTGTTCTTCATTGTCTATCTGGAACCGTCTTGTAAATCACTTGTGTTTGATAGCTTATTGTTTGAGATACAGAAGTCTAAGCATTGAAAGTAACATTGTAGCTTACAATCAATAAATGGTTCTTTTTATAAAAAAGAATATTTAAAGTTGATGATTATTTACACAACATCTAAAAAGTGTCTAACGAAAGGGATTTCTTTTTATTAATTTCTCGTTCTATAAGCTTCAACGTTTGTTCGAGATTAGAGATTATGTATTATTTATCACTTTCCAGGTTTTCCTTACTTCGTCATGTAAACTTTGTATAATGTAGCTTAAAAACTTTACATACCCTTATTTCGGTCCTATATACATGCGATCTGTTAATATTTACTATAACATACTGCTGAATAATTTATTATAATACTAATTTATGTATTGAGAACGATCAGATTCTTTGATTTCTGAGTGTATGTATTCACAGAAATACATTGGTTTATTTACAATAAGCTTATAGGTAAACTCAACACTTGACGTTATGACGTGTATTGAATATAATGATAAAGGTGGGATATAAGTTAACGATTGCAATCATTCATAATTATTCCAATAAATAATATTAAACAACCTATTTTACGAACTCCCTCCCTCCTAGGACAGGTTAATGAAGAAACACAGAACTATAGAACACACTGCTACAACAATAAAAATATGATGAATAATGAACAATATATCAATATTTGAAGAAATATATTTTGTATTGGAATCGTAACACAAATTCTAAGTCCAAATTAATAACAAACCCTTGCCCCGTTTTCTTATGCGTCCACAGATACATGTCTTAATCGATTAGTAGCTAGCTTCTAGTATTCAATCCAACTCCTCCCCTTCCTTGACCTCTCCTTGTCTAAATCAGTGAGTACACTCTCTCCATTCAGCTGAAAAAGAAGCAGTAATCAAGTCCACAACTTTATAGCTTTAAACCAGTCTGTTCCACTCGTTTGTTCTGAAATATTTCAAAGAGCCTAAAATAAAAAAAAAAGAAGTCACACAATATTCACAGTGGTTTATGAAGACCTTTGGTTTCATTCTTTCAATTCTTTAAAGACTGCAAGCTAGTAAGATGCTCCCTAAGCAATATGTGGAAATTGCCGAAAACGGCAGCACGTTTTGTGCTTCCCAAAGTCTGTAATGCACGCACACAGCTCTAAAATATCTACTGACAGAAACGATTGTATGATTCATTGTATGATTCATTTGAGTTATTGTATGATCCATTTCATTTCTTTCCAGTAATTGCAAGCAAATGTTCCAGGGGCGTCATTTGGGCAAGAGAGGAGGATGTAATTCCCCCTCCCTTGAGCTTCATAAATATATATTGTTTGATCAAATGTATGGTAATACATTAATAAAAAATAAAAATCTTATGTCGGCGGAAAATTTCCCCTCCCTCCCCCGAACAATATCTACAGGGCACTGCTTTTAGCAAGAAAACCCATAGAGTTACGATAGCACATTGCTAGAGAAATTATATTTGGTTTCAAGAGTCAAAGGTTTGATCTCAAGCCGTATGAGTTCCTGGGTGACATTAAAAGAGAGAAGGATAGAGAGAGAGATCCAAGTATGGAGATGGGGAGGTATGACTTATATACACAGATTTAGAATTGGGGAAAATGATCTGACAGGATTCGTATTATGTCGAAAATTGCGATTTTATAATACAGAAGAAGGAAAGGTTTCTAACTGCGAGGATCACATTAGGCAGTTGTCGAACTAAGGTGAACTCTTTTTAGAGCATCAGATGATTACAAGGACAGAGAGAGATCTTGAAAATTGCGGAATTAAGAACATAAAAAATCTGAAATATCCGAAACGGTTTTCGAACCACGAACCTTTTAGTTATCGAACCATGACTTTATTCATTTTGCTACTGTGAACTCTATTTACTCGTTACATATGTTTCCTTTAGCTACGTTCAAAGCTAACTTAATGGGATATTCCAAAATTTGACTCGGTGAATGTGCCGTTTAGACAGGATAAAAAACTCTTGTAACTTAGTTACAATGCATCGTGGCGGATATAAATAATTGATAAGGTAATGGTGACTGCTTTGAAACAAATGCATAGTATTGAGATTTAAATCAGTCATATCTGTGATTTCTTGTGGATAAGAAACAAACTTGTGAATCAAACGTTTAAGAATAACTGAAGTTATAAATATAAACTTTGCCAAAGATTATTCACTTATATCATCTTAAAACAACTGCGAAAGACGTTCTAAAACAAAGAAATACAACTTTGCAGGCGGAGACAGAGAAACCTAAAGTAACGAGACTAAAGACGAATCATTTACCGCTTAATAATCGTGGTTCAGTGGTTAAGATGCTAGACCAGTAATCTGGATGTTCGTGATTCTAATGCACGTCAGGCATTTTTTACTCTAGGATTTTTGATGGTGATTGATCGACCATAACAAAAATTGCATTATATTCAGATAATTGAATACTCTGATGTTACAATACTTGACTATAAAATCTTTGTGAATAATAACAGTAATACTAATAAACTAATAATTATTATTATTATCTCGTAGAAGATTAAAAGCTAGGAGCTAATTATCGGTTAGGTCCGTTACAAGCAGAAACGTGACATTTGGAAAGCATATTTTGGTTTGCTTAATGTTGCCCACGAGAAGAGTAGATTTTCATCTCGTTTCTAAAATAAAAAAATAAGAATTAACATTTCACATTCGAGACGGGACAAGGCTAACACAAATTATCGTACCGCCTTGGAGATGAGAATCGAGACGAGACGAAACGTATCTAAAACATTTCTCGTCTTATCTCGATTCTCGAAATAGTGTATGTAAATTCTTTAAGTAACAATTGCTCTATAGACTGAATTTTATAGGCCTTTTGTTACTTTGTATTTTCAGATCTCATTGAATTATGGTCTATGTAGGTATTTTTGTAGCAAAGCTTTCATAATTACCTCTGTATATCCTAAAAATTAGTTTATTATATGCCTTACTCTTGACTGACATTCAGTTATTTTTATTACAGTTATTATCCCTAAAACATATGTACAATACTTTCTACATGAAACTTTAGTGGAAAGTTTTTATTTGAACGTAGCTGCAGAGGTGTGTCTTGAAGGTACGGAACGCCTTCTAGGAAAACCCTACGTTTAAGTATGTTTTTTGCCAAATTTTAGGGCAACTTTCAAACTTTTCATACCATTATTTATTATTATTATTATTATTATTATTATTATTAATAGTAGTAGTAGTAGTAGTAGTAGTAGTATTACTATTACTGAAGTGTTGTTAATTTAATAGTTCAACCTGTTCCACCCTGCTCCCGCCAAGTGGGCATTGTGCTGAACAGTCACACTGTATGAAGGTTTTCTCCGGGTTCCGTTTCCTCCCGATTTTTTTATTCCAATATTTCTTTCATTCCCATCATCGACGTCTTCTCTAGCTTACCCGGCATCGGCATGACCATTACTTAAAAACAAATTTTCTTTCGGCTCTTGTTAGTTTTGTATTCTACTCTCTACATGAAATTTGCCTCGAAACTTTAACATTTAGCTAGTTGTAGGAACGTATGCAAAGGGTATTTCATGATGGTCCTGACACCTCTCTCCAATCCCGGCTATTGTGTAACTTCTGCCTAACGCAACGGGCGATTTTACAGATTTTAATACAACGTGTCCTCATACAGAAATTATCTTCTACATTATTATTATTATTATTATTATTATTATTATTATTATTATTATTATTATTATTATTGTCACTGTATATTTGAGACCTCAATATTACGTTCTATTCCAATGCAAATAAGCATACTGAACTTAACAAAAATAAAAAGAATTTTTTTTTTGGATCTTGTATAAGGATGAATTACTTTGTAAGATATACCTAAGGAAAGATAATAGAAGGGAAATAAGGTGTCAGCTACTCGATAATATGAAAATGGGAACTTTCGATGCCTTATGAGAAACTAAGTAGAATGTGTCTTCATCAGGATACACCCTTTCTTTAGGTAAAAACATTGGATTATGTATGCTTGATATATACATTTTAACAAAATATAGAAACAAATATAAAAAAGAATAGTTCCTATTTACCAATTTATGTTGAACAAATATATGGAACTTGTTGAAAATGACGAACGAAAATATTATTATTATTTCTAGTAAGAGTGGAAGACGTTAATAACAATTCCACAATGACGTTTCAGACAAATTAATGGCTAATACCATGTTTATAGGGTGACGCGTTTCTATTCATGAATTGTTTGTGAAACACGCGAAGTTTTCAGACAGTAGGAATCAAGACTGTAGACTGTGAAGTCATGTTGTTAGTTTTTCCCTGTGTAGAAAGTCGTTTCAACTCTAACTTGTAAGAACGAGAGAAATTGATTAGTATTCCTGTTATTTTACATCAGAAATATCTACACTGTAAATTATATTTTTTCTGAATATCCTCGAACCAAGGACCTCTAACTCACAAAAATAA
This sequence comes from Thermobia domestica, assembly GCF_964235325.1. Lineage (NCBI taxonomy): Eukaryota > Metazoa > Arthropoda > Insecta > Zygentoma > Lepismatidae > Thermobia > Thermobia domestica. Next base: position 22,423,753 of record NC_137467.1, on the reverse strand, counting down.
TTTTAACCGCTGATGAAAGCTCTTTTAAGCAAGAGTCAAGAAACACTTGTCTATGTAGAAAATTGCAAAAGTTTCGATTTCAATATTTTATTAACGATAAAACACTAATTTCGGTCATAATAAAATAATATAATCCAGGGAATTCAAGTTTAAATTAAAAAAGACCGAAAGTATCTAGCCTTCTACTGTAATATCTGATGGGTGGGGTGCCTGGGTGCCTGGTTTGTTCCCAAGGTAAGTGTGTTTAAGACGGACAACATCGTGTTAGTTGTTTTTCTCGGGACACTCCCGCTTTCTCATTCCACCATTTTGTCCATCACAACTCACTTGCTTCAATCATAGTAATCCTGAACCTAACAGGCATAATCGTTGGACATTAAGCGTAAATATTTCATTTTCAAGCTGTTAACCCAAACCAATCTGAATGGAAAAATAGTTGTATTTTCTATTGATCATTAACGTTGTTTTTCAAAAAAATATGTAGAAAAAACATGGGAAATCGTAAATCCATTCAAAAGTGAAACAGCAGACTCATAATACTTTAACTTGAACAAGTACAAATCGCTTGAAGCTTTTCCCAAATATGTACGTATATTCTGAATAGTGCGAGTGAGTTTCGGTGAGAATAATGAGTTTCGGTGTGTCTGTGAGTCCGTGGGTGAGTTAGCCAAGTCGGTCGAGTTTTCTGAGGTCACATGGTCAATAGCACGTGACTCACTGTGATCCAACACCCACCGTGGCCTGCTACGACCCACTCCCAGCATGTCCCACTGCGACCGACCACTCACCGTGACCCACTGCGACCCACAACGCACCGACGTACACTGCTCACTGCATTGTAGACAGTATCTTCTTAACAGTATGTTCTTTTAACACTTGACCCTTGCCATGGAAACTAAAAACACATTTCTTATTGGTAGTAGTTTCATATTGTCCAAACTAGGCTTGCAACCAGGCTGGAGCTAGAAGGCCTGACCCCTTAAACTTTTCGTGGTATCTCCAATCCTCAACACAGAAAAACAATTAGATATGTCTAAGAGTATTTTCTCACTTTTCCCCCGTAACATATTCATGGCCCCTCTAAACTCGTGTGGCTTGTTGCGGGCCTGGTCCAAACCTGGTGTATGTATTGTATTGTAATAGAATAAAATTATCACTTTGTTGGAGCTGAAGAAGATAATTTAGAAGCAATTGAGGTTAAATTTAAATCATGGCAGTCGAGGTGGAACGAAACGAGCCCTGCGGGCATTCTAATACGTTCCTGCTGCTGCTACTGCTATTATTATTATTATTATTATTATTATTATTATTATTATTATTATTATTATTATTATTATTATTATTATTATTACTTCTTCTTTTTGTACAGTGAAGTCATATAGCAAAACTGCACACTTAACATAAGTAAATATTTTTTTAGTATTATTTTTTCATAAAAAATAGAAAAAAATTCTTGAACCTGGTTTGAACGCACAAAAAAGCAATTATAATTACTAGTGCGCTAGTGGACGGCCACGAAGACCGCCAGTAACATTTATTTGATTTCTCTTGTATTTATATGTGCTTCGTGTCGAGAAACTGATAACTGCAACTAACCACCTCCTATGAGAAGGGTCGAGAGTGATTTTAAAATATGTTTCTGAACACTGGTGAATTTGTCTACGTTTCACCTTTCTACTTTCAAGGCCTCCATTTCCTCTTTTTATTTGTTTCTGGTGATACTTACCTGAGATGAGTATCTCTAGGTGAAAAAGAACTTGAACCATTCTCGGATATTGATATTTGTAATTGTAATAATAGCAATAGCCTTATACTACTACCTGTTGTTCGAGACCATTTGTTTTTAGATCAGCTAACTACTGGCAAATATATTTTTGAATACTTTTATATAAATTATATAACTGTAATATATAAATTATATAAAAAAGGAAATAACTATGTGTACCTAATCATTACGGCCAAATTGTAGTCAAATGAAATGAATTTTGGTATATAGTTAGGTCTTAACCTTTAGTTTACCATTGACAGTACACTGTCAAAAGTGTACATCCGTTCGTCCCGCTGCCACTGTACTGACAGAGGCGAAAGGTCTACTTTTACCAGCGACACACCGGTTGAGAACCAACCTTTTTGGTTTCTTTCAGTATGGACTATCTCTTCATACAATAAGGCACATCATTTTAAAAAATAAGTGTGCTGTTCCTACTTTTTTCTAGCTTTTAACAGCAATAAAAATTTAGGTTTGTGATTTTTAAAAAGAATGGCTTTTAAATTTTAAAAACTCTACGTTTCACAGGATTTTATAAATGTTTCGCAGGGAATGTCATGGTGATTCAACGTATAGTACAGTCCGCATTGGAAGAAGGCGAAGAAAACTCTTCTTTTTTTTTACCACAGCTAGGAGTGCGGGGGGGAAGAGTGAAATTGAGAAATCGTGTTTTCCTCCCTGTGTAGACTAAACATATCTCGACGGAAATAATTTATGAGCCACGAGCAGGAAGCTATGTTATCTCCAATTCGTTTTAACAAGTGGGCTATATACACAATTTGCCCTCTAACCCCCCACCCCTCACACCCACGAGCTCAAACTGCGCTGTTTGTTCCTCGTGTACAAATCCATGTGGTTCATTTTCCGGTGTGTGTGTGTGGATGGAATTCTTTTACGCAGAAGAGAGTAGAATCAAGAGTAGTAGGTTCGCTTACATTTCGAGATGGCAGCAACAAGCCTTTCCAAAGAAGAAATTCAAGAAGCCCTCTGGGAGGAGACCGACACAGAAGATGTAGATGATTTGGACGTTAGTGACAATGACGAACCAGACATCGAACCCGAGACATTGAGTGAAGACGATTCCGACAGCGACGACGAAACACGTCCAGACTACAGGCAGTGGATTCGACGGGACAGATCTAAACCTTCCCCTACACCTTTCCCTTTCACTTTGCAAGCTGGACCAAAGACCGACAGACTGACTGCATCCTCAAACCCCATTGACGCTTTTTGTCTATTTTGTGATGGTGATTTCTTCAACATGTTGTTGACAGAATCGAATAGGTATTATCAACAACATGTTGCAAGACACAAGCCATCCAAAATAGAGCCACCCATTACGCTGGAGGAACTGTATCGTTTTTTTGCTATCCACCTTAGTATGGGACACAACAGACGAGACAGGTACTCAGACTATTGGAATCGGTCCGGCATCATGTTCTCTCCTTGGTACGGCGAAAATCTTTCCAGAAATCGTTTCTTTCACATTTTACGCTTTCTTCACTTCTCTGACAATAGCAGACCACCTAACGTGAACGACCAGTCCTATGACCGCTTCTGGAAACTGAGGGACGTTTTCGAATATCTACGTGACAAATATGATAAACTGTACCAACCGACAGAAAACTTATCGCTTGACGAAGCCATGATTCTGTACAAAGGTAAAGTGATTTTCAAGCAATATATCCCGAAGAAACGCAAACGATTTGGGGTGAAACTCTACATGCTTTGTGATTCTAAGGGGTATGTTGTCGATCAGATCGTTTACCTTGGCAAAGATAAGACCAGACAGACAACAGAAATGACTTCAACACACGCATTGGTCATTGAACTGACACAGAAAGTTCAAGGAGTTGGCCATAAAATTTTTATGGACAACTTCTTTTCCTCTCCTGATCTTTTTGACGATCTTGCAACAAAGCGTACGCAATGTTGCGGGACCGTCAACAAGAACAGACGTTCGATGCCTGACGACTTCAAAGACCGCTTTTTCAAAACAACACGAGGGGACATACATGTACGGACCAGGGATGACTTATGTGCGGTTTGTTGGAGAGATAAACGAGACGTTTTTCTTCTGACAAACTTTCACAACTTTCCTGTCGACGGTAACTTCCTTGACGAACATAAAAACGCGATCAAGCCGCACATTGTTCTGGAATACAATAAACACATGGGTTACGTTGACAATGCTGACAAGATGACGAACACGTATAACGTGCGAAGACGGACAATGAAATGGACAAAGAAGGTTTTCTTCTACCTTCTTGACCAAACTATTTTAAACTCTTTCATTCTGTTACGTTTCTTTCGACCTTCCCCTGCCTTACGAGACTATAGACTACAACTGATTTACGAACTGGTGGCTCTGGGGACACCACCAGTTCCAGGACCGTCGCACATAATAAGTCGACCTCCACCTCTAAAAATACAAAGGTTGGAAGCTGCCAATTCTAAACATTGGCCCAAGAAAGTTCACGAATGCAAGGACTGTGTGGTGTGCTCCAATAGTAAAAAAAGGAAGAGATCAAATTATGTGTGCTCGGAGTGTAAGGTTCACCTGTGCGTTGATCCATGCTTCGGGGTGTACCACACGCGACAGTGACCCACGTGACCCTAAGGGACCTGAGTGCATTGTACACAAGCTGTGACCAGGCTGTTGGTAAGTACAAGTACTAACTTTCATTTATATTGCATAATTTTACTTCTTTGTCAATGTCTATAATAAAAAAAAGGCATTGGATTGTTACTGGAGATATGTGCAATGTTTCAGAAGAAATATTTATAGTGAAAATACTATTTGATTTTAAGACCTAAACCAAAAAGATTTCGCATTCGGAAGGATGTACGTACATTTTCAATACAATTCTTTACAAACAATATTGAAAAGAAGGGGGTTGGGGGTGTTTTCACCCCCAAATTTAGCATTTTTTTTAGATTTTTTATCTTTGGCGCCCCGTGGCGCCCCCTGAGTTTCTACCAAGTATGTCAAAGGACTCAAACATTATACCAGGGACCTTCCTTAAGAATACAAAAGTGATTTCATAACTTAGTCGCATTTCGTAACGTCAGAAAAAAATGTTTTCTGGTACACTGCAATGACATAAATTTTACACATTTTTTTCGCATTTGCAAGGTGTCAGAAAATAATTTATAGAAACATTACTATTTCATTCTAAGACCTCAACCAAAAAGATTTCGCATTCGGAAGGATGTACGTACATTTTCAATGCAATTCTTTACAAACAAAATTGAAAAGAAGGGGGTTGGGGGTGTTTTCACCCCCAAATTTAGCATTTTTTTAAGATTTTTTTATCTTTGGCGCCCCGTGGCGCCCCCTGAGTTTCTACCAAGTATGTCAAAGGACTCAAACATTATACCAGGGACCTTCCTTAAGAATACAAAAGTGATTTCATAACTTAGTCGCATTTCGTAACGTCAGAAAAAAATGTTTTCTGGTACACTGCAATGACATAAATTTTACACATTTTTTTCGCATTTGCAAGGTGTCAGAAAATAATTTATAGAAACATTACTATTTCATTCTAAGACCTCAACCAAAAAGATTTCGCATTCGGAAGGATGTACGTACATTTTCAATGCAATTCTTTACAAACAAAATTGAAAAGAAGGGGGTTGGGGGTGTTTTCACCCCCAAATTTAGCATTTTTTTAAGATTTTTTTATCTTTGGCGCCCCGTGGCGCCCCCTGAGTTTCTACCAAGTATGTCAAAGGACTCAAACATTATACCAGGGACCTTCCTTAAGAATACAAAAGTGATTTCATAACTTAGTCGCATTTCGTAACGTCAGAAAAAAATGTTTTCTGGTACACTGCAATGACATAAATTTTACACATTTTTTTCGCATTTGCAAGGTGTCAGAAAATAATTTATAGAAACATTACTATTTCATTCTAAGACCTCAACCAAAAAGATTTCGCATTCGGAAGGATGTACGTACATTTTCAATGCAATTCGTTACAAACAAAATTGAAAAGAAGGGGGTTGGGGGTGTTTTCACCCCCAAATTTAGCATTTTTTCTAGATTTTTTTATCTTTGGCGCCCCGTGGCGCCCCCTGAGTCTCTACCAAGTATGTCAAAGGACTCAAACATTATACCAGGGACCTTCCTTATGAATACAAAAGTGATTTCATAACTTAGTCGCATTTCGTAACGTCAGAAAAAAATGTTTTCTGGTACACTGCAATGACATAAATTTTACACATTTTTTTCGCATTTGCAAGGTGTCAGAAAATAATTTATAGAAACATTACTATTTCATTCTAAGACCTCAACCAAAAAGATTTCGCATTCGGAAGGATGTACGTACATTTTCAATACAATTCTTTACAAACAAAATTGAAACGAAGGGAGTTGGGGGTGTTTTCACCCCAAATTTAGCATTTTTTCTAGATTTTTTGATCTTTGGCGCCCCGTGGCGCTGCTCGGTTTGTACCAAGTATCTCAAATGACCCCCAAAATTATAGCAGAGACCTTTGGCAACAAAATGCTTTTTACTTTATGTCTCTATACGCAATAGTAGTTATTTTAGAAGCTTTTCTTTCATACACTACAAACTGTTAAAAATCATTTAAATTTCCCGCGGTACGGAGAAGCGTACACCCTGCTGGCCGGCGGTAAAGTAAAGGTTAATTCAAACTTGCATGATATTATATATTTTCATTATAATAATATCCTAAGGTATAGTGGGTATCCGGATTTTTGTGGAAAAAAATGGTATCTTACAAGCCATACAACTTACGGAGCTGGAATTCAGTATATTATCTCTTTGTTGAAAATGAACAGAACGTCTCCTATCATTTTTTAAACTTCTCCTTTATGAGGAGGGTCGGCACGTTGTATATATGGTAAATTGATGGTGGGTTAGTTTGTAAAAATAATAAAAAAAATCGATATTAGTTGAGACAAAAACATTACAGTGCTTCGCATCATATATCCATATATGCTTACCATCAGGGGGGATCCAGAATTCAGTTCGGCCGGGCTGGTGGGTAGTAATACTGCTACTTGGAGCTACTTTTAAGAGCTTCGAACTTTGGGTTGTTATTTATATACAAAATAAGAAAGTTTCCTCTTCTGAGGGGCGTCTGCCACTGGATCTGCCCCTGCTTACCATGTGTCTTCTACTATAATAATTGCTGAAACTTGTTTATTATATGACGCGCTTAAAGCGCAGCGCAATCAACCCATCATGTGAAAAAATAGACATAAAACTTGTAATACAAGCTTCTGAACGTTGGTCTACTGACCTTGAATTGGGACTTTAAAAGATGTCATCCTGTTTGTACTAAAAGGTATCGATAAGTCAACAAGTAAATAATTAGACATTGATAATTTAATTGAAATTCATCGTAATTTTACCCATGAAAAACACTTTACCATTTTATATGGTAAAGGTCATATTCATCGTTTTTGTAAGAGAGCGGTGCTTGACCTGTTGAGGGTAGAAATTCAAAATCCGATTAGTTAGAATTTCAGAACCTGATTGTAGTACAAGTGTAAACACTTTAGTCAGTAAAGGGGCCGTGGATCATATCAGAGTTGATGACGATGTGTTTTGATGGGTCATTGGTTCATTGTAGATGTTTTGTCGGAGTATGTTATAGTGGGTGGTGGGCCATAGTGGGTCACGGTGGGTCATGGGTCAGACTGGGTCAAGGTGAGTAGTCGGTCGTTGGTTACAGTTGGTGTTGGGTTAGTGGGTTGTGGGTCAAGGTTTCATTGACCCACGTCAACTCTGAGTTAACTGGATCCACACACTCTACTTTAGACAAGAAGGGGTGGAAAGGGGAATTAGTTGGATTTAATACTAGAAGCAGGTATTCGATTGAGACATGTATTTCTGAATGCATAAGAAAACGGGGCAAGAGTTTATTAATTTGGACTTAGAATTTATGTAACGATTTTTATGCCGCGAACTGTACATAATATGTACCAATGGTATTTCATAATTTTAATTATAAATACTCTTAATATATTTAGAAAATTTAGAAATGAAACGAGAGAGAAAAAGAACATTTATTTCCGAATTTTGAAGAATATGGCATACGTTAATGGAAGTAATATCTATAACTTCGCAAAGTACGAGGATTATGATGACTTTCAATTTCCTATCAGCGAACTACATACTGAGGTAAGATTTCATTTACATTTCTATATAATTCCTATTAATTTAAAAGCATTTTGTTTTCTTCTGATTAAATCATTATGATTTTAAGTATGATTATGTAATATTGTATCATTATAAAGGTATTGTGAGAAAATTCAGATTGTACATTTTCTAATGAGTTTCGGCCAACTTTATCATTCATTATGGTCCGGAAATAAAGTGCCTAACTTAATAGTAATTAAGCATATAAAGGCAATGTTAATTAAGAAATGTCATTTTCCATCAAATGTCAATGGAACTTAAATGACCAATAATCAAAACACGTGCCTTAATTATCAATTTGAATGGTAATCCTGTTGGTTCTCAATATTTTTCATTGGATAGGTTTAAAGTAGTAACTGGAGTTTTGAAATAAGGAAAACGTTTTAAGACAAACATGTGATACCTTGTAATGATATGTAAGTAAGATAGAAACATTCATGGGCTACTATTTTAGCAGCTAGAAAAAGTTGAATAAAAATATAATTGAACATTCTGTTGCATGAATCCTCCTATCTAGAAGTTAACTTTTCTAATCCATATAAATACTAGATACAATTACAAACTTTTCTTAGACGCTCCTTACTAAATTTATATCTAGCTAAGAGGCAAAGATATGTCCAACCGAATCTTATTGATTGCTGGCCTATGTCTATTTTTCCACAATGAAAATGTCCGAACGTGAATTTCTTGCCCGGGCGCAACTAGAGCTCAAAAAGGCACCTATCATCGGTGTTGAGATCGGCAAATGTTACTTGATCGTACTTCATGAGTTTGTATTGTTTTTTGTAGAAGATTTTATTTTCTTGTAGAAGGTCACGGAACTATTTTCCCTAGTTTCGTGACAGCACAAAGAGCATATGTATGAAGTGGTAATTCGCAGGTCAAAATATATTTCGGGAGGTAAAATATTCTGCAACTGGAATCCCAGTTCGAATGGCTTGTAAAGGACGACACACAAACAAACAGGGAAGATAGATTTGAGAAGAAATACATGCAAGATCAAACAGTTTATGATACAGATATCTAATGTATACACGACTCCAAAAGTGCATTACCACTTGCAATTCTCCTTGTCCTGCAATAGCAGGCAACACAAAAGCTCGGCGTTTGGGTTGGTTGCAAATTCGAAAGGAGTTGGACCAAACCTCAATTTTGTAACAAATATATCACTGTGGCAAACTGCAAATAAGAGAATAAAACAAATTGATAAGAATGACAATTTTATTATCGGACGGAGTCTGATGACATCAAAATATTCATACTTAAGCAGTTCAAACAAGACGAATGGCAAAAATGCATATAACAGGAAGCCATATCTCTCATTTCACCCAACTATAAAGAATCTCATAAAAAAGAGAAGAAAAATACACAATGGGGGGGTTAATATAAATGCCCCACCCAAAATTGTGAAAGTTGACGGACGTAAAATGAGGAAATAGGGGTTTCGCATTTTCGTTTAAAAAAGGGGTTGGGTGGTTGAAGGAAACCTCCAAACATTTGATTGCAATATATGAAAAGTGCCAGTTATAGTACGTCAGATGTGTGTAAAGGATATGAAGAATTACAACAAAACTTTCTGTATGGACAATACGAAAACAAAAACGAATACGTGTTTTTACACTTTCTGTAGAAAACCGGTTTTAGGGGACAAACTCTCCCATCAAAAATTTTGAAAGTTGACGCCCGAAAGGCACGAAGAACTGAAACGAAGTGAATGAAATTGTGAATAGATATTACAGACGTAAAATGAGGGAACGGGTTACATATTTCCTTGCAATAAACGGCTGGGTGGGACACCGACCTCTCCAGACTTTTGATCACGAAATATCAAAAGTGCTAGTAACAGTATATCTGACATGTGTAAAGGACATGAAGAATTGTAAAGAAACTTACGTGTGGACAATACACGAAAAAACAAAGGCATAAGGTTTATTATTTTCTGCAGGTAAAACGGTTTCAGGGAACAAACGAATCCACCCCAAACTTTTGAAAGTTGGCGCCCGAAAGATAAGAAGAAGTGAGCCGAAGTGAACGAAATTTTGCACAAATATTGGAGACATAAAATGAGGTAAATCGGTTTTCGTATTTTCATAGAAAAGACCTCTAGGTGGGGCACAGACCCCTCCAAACCTTTGATCATGAAATATCAAAAGTGATAGTAACAGTATGTCACATGTTTGTAAACGACATGAAGAATTGCAACGAAACTTTGTTTATGGACAATACGGAAAAATAAGTGAATATAGGTTTTTATTTTCTGCGGAGAAACGGTCTTAGGGGCACAATCTTCGACCTAAAAGTTTGAAAGTTTACGCCCGAGAAGCAAAAAGAAATGCTGCGAAGTGAATGGAATTGTGAACAGATATTGTAGACATAAAATGAGAGAATAAGGGTTTCGCATTTACTGGGGAAAATGGTTGGGTGGGGCACGGACCCCTCCAAACTTTGATCATGAAATATCCAAAGTGCGAGTAGCACTATGACAAATCTGTGTAAAGGACATGACGAATTACAAAATAACTGTGTGTATGGACAATACGTAAGACATATACTAATACGGGTTTTTATTTTCTGCGGAAGAAGCGTTTTAGGGGCATAACTTTGCAAACAATTTTTTGAAATTTGACGCCCTAAAGGCAAAAAAAGTAGACCGAAGTAAATGAAATTGTGCACATATATTGTAGATATTAAATGATATAATTAGTGTCTCCTATTTTCCTGGAAAGAAGGGTTCGGTGGCGTACGAATCCCTCTAAACCTTATATCACGAAATAGCAAAAGTGCTACTCACAGTATGTCAAATGTGTGTAAAGGACATGAAGAATTGCAACGAAACTTTGTGTGTGGACAATACGACGATTATGAGAACCACGATTATGCTCTCAAGGCTAAGGGAGACAATGATTAAGGCAAGTGAATGTTGATGGAAGGTATGATGGACTGAGAATGTAGAAGTAAATTTGAGTATCCCTAGAATACCGACATAAAATACGATGGCGTCCACCACAAAGTTTCTTGGCTGAGGATGAAACCAGAGGCCCCACTTACCAAAGGCAAGCTGTTTACCCTAGGTTACCGTGTCATCTCCCAATCCCTAAGAGACGCGGTCATCCAGTTAAGAATAACTGACATAGATAAACGTACTTTCGCATTTTCCCATGAATATCACATTCTGACCATTTCTACTTCTTGTATGTCGGTTTATCACACCCAAAATTTAGTATATCTATGCATCTGTCAGGATCATAGTGTTTCCTCCAAAGTAGGGGCAGGGTGACTTGGTGACAGAGAGCTTACTTCTGGTGCGGGATGCACCTCGTTCGATCCCAGACTATAAACGTTTGTAGTGGATACCATTGTATCCGTGAAATTTCACGGGATTATACTTTTTCTCCTATTAGCTTCCATCTATTACCACTATTATTGGATCGGATTTCAATTTAGCATATTTTCGGTAGCAAAATTACATCAGATATGGAGCTATGGATTAACGCGAGATCCAAACTTTTTCCACTCCCGCCGCGAATCGGAACCAGATCTCCTATGCGAAAGTCGCACACACTACCCCATACCCATGCGAGGTCTTTCTGTCTTCATTAGCCTAGAAGACATAACATTTAAACTTTATGAACTTCATATAATTTCAGGTTTTCCTCGATAGCCAATTCTATACTGAGACAAAGTAGATCAATCAATTATGTGCATATTTTCTTTTTAACGATGTTCTTGTAACTTTGAGTGTATTCTAAGATTTCTGTTAGTTGGAATATCGTATTTAATTGTAGTTAACTTGCCTCAGTCTACGTTTTATAAATTATCCGAATAATTCTTCAATTTCTTTGTGGTAACCTTTGTGCTGCCCCTGTACCATATTGAGGTGTGCATTAATTGAAGCTATGAGTAAATATAATACACATTTCCTTTCCCCCAACTTAGAACCGACACGTTGTTCTTGAGGTACGGCAGTTTTGGGCATTTTTCCTACAGGTTTTTGGCTGATCATAGCGCCAAAAGGAAGCATATGTGCTCCCAGTTCCCGTATCTTGTTGTCAGGAATCAGCTCCCAAACGTTGTCTTTGTTGTTTTGAAACACCCGCTATATTTCTATACAGTTTCTGATTAGCTTTTGTTTGCCAATCAACTTCCAATATTCCCAAAAAAGTCCAAAATTGAGCTAAATTCACAAAATCGCCTTCCTCCTATTCTTTCTTATTGTATAGTACTTATTATATATTTATATTGTAGTTGACAATGATTGCTTATATTGATTGACATATCTTGTTAGAATGCTAGTGGAGTAATTTCCTCTTTAATACAGAAATTCCCTTCTTGCATTGTACCGCCATTTTACTCGAGATAAGTTTAGGTAATATGTGAATTCCTATCTCGCCTAATATCGTGGACATTCTTATCTTGGAGATATAAGTGGCTGATAAATCGTTAATCTAGGTGGGATTAAGGGGGATGGGATGGAATCATCTGAAAAGGTAGGGGGACGATAGGTAGCGGCATGACGTCACGCCATCCCCATGTCTCCCTTTCCCGATTTTAATTGCTTAGGAACTGGGGGAGACCGTACACAGATTTTTGAAGGTGGGGGACTGGATACTCCGCGTTCTCAAGCAATTTTACCCCTGATACTAAGTATAAATTGGTGTGAGAACTAACGAAAAACATTACGTCAAAATAATAATAATAATAATAATAATAATAATAATAATAATAATAATAATCATAATAAAGGATCTGAATGATAAAGATATTTTTTCAACTTTCTATTACAATTCCTGTGGGCTTCCATTAATCTGGATATATTGTTTTATAACGAATAAAGAGGATTCAAACAACAATATGATTTGTATAGAAGAAAATCTTATCAGTTGTTTTACAAAGAACTGAGCAACTGACAACTGTCCTTGTGTCAGGTTTTTAAACACAGTGTTACGAGGTTCAGAAGCCACACCTGCGGGTTGTCTTTTTTGCCTCAGTGCCGCTTCTGTACTAAAATTAAGATTTTCATTAGGTCAATTTATGTGTAGCTATAAGTCAATCTCACATTTTCTTTGCAACGTTGAATTTCACAAGAAAGGTTTTTTTTCCTCGGGTAGGAAGCAAAGTCCATCTATCGTACGTTGTAATCCTTTCCCCTCTTTTGCACACTGTGTGAATATTAACTTGTATACTGTATTGAGTTACAGAAAAGAGAATGCTATTTAAAAAAATTACATTGTCAAATAAGATTGACTTATTATCACAATATATTCAAGATGAAAAATATTCATTTAACACTCGTCGTACTTAGTTGTCTGCACATAAATTCAGAACATGTGCTTTCTTCTTTACTAATATTTGCGCCGAGCTTTTTCGTGGCTAAGCGGTTAGCGTACGTGCCTTTGCCGTGTGAGACCCGGGTTCGTTTCCAGCGAGAGCTTATGTAGTTCGAATTTTTTGATTAATCAGTAGGTCCCATCTCACCTAGCCTCGCTGCTGAAAGGGACGATAAAATCAACTCAACTCATATTGAGCACCATAGGTGATATAACTCCGAGGGGAATTTTGTCCCTGGAAAACCTTCCAAAATCATCAACGGCACTAAACATGTCTGCAATTCAACGTGTCAATCATTTCCAACTCTATGCTCTCTGGCCTAGTTTGATTTTCATGTTTTCAGTAAACTAGACTGAAAAAAGAAAGAAATTTTCTTCGAGGGTGCGGGTCACACATGACCATATCCACAGAGAGTCTAGGAGCACCCTAAATTTTTACATTAGTATGAAGTATGAGCATTAAAGTAGTCAGCCATTAGGATTTTTTAGAATGATGCAGATTCGACTCCTGGAGTGAGCTCAAATTTCAGTCCTGTGTCATTTGCAGGTTTCGTCTAATACAGATTCGTTGAAAAATTTCTAAACATGTGGTATGATTAGTATGCGAACTAAAGTTTTTTTTAGCAAAAGAGATATAAATTTCTTGGTTTGGACCCTTCCATGTAATCTAGTTTATCTGGAGGCGAGATAATATGATTGGGAACTGCCTATCAGATTCAAGCTCCGAACTCACATTAAATAGACTTTTCTTTATAACCTTGGTGTTGTATAAGGGCGTGAAACAAAAATATACTCATAGCTTCAGTAATAGCTCCAGTTTAGGAATAGAGAAAGGACACTATATGAGCTTTATTAGTATTAGTAGGATATATTACCCCTCTTCACTGGGTTGAAATGAAAATTTAAATACACTACTCCGTATATTATGTGTTCATTACCCGTGAAATTCACTGTTTTCTGTTTTAATGGCATTGATTTAAACAGCATCGGAAAGATCATTGATGATCTGGGCGACTCCAACAATCATGGATTCAACACCAATATTGATCATTTTCCGTCATTTATATGTATAGTCCCCCGTGTTGCAGGCCATATCATCGAAAGTGTCATTGTTCATCTCAGCGATCCCCCAACAATGTGGATTCAGCATTAATTATCGGTCATTCTGGATCATTTTTAAATATCTCTTCCTCCCCTCCCTAAGTTGTGGGGTTGAATTTGAATTTAAACGAGATCGAAAGTACCACTGTTCATCTAAGCGACACAGAAAATTATAAATTCGACACTGATAGTGGCCATTATCGATTATTTTATATATGATTTTCTCCCCTTCCCGCAAGTAGTGGAGCTGATTTTGCATTTAAACTGGATCCAAAATATCATAGTTCATCCGAATGATCCCGAAAACTATGTATTAGACACCAATATTGGTCATTTTCTTTTATTATTATATATAACTCTCCCGCCCCCTGTACTGCGGCACACGGCATCAAAATTGTCACTGTTAATCTCAGCTACTCCTAACAATATAGATTCGAAATTAACACTAGTCAGTTTCGATCATTTTTAAATGTTTATCCCCTCTCCTACTTTGTGCCCTCCCCCTCCCCATCTATTAGGGCTGAACGTGGATTGAAACAGCACCAGAAGCGTCACTGTTTGTCTCATCGGGTCCGAAAACCATGTATTCAATACTAATAACAGTCATTTTTTAAAATCATTTTTAAGTTTCTCTCCTCTCCCCCTAACCTACGTTGCATCGTCAAAGTGAATAACCTAAAGCAATCCCTGCCCCTAAACTCATGTATATTGAAACTTTGATTTAGGTTAGTCTGTTGGATCAACAGTGATGAAGTCACAAGTGCAGTCATTTTTTAAAATCATTTTTAAGTTTATCTCCTCTCCCCCTACCCTACGTTGCATCGTCAAAGTGAATAACCTAAAGCAATCTCTGCCCCTAAACTCATGTATATTGAAACTTTGATTTAGGTTAGTCTGTTGGATCAACAGTGATGAAGTCACAAGTGCAGTCGTTTTTATAATATTTTTTACATATATCACACCCCTCCCCTCCCCTATGTTGGCTCGTGAATGTGACACGATAAAAAAGGTCCGACCTTCATATATCTTGAAAATTTGATCGAGATTGGTTGGGTGGTTCAAAAGTCATTAGGATTTATTTGTTTTTATTTATACGTCTTCTCCCTGCCTAAGATATACCATTAAGGTTATATTACAAAAATATTTCCGGATGCAGGCCTCATATATCTTGAAAACTTGATTGCGATCGGTCAGATAATTCAAGACTTATTAAGTTACAAAAAATGTCATTTTCAGTCTTACATAAATTGATTTGTATATATATATATATATATATATATATATATATATATATATATATATATATATATATATATATATATATATCCCCTCCTTCTCTTCTCCCACGTTGATTCGTGAACTTTCCAAGCAGAAATAGAGCAAATGCTTTTGATCTTCACTAGAGTTAATTTTATCTAATCCAAAGCTGCTCTCGTTGAATACACACGATTAAAGAAGTTCTGATTGCCAAATTAAAAAGACCTAAGCCATTTATCCCTCTACAAGCGAATTTTTCTTCGTCGTCACAGTGCGGAATAGGGGTTTCTTATTTATTGAAAAAAAACGGTTGGTGGGACACAGACCACTCAAAAGCTTTGATCGTAAAATATCAAACGTGCTAATAACAAAACGTTAGAACTGCTTGAAAAAAACATGAAAAATTTGAACGACACCTTGTGTAGGAACAATACGCAAAAAATATACGAAGATGTTTCTTTTATTTTTGCGGAAAAACGGTTTTATAGGCAAAAGCCCCACCCAAAAATTTTGAAATTCGAGGCCCAAAAGGCAAGGAGAAGTGCATCGAATTGAATGACATTGTGCACAGATATTGAAGACGTAAAATGAGATAATTGGGTTTCGTATTTTCCTGAAAAGAACGGTTGAGTGAATCACGGACCTTTTAAACCGTTGATTACGAAATATCAAAAGTGGACACACGCATACGTCAAAACTTCGTAAAGAATATTGAGAATTGCAACGAAACTTTTAAATGTTTTTTAATATTTGCGGAAAAACAGTGTTGAGGCCTAGGCCCCATCAGAAAAAGTAAATATTAACGTAATAGCGTAGGAAGGATTGGACCTAAACAAATGGAATTGAGTGTAGATATTATATATTCCGTATGTAAAATAAGGCAATTCGTGTTTCTCAAGGGTGCAATTTTTATATTTCGTAATTAAATGTTTGGACTGTCCGTGCTCCACCTAACCATGTTATCCAGGAAAATACGAAACTTGTATTCCTTCATTTTTTGTCTAGAATATCTGCAAAATTTCATTCACTACGGTTTACTTCTTCTTGCCTTTGGGGCTTCAACTGTCAAAGTTTTTTGGTTGGTTATTTTGAACCTAAAAACTTTTTTCAGAAGAAAATAAAAACACTTATTCCTTTATTTTTTGCGTATTGTAAATACAAAATGTTTCGTTGCAATTCTTCATGTTCTCTACGCACATCTGACATAATGTTACTAGAACGTTTGATATTTCGTGAACAAGAACTTCGAGAGGTCCGTGCTCCACCCAACCGTTTCGTCTACGAAAATACGAAACCTTCATACACTTGCGAATTGCCCATACAGTAAGTTATGTTGCAATTCTTCATTTCCTTTGCACACATGTGACGTACTGTTACTAGCACCATTGATTATTCTTGATCAAAGGTTTGGAAAGATCTGTGCCCTACCTAACCTTTTTTCCAGGAATATTCTAAACCTGTATTCCCTCATTTTATGTCTATGGATATGTGCACAACTTCTTTCACTTTGGTTCATTTCATTTTTCCTTTCGTGGGTCAACTTTCAAAATTTTGGGTAGGGGTTTTGCTGCATAAAACCGACTTTCAACCGTCATTAAGAAACCCGTATTCCTTTGTTGTTTCCGTATTGTCCATACAGAAACCTATGTTGCAATTCTTCATGTCCCTTACACACATCTGACATACTGTTAATAGCACTTATAATTTCTTGATCAAATGTTTGGAGGGGTCCGAGCTCCACCCAACCGTTTCTCCAGGAAAATACGAAACCCGTTTTCCCTCACTTTAAATCTGCAATATCTATGCAGAATTTCATACACTTCGGTTGACTTCTTCTTGCCTTTCGGGCGTCAAATTTCAAAAGTTTAGATAAAGGCTTCTGAAACCTAAAACCGTTTTTAAGCAGAACATAAAGAACTCGTATTCGTTTATTTGTTGGGTATTGTCCATACGAAATGTTATGTTGCAATTCTTCATGTCCTTTACAAACATCTGACATACTGTTAATAGCAGTTTTGATATTTCATGATTAAATGTTTGGAGCGGTCGGTGCCGTACCCAACCCTTTTTCCAGGAATATACGAAACCCGTATTCCCTCATTTGATGTCTACAATATCTGCACAAATTCATTCACTTCGTTTCACTTCTTCTTGCCTATCGGGTGTATAATTTCAGAATGTTTGATGGGGGATTTTGCCCCCCTAAAACCGTTTTTCCGCACAACTTAAAAGAAACAGAATTCGTTTTTTGTGTATTGTCTAGACGCAAAGTTATCTTGCCATTCTTCATGTCCTTTAAAAACATCTGGCATACTGTTACTAGGTATTTTGTTTTTTCGTGACCAGAAGTTTGGAGGGTTCGCTGCGCTACAGAACCATTTTCAGAAGAAATACTAATAACTGTATCCTTATCATACGTCTGAAATACCTTTTCAAAGCTTCATTTACTTTGGGTCACTTCTTACGCCATTGGAGCGTCAATTTGCAAAGTTTTATTTGGAGGAAAAGGCCCTTAAAAAGGTTTTTCCTCAAAATATACATAAAAAAAACATATTCGTTTATTTTTTCGTATTGTCCGTACACAGAGTTATGTTGCAACTCTTCATGTCCTTTACACACATCTGACATACTGGTATTAGCAATTTTTATATTTCGTGGTAAAATGTTTGCACGGGTCCGTGCCCCACCTAACCATCTTTGGCAGGAAAATACGAAACCTGTATTCCTTCATTGTGTGTCTACAATATCTGCAAAATTTCATTCACTGCGGTTCACTTCTTCTTGTCTTTCGGGCTTCAACTGTCAACATTTTGGAGTGGATTCTTTTGAACTTAAAACCAGTTTTTCACAGGAAATAAAAACGCTTATTCCTTTATTTTTTGCGTATTGTAAGTACAAAATGTTTTGTTGGAATTTTTCATGTCCTTTACAAACATCTGACCTACTGAACTAGAACTACTAGAACTTTTGATACTCTGTGATCAAATGTTGGAGGGGTCCGTACCCCACACATACGTTTAGTCCACGAAAATACGAAACCCGTATATTCTTCTTACGTCATAAATATCTGTGCACAATTTCATTTACTTCGTTTCACTCCTTCTTCCCTGCCGGGCTTCAACTTTCATTCTCAATACACAAATTATGTTGCAATTCTTTACGTCACTTACACACATCTAACATACTGTAACTAGTACTTCTGATTATTCGTAATCAACGGTTTGGGGGATTTGTCCCCCACCTAACCATTTTTGCAGGAACACACTAGACCCCTATTCACTCATTTTATGTCCACAATATCTTGTATAACGTCACTCTCTTTGGTTCACTTTTTTTCTTTGGTAAAACTCAAAATTTCAATTCATCTAATTTTTCTTTTACCTTTCGGGTGTCTGCTTTCAAAATCTTGGCTGGAGGATTTTGCACCTAAAACCGTTTTTCCGTAGAACATGAAAACAGTATACGTTTAGCTTTTGCGTTTAACCGTATCGCAGTTTACGTGTGCAATATCAATACCCAATTTCATTCACTCTGGTTCACATGTTTTTGCTTTCAGGTGTCAACTTTCAAAATTTTGGGTAGAGAATTTTGTCCCTTAAAGTCTTTTTCCTGCAGAACATAAAAAACACGTGTTCGTTTATTTTTGCCTATTGTACGTACCCAAAGTTATTTTGCAATTCTCCATGTCCTTAATACACATCAGACATTCCATTACTAGCACTTTAGATAATTTTTGATAAAAGATTTGGAGGGGTTTGTGACCCATACAACCGTTTTTTTTTTTCAGGAAAATACGAAACACGTTTCTTCTCATTTTACGCCTACAATATCTTTCCACAATTTCATTCGCTTCTGTTCACTTCCTTTTGGCTTTTGAAGTGAACTTTCAAAGTTTTGGTATTGTGGCTTTTGCAACCTAAAACCCTTTTTCCGCGCAAAATAAAAAACGTATTCGTTTGTTTTTTTGCGTATCCTGCATACGTAAAGCTTCGTTGCTATTCTTCTTGTTCTTTACACACATCTGACATACTGTTACCAGCACTTTTGATGCTTGGTGATCAAATGTTTGGAGGGGCGCGTGCCCACCCAACAGTTTTTTCATTAACATACGAAACCCGTATTCACTCGTTTTAGTCTGCAATATCTGTGGACAATTTCACTCACTTCGGTTCAGTTGTTCTCGCCTTTTCGTTGTCAACTTTTAAAATTTTGGGTGGGACTTTTATATTATACCTTTACATTATTTATCTCTTTTTCTTTTCTATGAGATTCTTTTTTGGGGTGACGGAGAGAATGGTTTTCTCTGATATCTGTTCGTTGCCATTCATATTGTTTGGACTCCTTAAGTAAGATCATTTTCTAACTTTTGATGTCATCCAACTCCATCACGATAATAAAATTGTCATTCTTATCAATTTGTTTTATTCTCTTATTTGCAGTTTGCTACACTGATATATTTGTTCCAAAATTGAGGCATGGTCCAACGACTTTCGAATTCACAACCAACCCAACCGCCGAGATTTTTGGGTTGTCTGCTATTGCAGGAAAAGATTTGTAGGTAGTAATTCACTTTTGGAGTCGTGTGTACATACCATGTTACAAGGATGGAAAGTATTGAGCAGCAAAAAATATAGAGCATTTTAGCCTGGAAAATGAAGAAGAGGTCATGATAGTGTGGGAATAATCCCATGTAAGACCTAAAAGATAAGATAGTGAATGTAGAATTTCTTAATGATAGTTTTATGATGTTAGTGCTTAAAATTAAAAAAAAAAAAAACATGGAAGAAATAGTGATGCATATAATATAGTGACCAACGATTTCACATGCTACTGAAGAAGTAGATAAAAATTATGACAAAATACAACCAATTGCAGACGCAAGGAAGAGGAGTGCATATGTATTTGTAATAGAAGATTCGAATGCAGTTGTGGGAAGAAAACATGAAGGAGTGTCATATTCGTTTAAGCTGTATAAAAGAAGGGAAGAGAATGGTCAATTTATGTAGGCAGAATTTACTAATAATTGGGAATACGTGGTTCAATCACCACAAGGAAAGCTTATATACAAGGAAATAATCAAAAGACGACCTAACTTAAAAACTTTGTTGTAATTCAGAATAGGCATCGAATTAGCTTGAACTACGAAAGAACCTTTCCCAGGGCCGACATTTTCTGTGATCATAACTTATGCAGAGAGAAGAAACATAAAGACAGAATAAACTAGGCAACATGCTGAATACTGAAAAGTTAAGAAACGACGAAATAAGATATTCTTTTGTTGGAAACGTCGAAGGAAATACTCAAAGGAAGAACAAATAGGTGGGTAGTATTAGTCGGTGAGTGCATATTAAACTTTCCGCGTGGCAAGATGCAGAAAAAATAGTACGTTAACACGACACCAAGAGATACAGAATAAATGTTGCAAAAAATTGAGAGAAAGAGGACATAGAAACATGTTGATACTGAAGAGGTTGAAAGATGTACGACAAATTTTACAATGGGATACGTTGAGTAAAATGACGTATCAAGGCAAGAGTTTTACAAAAAGAAACTCATGGACATAGAAGAAATAGAAATGGGTGAAAATGAAGAATTTATGTGCAAGGGAGTGAGAGTTAAGAAACTTCTGTCGAAACAAAGGGGTTAAAATTGGGAATGGGAAGATAGTCAACGAGAGAACTGAAATCTTAAATAGATGAAATAATATATTATAGTAGTTTTACAATGTAAATTATTATTGAAAAATGAAATTTTAAATTTTACGTCCCATGTTTATGAAGGATAGGCTAAAGGACACGGTGATAATGAGAGATTTATTACTAAGTGGAATGAAGAAAGTGGGAGGAAATGGGAAAACGCACGAGCACTTGTTTGTGCACCACAAAGTCCACACGACCGAGCTTTGATCGAAACATGGACCCCAAGTACTGGAGGTGAACGCTCTACCACTGAGCCACTGCGCCCCCACAGAATTATTATTGAAGTACAAAGTGAAGTACAGTAGAATGACAAAGAGTTTAGTGTTCCTCGGGATGAGTTTCAAATACCTATATCCAAAATTGGGAAAGAAAAGACAGAATGAAAGAAATAAATAAAATGAAATCTTTAGATTTACGACCCACGGTTATGCCGGTTAGGCTAAAGGAGACGGTGATAGGAGAGATGAGTGAAATGTTGAAATGAAGAAAGTGGGAGAAAACGGGAGAAGCCGGAGAAAACCCACGAATCCACCACAAAGTCCACACGGCGCGAGCTGGAATCGAACCAGGGGCCCCAAGCACTTGAGGTGAACACTCTTCCACTGAGCCATCGCGTCCCCAAGAGAAATGCAATCATGTTAGATAATGTACTAATTGAATTCATTAAGAATATAAGAAACAAGGTGAAGGAAAACTGTTCCGTGTCTTCAATGAAATATATGAAACAGGAGAGTGGCCAAAAGACTTACTGAAGGCGAGCATAATACCGATAGCTATGCAATCCAATCCAGAGAGATGTGAGGATTATAGAACTATTTGTCTTAAATTTCATGTATCAAACATTGTCTCGAATTCTCAACAGAAGGTTGTATGGAAGAGAAAAAAAAGACTGAAAGAAACAATTCGATTTCAGGAAAGGTAATTACATATGAAATGCAATTGAACTGTTAAGGGTGATTGGTGAAAGCTCGATTACTAATACGAAAATTGTACATAAAAAACGAATGAATGTTAGAATAGGGAATTAAATAGCAGAAGACAGTGTAATTGGAAGAAGAGTTCAACATAGATCCTGTTTCTCGCCAACAATGTTTAATATCTACCTCGAGTAGATAGTGAAAACGAGAGTATATAATTAAGACGACATCACGTTGGGAAGTAGAATGATAAGATGTATGCTTTTTGCAGATAATATGACGTTATGTGTGGACGTGTGACGTTATAAGAGAAAATCAATAATATGTTAGAAAACTTGAGGAAATACTATAAAGAATATGGGATGTAAGTAAATGTCTGTGTCAAATATAGAAGTAGGGGAAAATAGAAAAGATAAATAATTTTGCAATATCCGGGTAGATTGTTAGTGGTGATATGATGCGTATATGAAATGAAAGCAAGATGGGAAAGACGAAAAAAGAATTTAAGAAAATGTTATTACATGAGGCAGAAACATGGACTTTACAAAAAATAATGGAAAAAGGCTGGAAACCTTTGAAATGTGAATATGGAAAGAAATGGAGAGAATAATCAGCTTTGAAAACTAGAGAGGGGTGTTAGAAATAATCTGAGAAAAAAGAAACAGTTTTGCATATAATTAAGATTAAGAAAAGATACTGGTTGAGACATTGGCTAAGAAGGAACTATGTCATGAGGGAAATTATAGGAAATAGGGTAGCAGGAAAAAGACAGAAAGGAAAAGACCTATTAATGTAAGGTATCAAAACAGGAAAATTACACTGGAAGACGACGAGCGTAGTGGAAGACCATGGAGCATAGAAGCTTCTCACTTCGGCAAATGACCTGGCACTAATGGCAGAGTATCTATGATGATGATATTTGGGATTATAATTTAATCAGAAATGCCTTCATTTGGAAAAGACCCATATGCTCGATGAAATAAATAAACATTACCTAATTTAACCTAGTAAGACATTTGCTCACAAATGACATGTTCTAAAACTCACAGTACGCTAACTTATAAAAATGTCTAATATTTATGTGTACACAACAGGCTACGGTAAATTCACATATCTACAAGCTAACATCCGATTAAATCTTACATTTTAACTGAGTTTGAATTTGAGAGAACTATTTTGGTATACTTAAATGTTACCTCCTTAAACTTTAACAGTGGCATTTTAGGTTCTACTGAACAATTCATTATTAATAAAACTTCGTAACAAATTTTAGACTGTAACCTACTATTAATTCGACATTATATATCAACCATTTATCTCTGAATTTTGCTCTTAGTGTCATATGTAGATACAGCCACTCACAAAAGTATCTCCCCTCCTTCTAAGCACTCTAATTCCATTAATTGGAGTCCAGGTCACTTGCAGTTGTGAGAACACCTAGACATATACACCTAACTTACACGCAACTTTTCTCGGCCCTGACAGCAGTTCGAAGCACTGAGTCAATTTTTCATGCAAGTAAAATTGTGAATAGGTGACGCACGAAACATTTCCCCATTCTGAGAACAAACTCTTTGGTTCAGAGCGTGTTGTCCAATGAAATCATATGTTAATATCAATATTGCTGTGTGTGTAATGTATTATTTCATTATATACTGTAATTCAAAGAAATTAAAGCACTGATCACATACAAATCAGGAAATGCTTGAAAGTAAACGAAAATAACAAATCTGGAACAACTGCTTATAATACGTTTTAACAAAGGGTGTGAGCTATAGCAAATAGGCAGGTTAATAAACTACACCCTTGTTAAGACCCCGTTTCACCTTCATAAGAGGGGAAACATGTCCGTTAATTTGAATGCAGAAAGAAGCAAATAGAGTGAGTAGAGTGTAAATTCGTAATTACTGCAGGGAATGCCATGGGAAACTGCCAAACTTCGAGAATCTGCAAAAGAAAAATGTGGTTTAGAATGTCGTATTTCTTTTCTAAATCTACGTCTAGAGCACCTGCCGGAACTTGCCGAACTAGGAAGTAGGAGAACAGATCCCGTGAACAGCGAACGGTATACGTAAGATTATGTGTAAAGTGAAGTGCAACTTGAAACGAACTGATGTAGTGCGGCATAAATGGGTGTAGACGTGCTGTAAGGATTTTCTTGATTAATTTAATATCCGCGGGTAAATAAGAAATGGGCCTTAAGTCCTGAATCACTTTCCCAGAAATGAATTTGGGAATGAGCACCTTAATAACCGTATTTCTACAAAAGGCTTCACCAGATAAGTAAGCATTAAATAAAGACGTGAGATGAGTACTGCGGTATGTCCAATAATATTTATAAAACTGGAGCGTCAAGCCGTCTTCCCCAGCAGAGCTACGACTCCGCAGCTAGCGAAGAACAGCGAAGATTTCATTCGCAGTAATCGGTTGCATAGGAGACTGGCTATCGTGGTCTGAAAGTGGCTGAGATATCCTAGGCAGAAAATCCGGGGTACGGGTGGCATGCACTGGACGCTCTGTCGTGAAATACTTATAAAAGTGTCTAAATTCACTTAATATTTGTGTAGCGTCACTGGAGGACGTACCGTCTCCCAGAAAGAGATAATTAGTAGCGTAGAATGTCTCTGTCATAAGAGTAAATTGACTTGGTAAATAGTAATGCTTTCATCGGGGAAACGGTGGTAAAAATCATAAGAATCTGGGGCTAACCAGAACTCGCGAAGTCTTGATACAAGAATTAATGTAAGTGATAAGCATCACTGAAAAAGCTACGAATTTCGGTTTGCAGTAAGGGTTCCACAATGAGCTTACAGTTGGGTAATGTTTCTGCACGCGACACCAGTAGAAGAAACAAGGGGAAAAAGGTATCTGTATCCCCTCTCGTAGAAATAACTCATGATTCATCATCCAATAAGAAGGGCCTCTAAAAGGTGGCAACAAAAAAGGATATTTAAATCCAATTTCAGTTGAGGCGTGATCGGAAAAGACTATAGGGATTGTAGCCCCTTGTAGAAACGCAGGAGAGTGGCTGTCTGTAATATAAGCCCCTGTCGATACGACTTTTAGTTGTTGCAGAGCTATATGAAAAAATAACATGCGGAGACTGAGACACGAATAACGCGTCTTTCAATTTCATAACTCGGACTAGCTTCACCAAAAAAGGACAAGGAGGAGTAGAGGTGAGTGAATGACGGGGGTCGTTAATAGCATTAAAATCACCGTCAAAAATACTATGCGAAATCATTGAGGAAAATAAAATTGGAATCATAAATGCGTAAAATTTCTCCCTTCATTGTGTACGTAGAAAGTAAGAAGTTCTGCATAAAACTAGAACACAAATATTCTGAATATAACAACTAATTGCTCGACCATCGGGAGACAGTACCACTCTGTCATCTTGCAATCCGTTAACCCGTAAGTACTATGGACCGTCTGTCAGACCGCTGCGACTTTTTGTATCATTATATTTTCTACACCCCTACCATTACAAGTGAATCTTCTTGTCTACCTTCCTGTCTAGCAAATAGCTACACATTGTGAAGTTTTTGTTATAGTTGATCCCCTGTGCGCGGCTCTGGAGGGTTCGCGCGGTCTCACAGACGTACTATAGTAGTTACGTGAGTATTTTACGTATTAGCAGTCTTTCGTTATCTGCCAATTATTAGCGGTTTTGTGTCCTACCGTGTGGCTTGCCTGGCACCACACATCAAATAATGAGCCAGGGACTCGAAAATCTGAAATAATTATATCTTATAGCATGAGTAAAGGCGGAGTGGATACTCTAGACTAAAAATGTACAAATTACACGTCAAGTCGTCGATCAAGACGATGACCGTCGACAATTTTATTTATGCTGGTGGATGTTGCGTATGGTATCAGTGCGTATGTTTTGCATCAATCCTACGCTAAGTCAACAGTAATGAAATGACTTGATTTCATGAAAACGTTGACACAAGGACTTTTTAGGAATCATATGGAACGTAGTTTATTCATCGGATGTATGCCAGAAAGGCTGTGTTTTTCAATCAAGAGCATACTCCAGATTGAAAGTGAGATTTTCACAATCACGCAGGGAGAAGGAGTTTGAGAAGAGGAAAACATGGCCTTCTATCCACTCCATCCTAAACGGAAACCTAGATATTCATGTGAGCGGTGTGAGGTGCAGATTTGCTTTCAGTGTAAACAAAGAAAAGTTACCGTAGAAAGTAAAAAAGTTCAGTGCCTACCCGAAGAAAGTGCATGAAGTCAGAAAAGTTAGTACAGTGCTTTCTTTACCGGCAAAATGTATTTTCTTTACTTCACCATTATATCAGATCGAAATATTAGTTTTATTCATTACCTTTTCACTAAACAAAAATATAACAATACTTTCTTGTAAGTTTGAAAAAGCTACAAGTCCAAGTTTATTTCCTCCGTTTTTACTGTATATTTTATTCTCAGTGCATCTACAAGAACAATTTATTTTGGATCAGTGTTATTTTAACTATATAGAAAAAGAGAAATAAATTGAATATTTCAACAATTACAATTTTAGGATAACAGTGAAAGTATTGTTGCAACTTTTCACTGTATTTTCTTTATCATTGTTTTAAAAATATAAAACTTTTTTACATAGTGAAATTGCTACATTTTATTTTTCTATACACAACTAAAATATGTAGGATATCATTTTAAAAAATATATAATAAAACTACTTTTCAGAAAATGTGAAACAACAATGCGGTCTGACAGACCGCTCCATAGTAGTTATGTGATTATTTTCGTCCATAGTACTTAAGGGTTAAGTATCAGGAGCGCAACCTAAGTGGAACGTTCTATATTTACAATTGAATCATAGTCACTGAGAAATTTTAATGACGGGAAAGTTAGTTGTTGAATACAACAGACATCTGGACTTCGATTATAAATCTAGTTTTTTAGTAGAGTCTTATTATACTCTGAACTAATTCTGTGTATATTACTTGAAAGTACCTTAAAAGAGTTCACTGGAGTCACAGTATGTCATACAAATATTAAAAAATAAGATAAATACTTACTATGGGGAAAGGAGACCATATGTTGGTGATACACTAAGCCCTGAGGGCTATAATCCACGTACCTTGTACCATTTACTTGGCTTTTACATTTTTGATTCGACTCTCTTACGTGTTCCACAGATTCATTGGGCGCAAGTTTGGGCTAAAATCTCTGCCCCCATTTTGCCTTCCTCTTTGCAGACGACGTGCTTTCAAGTGATTCATTAGTTAACCCTCGAGAAGTCGCGCTGAAAAAGTAACGCGAGTAGTCGCGCGCGGTCAAAAGGACCGCACGAACATAATGTGTTTCAATTATCGTTTTAAACATTTTTCTTGTATTAGAAACGTAATTTTGTATATTTTCTGATTAAGAGGGAATAACATTTTTATTATTATAATAAGTTTTACAGTAATAACTATTAGAGAAACCTGCAATTAGACATGTCCTTTTTTTTATTTCTCATTTGGAATAAAACATTTTTCTTTTTTTTTTACATATTTCTTTAGATAGATAGCTACGCACTGCTTTTATTGAAAATTCTAAATCTGATATTGATATTTTGTTTTTGTCAACTCTGGTTCGTCTAAAATTAGAAATGCAATAGTAAATTAGATAAAAATATACTATATAAACATAACACTAAAACAGAGCTTCACAGCGCATTTTACATTGAATTAGAGCTCACTCGTAGCTAAGCGGTTAGCATACACGCCTTTAGCGTGGGACTTCCGGCTTCGATTCACGGTGGGACCTCATGTGGTTCGGATCCTTCGTTAAGCAGTAGGTCGAGGTTTTATATTGCCTTGATGCGGAAAGGGGCGCTAAATTGAAATCAAATCAAATTTACATTGAATTATTTTCCGGTCCTGTTATTTCGAAACTTCACCTATACAGCACTACATTGAATTATTTTAGCTTGTCTTCAAATTGACACTGTTCTACACTTCGTCGTCGCTTATTTCGTCCTCTCCTGCTCTGACTACATTCGGGTAATCGCTGGGTATTTTCTGGGTTTAAGATCTTCAGATTCGCTCGCAGACTCCTCTCTTCACCCTTCCTATTCACTCATATATATATATATATATATATATATATATATATATATATATATATATATATATATTAGTTATGATCTTCCTCAGACAAAGCTTCCACGAGATCATCTCGGCTGATTTATCCAAATAGTCCATTCCTAACATTTCAGATGTTTTAAGCTGTTCATTTCCAATTTTCTCTTTTTTCATACTAGCTATCACTTTATTAACTCTGTCGACCTCTCTTCCGTCCATTAAAATAATATTTATGTTTAAAAGCTTAAAACATCTCCAAAGCAAAGGTCACGTGCAGAGGGAAACACTGAGAAAAAAACATTACACGGTTAGTCGCGCGCGGTGGAAAGCACCGCAGAATCACTAAACAATCACTAGTAGTTAAACTAAACAACTTATAACGGAGTGATTGAGCAGGAATGTTCGGAAAGGTCAGGGGGAAGATTAGCTAGACGGAGAAGTCTGTCGGACAAACAGAATGGACACACGATCGAAAATAATTTCCCTGCGGTGCTTTAGACCGCGGCGCGACTAATCGAGGGTTAATATCCAACCGTGCTCGCCTCTTTGAGCTGCATCGTCTCCCTGGCGGTACGTGCATCAGATGTACCCAAGAAGACGCCCTCCCACCGTTACACTCCAATTATTATTCTGTCTGTGCTCCAATTATTTGGAATTGAATCACGCCTTTATTAGAAAAATTTATCGGCGACACCCCCATCTTTTCACGGTGTCACGTCAGAAGGGCCCGGACAAAAGGGATAGGACAAAAAGGCCCGAGTCAAAACGACCCCGCGTCAAAAGGGTCCCGGTCATAAAAGCCCGAGTCAAAAGGGCCCCACGTCAAAAGGGCCCCGCGTTAAAAGGGCCTGGGTCAAAAGGGCTCCGGTCTTAAGGACCCGATTCAAAAGGGCCCCACGTCAAAAGGGCCCCGGTCATAAGAGCCCGAGTCAAAAGGGCCCCAGTCATAAGAGCCCGAGTCAAAAGGGCCCCGCGTTAAAAGGGCCCGGGTCAAAAGGGCCCCGGTCATAAGGGCCCGAGTCAAAAAGGCCCCGCGACAAAAGGGCCCCGGTCTTAAGGGTCCGAGTCAAAAGGGCCCTGCGTCAAAAGCTGCCGGGTCAAAAGGTCCCCGGCAAAAGGGCGCGAGTCAAAAGACCCTGCGCCAAAAGGGGCCTCGAGTCAAAAGGACTCCGCGATAAAAGGGCCTCGCGTAAAAAAAGCCTGAGATATAGCCTGAAAAGCATGAGAAATATTTAAATACTTATTAGATTAAAAGTATTCAGTGGACACCACCTGATTTGTGTTGAAAGAACGCACATGTGGAACTGTATACAGTGTTAGTCAAAGATATTACGACAGCCCAGTTACGTTTCATGTGAACAGAGAAAAGTGTTGCAGGTAGATATTGATCAGTGCCGTGTCATGGTGCGGGTGAGCGGGGCAACGGCTCTGGCTGCCGAAGAAAGGTGGCGCAAAATTCGGGAGTAAGAAATAAAAGGAAAGAAGGAAAGAAAAAGAAAGAGGAAAAATTACGTAGAATATTTCAGATAATAGCAGATAGTGTTAGTCGAGTTAGGAAAATATATGTACACCCAACCACAAAAGTCTCTCCCCCTAAGTGCTCTAATTCCATAGCTTGGGGTCCAGGTAATTTGCAGTTGTGAGAACGCCTGGACAGATGCAACCCAATTTACACGTAACTTTTCTCGGCAGTGACAACAGTTGGTCGCACTGAATCCAGTCTTTATGCAAGTAAAATTGTGAGTAGTTGACGCACGAAACATTTCTCCATTCTGAGATAAACCTCTCTGGTTCAGAGCGTGTTGTCCAATGAACATCATATGTTAATCTCAATATTGTTGTGTATGTAATGTATTATTTCACTATATACTGTATATTCAAAGAAATAAAAACACTGATCACACATGAATCAGAAAATGCTTGAAAGTAGACGAAAATATCAAATCTAGAACAACTGCTGGAAATAAGTTAATAAATGATTGCCTTCATTGAGAGACCTTCTCCAATTTTTCTCATTCCAACATTTTTTTTTCTTTCTGGAGAAGAGAAAATCTTGCTTGTCACTGAGTATGTATTGAAATTGAAATTGACACATTTGAAAAAGTTAGAATCTGACCGGGATTTGAACTCGGGTCCGCCGGATATAAGTTCAATGCTCCAAACACTTACCTACCTCGTCACTTCATCTTCCGCCTAAACTATTAGCTAGTTAAAAGCATTGCATGTGAGACTATACACAAAATACTCGTACTAATACTCGTATAAGGAGACTTTCCTTATGAGTGTCACAATAACTTACTCGAGGTTTGCTTCTTTAACTCAAAAACAAGTGATAAAAACCTTCGTCAATGAGGAAAATATCGCGAAGCGTTCTTCAAGATGAGGCTACCTCATTGTTTTTAACTGGTCCCGATTTATATTCCTGCAATTCTCCCTCACCGTAACTTCTAATTTCTAAAGATGAAAAGCCGGCAGACATTATTTTCGTATTCTTTGAATTGCATCAACACGTATAGGAATAGTGTGTGCTATGTTTATGTAACATAGCTACTAGTTTATTTTATTATCTTTGTATCAACTGTGAAAGCAGAGAACTGCCATTTCAGTGACCCGGGTTCGAATCCCAGATTGGCAGTTACTTTTTTCTTCATTCAAAGGTATTGTTTAGGTAATTGATATTGTAATTCTGGTATTATTATTATTATTATTATTAGTAGTAGTAGTAGTATTAGTATGCGTATAACTGTATACATTTCGATGGCAACTGTCGCCGATTATTAAAAAGTGAATATGGTAGAACTATGAAATAAAGTAAAGAGATGCACGTAATTTTATCATAAAATTATATTGCGCGACGAATTTTATCTTATCGCAAACGGTTTTCGTCGAATATACACGGTTAAAGAAGCACTCTGTTCATCAAATTAATAGAAGTTGCTAGATAAGTATTGGCCACCCGCAGAAAAAAATACAGAGTAACTGCAAGTCGAGTACGTACTATTGTACAATATTATGTTCAAAGACCTTTAGACAACTATCTTCGTTGCTTGGCTCACAATTTTAATTTGCAATGCACGTAAGCAGTTTGAGACAAATGTCAATCGTATTTGGCATTTGGAAACTTAAGCAAAAATGATAATAAACTTATGTCCAATATAAGTTGGAAGAATTTCAAAACAGATTAAAGTAGCCAGATTTTATCAATGTAAGTTCACATACTTTATATATCTGCGACTTGGGACTAAAAGGGCTAATGTCAACACGAAGTAGTTTGGAGTATATATACACTATTCATATTAACATTTGCTTTTCTTGCAAAAGAAAATATCCATTTATAAACGTTAAAATTTGACGAACATCTCATTTTTTGCCAAAAAGTGTCACTGGCCCTTTTAGAACCGAATCACATATTATATATATATATATATATATATATATATATATATATATATATATATATATATATATATATATACAATTTAATCTACAAGATATAAAGATTTTTCTTTGTTTGTAAAGATTCATGTTAAGTAAGTACTTTTCAAATATAATAAATGTAATATGATTATCTCAAAAATACTTTTTGTTAGAAATGTCTTTTTTTATCTTATTGTAAGGTTTTATGCAACATTGGTACTTCTAAAATATAATGATCATAATGTAATGTTAATCAAAGTCAAGATGTTCGGAAAATATACTGTAATGTAAAAAATTATATACGTATAAAATATGATCAGATGCAACAGAAAATACAAACAAATGCTATTTGTTTGTAATGTTTGTCATTTGTCTTTCAGCCGTTTTTAAATCCTTATTATAAGGCTTCGTGTTAGGTTACCACCGTTAATATATAATAAGAATAATATAATGTTTACCGAAGTCAAGTTGTTAATATTATAACTCTATATATAGTTTGATGAGATTTAGTGGAGAAAATATATATAATAGTCTTTAGTAAGGATTGTTTTGTTTATAACACACTTCTTGTTTCATTATTTTTTATTTGATTCCATGGCAGTAAGGCCTAGACAAAGAACGACGTGTACAGAAGGGGTCGTCCTCAATGCAATATCGTATATCAGTGGCTCTCAATCATGTTTACCTGGCACCCTCAATGCAAGCCCTTAATACTACACACATTTCTTAACGCTTGTTGGCTACACGTACTTTTTTCTGGTCTTTTACCTGATTTCAGATGCACCATTGAATTTTCAATTCGATAATAATAATAATAATAATAATAATAATAATAATAATAATAATAATAATACTAATAATAATGATAATAATAATCTCAGTATATTTATATTTCCTCTAGCAAGACTTCTGAATACGTTTGCAGTCCAATATTATTATTTACCAGCTGTATTCCTAATTAAACCACAGTTCGTATTCAAAAATATTTTGCATTCCTACTTTTAATTTAACATCTCTCTTATATCATTAGTAATTATTAATAATTAAGAATGTAGTTTATTTCTGTCTGTAGCTTCTGCACTTCTGTTCTTGGAAATAACATCCCATCAATTTGGGTTTTCATCGCTCCAATAGTGATAATTTTTTCGGTCCATCAGACCATATAAAATAAATATCACTTCATCAAAGAATACCGGAGAGAGGGGCACGGCGGTTCATTGGTAGAACGCTTAGCTCTGGTGTGTAGGACTACTGGTTCGATTCCCGGCCAAGTAAGGTTGTGGTGGACAATATTGTATATGTGAGTTTTCCCGGGGTACCCTCGTTTCCTTATGATTTCACCCATTCTTTCATCATCATTCACTTGCTTTAATCATCGTCATCCTAAAGGGCATTATGTGGAACGTTAAGCTGACAGTCTGAACGTTACCAGAGAATACCATGTTATTTACGACAATATTACTGTCATCGATATTTCATATCCTTACTTCGCAAAAGTCAATGCAGTGATCAAAGTCGTCTTCCGTTATTTCATGCACTAAACGCATTCTCCTAGGGTTTAAATTGATACCGCCTTATGCAGAGTCGTTTTGATGTATTATTAGCGTCATACTAAAGGTTTCACTACTGCAATTAACATATGTTAATCTAACTCTTTAGTATGGTACTAATCATACTTCAAAATGACTTTACATAAAGAGCATAGCGTACAAAAATTCATTGCGCTGAACTCTGGGAAACACGTAGCTTGTTAGCAACTCTGGTTTTCAATGAATGCTTAATTTCCACAAAAGATTGTAAATTCAAAGAAACTGCCAAATTGCTAAATTGTTTCGGCCTTCTTGATCGCATGCGGTACCTTTCTGCGAAACATTCAATGGTATTTTAGAGAGTTGACTTCGAAATTGGGTTAGGTTCGGAAAATGTAGCATTAAATTACTGTTGTACCTCTGTATATGATGTCTTCCTATCCCATACCCGGTGTCACGTCAGAAGGGCCCAAACAAAAAGGCGAGGACAGAAAGGCCTTAGACAAAAGGGCCCCAGTCATAAGGGCCTGAGTCAAGAGGACCCTGGTCAGAAGGGCCCCGGTCAAAAGGGCCCCCTGACAAAAAGGCCCCACGTCAAGAAATCTGAGATATAGCCTGCAAAACTTCAGAAGTATAAAAATACTTATTAGATGAAAAATATTACGTAGACATACGTGTTTATTTGTGTTGAAAGAACATACATGTGGGAAAAAATATAGGGTTAGTAAAAATGTTACGACAGACCAGTAATAACGATATGCATGGATGGAGGTAAAGTAAATATTGCAGATGGGTATTAATGCGAAAACTACATTGAATGGGGTATGGACTTCAGGGCAAATACTTTGGATTCTGCGATATTTGATATTACCCAATATCTTTTGAATGGAAATAGGTGTGTTTGACACATCTATTTAGGCTAGAATTTTCCCACAGTAAGATGAAGAACTCATTTTGTTTTTTTAAAATCTATCTTTATTCGTTTGCGAGATAGGGTGCTACGTTTGGTATTTGTATCTAGTAGAAAAAAGTATCTGGACAGGCAAAGAGACACCTAGACGTAGAAAAGTAAAAGGTTGCAGGTGTGTTGATAGGAAAACTGCACTGAGTGAGGACGTGGACATAATGACAGCCATCCTAGATTCCGCCATATTGGATATCACATATTACTTTTAAATGGAAAAGAGTATGTTTAGAACATCAATTTAGGATTTAATTTTCCTACAAACGAGAATATGATTCATTCTTTACCAATCCTAATTCTTTTACGATGAAAGTGTGCTATGTTTGCCATTAGTGTGTAGTAGACAAAAGGATCAGGACAACAAAATAATAATGTGGCGGAAGAAAAGCAAATATTTGCAAGTGTGTGTTGTTGCAAAAACTACATTGAACACATAAATATTCACACTGTTGATGTGGACACTGTTGATCACATAAATATTCAGATATTATTTAAACAAACTACTATAAAATGTCCTCTAAAATTATTTTATCCCTTAAAGTTAATATAGTTATTATTTAATAGCAAACACACAACGATTTATAACTTTCTTTAAACATTTCGGCATCGTTTTTACAATTTTCCTGGTGTAGTGTGGGGAAATATTGTTCCAATCTGTACGCGCTGCTTTTCTCAAACCTTCTTTCACTGTAACTCGTATATATTGACCTTACGTTGCAATTCGTTCCAAACATTCTCAATGGGATTAAAGCCGGTACTGTGTGGTGGGGTTTAGCGCACTTTCGGGCAGTTTTAAAGCAATCTTTTTTTACAACATATACTTTGTTAGGGATCCATATATTGATAAAATTAGAAGTCCTTTTAAGAACGTTAAGGTATATTTCTTCTGTGTTTTAAAGTAGACTGGAAGTTCTTGACATTTAGTTCTGTATTTACTTGTCCAAAACCTATTATTATATCATCATATTCATGCAAGTTTAACTTAAATTTGTCGATAAAAAACATTCCCAACAGTTTTTGAGTTTATTTTCAAAAGCTCTAGAAAATTTAAGTATTTTATATTTCTTAATTTGGGTAATACATGGTTTCTTTCTAGCAATTCTACCATTATGTCCTTCCCGTATTAACTCTATATGGTACAATACACTGACCAGAAGAAACATTGTTATCACCCACTACTTTTTGAACGACGTTGTTGAGCTCTACCAAATATTCGAAACTGTACATTAAAAGCATTCTTTTCCTTTATAGTCGTAAAGTAACAATTAATCACAAATATATTTAATATTAAAATATGTTATACATATGTGGTAACTTCTCAATATTTTACAAACGCAAGCAAACGAACACAGAAACGTTAAGAACACAATAAAGTACTATTTATTAGTTACCTGCCTAAATACTTTCTTCTACTAGAATCATATGACAAACTTAACACACGCTATCGCGTAAATGAATAGAGATCTGTCAAAAGTCGACGCAGTAAGGGTTGCGCACGAGACGAGTCGAGAAAGAATTTTCCTGAGAGTATCCGAGTCGAGACACAGGTCTTCCAATAGAAAAATGCACTTTTTTCGAGTCGAGATATCACATTTACAGTACATTTTTGAGACGAGACAGCCTCAAATCTTGTCTCGTTCACATCCCTAATTCAGATTATCGTTTGTAGCAAGATTCTAGCCTAAATTTATGTGACACATGTACCCCTGTCTATTTGAAAATATTTAATGGTATATAATATGCGGAATTCATGTTGGGTGCCATGATCATTTAACGCAGTTTCTACAAAAATACCAACCTGTAACATTTACTTTTCCTTTGTCCGTATGTCTTTTTGTTACTGCCCTGTCATGATACTTTTTTCTATTAGATACATACGTGAAACATCCTGTCTCATAAACAAATGGTAATGTGTCAAAAATGAGTTCACATTCACATTTGTGGAAATATAAAGCCTAAACTTAAGTGTAAGATCTTGGCCTTTTCCATTAAAAATGTACGATCCGCAATATAGTGTAATACAAAATGGCTTCCACGGTGACCATACTCCAAGCCAATGCAGTTTCTGCAATAACACCAATTGCAACATTTGATTTTCCTCCCTCCACGTGTGTCGTTATTATTGTTCTGTCCCAATATTTTTGACTAACTGTGTATGGAGAGCAACATGTATGTTCTTACACCAAAATTAAAGAAGCGTTTTCAAGATAATATTATTCATATAATACGTATTTTTCTACTTTGATTCAGGGGCAGAAATTGAATTTTAGAACTAAGGGAACAGTCATTAATAGATAGTCTGATTGGGCTAGGTCTCGAGAATAGAAACTCATTCATATGATATGATATGATTTTCACTTTAGCATTTCTTTCAGCAGCGAGGCTGTATGAGATGTGGACCTACTGATTAATGTGGAATTCGAACCACATGAGATCCTGCCGGGAATCGAACCCGGATCTTCCACGTGTACAAACTCAGAGAGACGCAGTTGAAAGCAAACTTTCATCGAGAACCTACTTAAGCGATAGTGATTGTTGCAGAACAAACAGCAACAAAACAAAATTAAGATCCCCATCCAAATTTCCTTTTTGTCTCTAATAACCACTGATATTCTTCCTTCTATTGGACAATCACTTCTACTTACTAAGGTGGCACTATCCACTCGCGCATCTTTGATTTCCACTTCTTTTTTGATTTCAGGCTTTCTTTTCCGTGGTGCTATTTCTACCCGGGCTCTTTGCAATCAAGCCCTTTTTCGCGGGGCAATTTGACGTAAGGCTCCTTTGGCTCGGGCCCTTTTGACCCGGGCTTTTTTGATGCCGGGCCCTTTTGACCAGGGCCCTATTGACGCGGAGCCCTTTTGACTCGAGGCCCTTTTGACCGGGGCGCTTCTGACGCGGGGCCCTTTTGACGCGAGGCCCTTTTGACCGGGGCCGTTTTGACTCGGGCCTTTCTGTAATCGCCCTTTTTTCCGGGCCCTTCTGACATGGAATCCTTTTCACAGTGTCGTATATTTTGTTTCCAGATTTCAGTTTTTTCCCATGTACAAAGCATCACGCCGTTCTTTTTCTATTCGCATGCTCCATGGGTTATATTCGCCACTACGCCCCGTTGATGGACGCTCACATTTAACACGACTTGCTTAAACGCCCTCGTTACAAGTTTTTTCGTCTGCGTTGGACAAGCGGTATTTTATTTATTTATTTATTTATTATCAAAGATGGAGGAGTTAACGCGTAACCTTTTCTTCCACTCAACAATTTACATTTTTCTTTTACAGTTGGATCTCGTAATAGAGTTTTTTTACGACGAGAATATAAAGGATATTCACTTAGGCACATTAAACAGTTACAGACAGACAAAGCAATACAGAAAATAAAATATGAAAAGTGAAAATGAAACTTATTGCACAAGCAGAAATAAATAAATTAATCACATATAACATAACACATAAAATATACTAATATGATTGTTTTGTATAGATAAAGGGATGCACATACTTAAGTGATTGTGCATAAAATATACGTTCATACACATATATCAAAAGCGAATAGAAAAGAAAATAAGAAGAAATAGAAAGAGAGAAAAAAGAAAAAAACAGCAACTGCATGGTAACGCAAGGAAAAGTTTCGTGTGCACCATTTTTTTTTACTGAAAACCATCATTAGAAAGATAAGTATTACTTAAGCCGTCGTTTAAAAGTCAACACTGAACCAGAGTTTCTGATGCTTGCAAGCGTGTCATTCCAAGCTTTGGTGTCAAATAGTGTGAAGGATTTGGAAAAGAAATTAGATTTGTGCGTTTGAACACGAGTGTTGTATTTCCTTTACAACAGGTAATTAGTGGGTGAGTATCGCCGAGAAATTTAAATTTAGACGATAGATAAGTATTTTTTTTAATTAATTAATTTATATAAAAGTGTTAGAGAATGAATGCGGCGGCGGCTGCTTAGATTGCCCCATCCTAGTTGTTGGCAAAAAAGGGAGATGTTGTCGAATCGCTTTTTCGCACGCATGCATTCTGAATGCGCTGTAAACGTTTTGCCAGATCTTCGGTTAAATCAATATATGCTGCATCACAATAATCGAAATGAGAGATTACCAATGATTGAACCAGGGACGCTTTAATGGATTCCGGAAGATAATTTTTTAAAGGGTGGAGAAAATGAAGGGAGCCGTAAGCTTTCTTGCATACTCTATTAAAATGGTCTCTACAATTTAAGAATGTATCGATCCTGAGTCCTAGGCAATTGACGCCATTGCTTACAGGAATGACTACGTTGTTTACAAGAACATTCGGTAGGCGTGTAATATTGTTTGTGGGAAGTAGTTTACGAGAACAAAGCATGATAAATTTTTATTTGGTTGGGATTACTTGCAGTCCATTGCTACGTGCCCATGTGCATATACTTTCAATGTCACTGTTTAAGTGATCAATCGTGGTGGTTAAATTAAGGGTATTAGCGGTTAAATAGCATTGTATATCATCTGCTTATAAGTGATATTTACAATGGGGGATGTGTTCAGGTAAATCGTTGATGTATAAGGAAAACAGAAGAGGTCCTAGGACGGTGCCCTGCGGGACATAGGACAAGTTTGTTATTGGAACATATATTATTAGTGAAAACTTTTTGTTTTCTATTTGATAAATATGAGTTAAATCATGATAAAGTTGACTGGGAAAAGTTGTAGAAGGAAGACAGTTTGGGAATCAGTATGTCATGGTCTATAGTTTGGAGAGCTTCGAAAAATCTATTAGGGATAACAGTGTAATCTGGCGTTCATTCATAGCGGCATGAATATCATCACTGATATTTACTAGAGCAGTGCAATTGCTGTGCTGAGATCTGAAACCTGACTGAAGTGGATTTAAGATGTTATTTTTTTAAAGGAACTTAGTTAATTGGTAATGTATTAACTGCTCTAACGATTTGGAGAGTGCAGGGATTATAATAATAGGGATCTGCTTTTGCTTGGATTTATATTTTCAGGCAATGCGCGAACGTGGGAGAGTTTCCAAATTCATGGAAATTCTCCGGTTGTGATCGATCTATTAAAAATATGCACTCTGACATCTACAATGAACGGTAACATTTTTTAAATAAGAATTATTGGCAAGTCTTCAGGTCCTGAAGCAGGTGATTTAATTGTACTTATTGCCTTCATGACTTCCGGAGCAGTGACGAGGTGACGCTTAAATGTATTTTTATAGGGCTGTTTTTTTAATATTCTTCAAAGTATTGATTTTATCTGGTGTGATATTTGGTATGTTCCTTTCCGGATCCTGGCTTTTTGGGTTATTTTTTAGACGTTCAGTCAAGCAGCTACTGAATCGTCACTATCTATCCTAGGATCCTGGTTCATACCTCACTCTCTTCAGAATGAAGCTGGCTTTCAAGTGGTGTCACTTGCTTGCCCATACCGTATACCAGGAGAGAGAAAAGCGATCTCAAAGGGAAAATTTTGAGGGATTTTTTTTAACATTGAGCCCCTCTGCCTTTCCCCTTGTGTGAACATAGAGATCTCAAAAAATCTGAAACATAGTACTTGGTAAACATACAAGGTCTGTATGATAAGTAATGAGACTCGCCGCGCCGCGGCGCGCGTGTCGCTGGAGCGGGTTTGTCGGTGATGGAGGATGTAGGGGGGGGGGTCCGAGCAAAGCAACGCACCGCGCGTCAGTTGGCTCCGAGCCTTAGTGGAGCGCGGACAAGCCTTGGACAAAGCCCTTGTGAACATTCTTGTCACGGCGGAAAATCAACAAACATGGAGGGTTCCATCGAACAGCGTTATGCGATCAAATTTTGCGTTCGCCTGGGGAAAACGGCTACTCAGACGCTTTCTCTCATCACGGAGGCCTACAAAGAGGAAGCCCTATCCAAAGCCCAGGTGTTTCGTTGGCACAGTGCGTTCCGGAACGGCCGGGAAAGCGTTGAGGATCTGGAGAGGGCTGGACGCCCGACAACAGTGACTACGGACGAAACTGTGGCAAAAGTGAGGGATCTCCTGAACTCAGACCGTCGATTATCGTTGAGATTGATTGCTGATGAACTCGATATGAACCACACAACAGTGCACAAGATTGTGACGGAACAATTGGGAATGAGAAAAATCTGTGCGAAACTGGTGCCGCGAGTGTTGACTGACGAACAAAAGCAACGACGTGTTGATTGTTGTCAGGAACTGTTGAACCTCATGAACAGTGACCCTAACTTTGAAGATGACGTCATAACAGGTGACGAGTCGTGGGTGTTCCAGTACGACCCTGAAACGAAACGTCAAAGCGCGGAGTGGCACACTCCTGCGTCCCCGCGCCCCAAGAAGGCCAGAATGTCGAAGTCAAAGGTGAAAACAATGTTGATTGTTTTTTTTG
Organism: Thermobia domestica; assembly: GCF_964235325.1. Classification (NCBI taxonomy): domain Eukaryota; kingdom Metazoa; phylum Arthropoda; class Insecta; order Zygentoma; family Lepismatidae; genus Thermobia; species Thermobia domestica. The sequence goes on along the minus strand of NC_137467.1, from coordinate 22,383,141 downwards.
ACAATGTGGGGGTGGTCCACAAGGAGTTTGTACCCCAAGGACAAGCCGTCAACGCCGCCTTCTACAAACAAGTCCTTGAGAGACTGCACAGGAGCGTCAAGCGGAAAAGACCGGCGATCGCTAGCCGGTGGAAGTTGCATCACGACAATGCCCCTGCCCACACCGCCTTCTTAGTGACCTCCTTTTTGACCCGGATTGGGGTGGAAGTCCTTCCACAACCACCCTACAGCCCAGATGTGAGCCCGGCCGACTTCTTCCTCTTCCCGAAGCTGAAGCCACGCTTGAAAGGAACCCGTTTTGCAGACGTCACAGCCATCCAAGCAGCCGTGACCACATTTCTAAAGGACATGCCGGCTGCTGACTTCCAGGGGGCGTTTGCAGCGTGGAAACATCGATTGCAGAAGTGCATCGACGCAAGAGGAGAGTACTTCGAAAGCTTTTAAGTCCCTGTACAGATCAGATCAATAAAACAATGTTTCCAGACCTGGTCTCATTACTTATCATACAAACCCTGTAATGCGTGTACCAAATTTCAAGTTTCTATCCTGAACAGTAAGGGCGGGAGAAATTTTATCAAGAATCCCCACAATGGCCCGAATCATAATTTTCCCGTCGTTTGTGCACATACTTCGTACTCCAAATGCATCCTCAGTACGTAGTAGAAGGTGAAGGCGTTTGGAGGTAAGGGATTCGGTAATGAGGAGTCCACTGTCTTTCAATAGCTTTTTTTACCTTCCAACTTGGTCCCGAGATAGATAAGACACAAATTTTACAATTATGGGACGGGATCCCTTACGCACAACTTCTGCAGCACTTCGACTACGATGAATGGAATCCGGCTTGTACCACAGATCGATTTCGTCTACGGTGAGACTTACACCAAGCTTTTTTGCTGCAAGTCTCAAGAACAAGTGCCTTGCGATCTTCATTTGGTGTTTCAGCTACTTCATGGAGGACCAGAGACGACCTCCTGCTATATTCCTTCAGTTGATCGATGCACTCTCCTTTTCTTTTACTTCCACTTTCAAATCGGATACTTCTTTCTTGGGAAATTTAAAATCCTAAGCTGTAGTAACTGTAGTAGTAACTCTTTTTGAACTTGCGTACAGATATTCGGCTCACATTTCTCTCCCGAATTATCTCCTGTTCTTTGTTTTAGTGTAGTAATCATTTATCTTCTAGTTCGTTAATTGTGTCCTCGATCTGACTGCACCTTCCATTGAGTGACTTATTTGTGATGGGGGCCATTTTCCTTCAGAGGGTTGCAACACTACACTAGAAACCATACACTATGTTCTGGTAGGGAGAAGAATGCCACAAATGTCAACTTATTTAAAAAGCACAACGATTAGTGATAGTTGGAAGAGTTTTTTTTTTTTTTTTTGATTCGTGAGGTATTTAGCTACCACTTAAATAATATAGAAAATATTGTACAAGTTATGAAGTGGTATATTTGAATGAAGCACGGACACTAACTTCCCAGTCACCTTCTCACTTCCGCCAACTTGACAAGTGATCTCACCTTTTAGTAGATTTCTAGAAGTAGTAATTTCGTGAGTCCTCCCTTTCCTGTTCGTTACTGCTAGCTTTCATTCGTAAGTGCTCTCTATTGTTATGTTAGTCTGTATATATATGTTTTTGTCTCAATATTGTTATCGTGTTTAGTTACCAGGCCAACCGTATTATGTAAATTTCTGTACAGTTTTATACTGTCGCGTTCATGTATAACAAAACTCTGTAGGTGAGTGGTTACAATAGTGAACTACTGTTCGGCGGACCCGCGTTCGAATCCCGGTCAAGTTGAAACTTTTGCAATTGTTTCAATTTCAATTTCAATACATACTCAGTGTGACAAGGAAGATATATTCTCCAGAAAGAAAATGATGTTGGAGTGAGGAGAATTGGAGAAGGTCTCTCAATGGAGACAATTATTTAATAACGTATTTCTAGCAGTTGTTCTAGATTTGATATTTTCAGCTACTTTCAAGCATTTCCTGATAAACGCATGGTCAGTATTTATATTTCTGGAAACATACAGTATATAAAGAAGTAATACATTACATACACAACAATATTCAGATTAATATCTGGTGTTATTTGGAAAACACGATCCGAACTATAGAGATTCATCTTAGAATGGGGGACTGTTCCGTTAGTCACCTACTTTGCAATTTTACCTGTGTGAACACCTGGATCAGGTCTACCAACTGCTGTAAGTGCCGAGAAAAGTTACGTTTAATTTGTATTGCATCTGTATAGGCGTTGTCACAACTGCAAACGACTTGAACCCCAAGTAATGGGATTAGAGCGCTTAATAGGAAAATACTTTTGTGAATGACTGTACAACTTAATGTTATTGAGTAACTAAGATGGTAAAAATGGAAGAGGAGAAAGGAACTGATTTCTAGAATTCCTCATGTGGATTTGTTTTTGGTAAAGATATGAAAATTATTACTTATAATTTAGTAAAGAATTGTGAATGATGATTATCTGAAATTATGAGTTATGAATGCAGTCAACGTTAGATGCCTTGAAGTAATGTGTGATTGATGGAATTAAGCAATCTAGTAAAGTTACATTAAATTGCAATTAGTTATTTTAAAAATATCATGTTAAATTATTTAAGATTGGTATTGTGCATGGACATGGTATTTGTGGAATTTTATACATAATGCAAGTGCATGTATATGTTGTCTGTGGAAACAGAATTAACTAGATCATTGTCTTCAGATTAACAGTTTTATCCATGGATTAATTGGCCAAGTGATTTTGAAACCATGAGGAACTTTAGACCACTCTATCTGATTGGAAATAATTTTGAGAACATAGACAGAGAGGTGTTTAAAAGAGATATTTTAATTGGAAAAATAAAGAAGAAAACACAATAGTTGATATTGTATTTCAAAGAACTTAAAATTTATCATTGTCAAAGCATCGATGTAATGGATTCTCGGAGAAAATTTATCATGTATTCTGAATTACTTTTTGAAACGTTCAGTGTGTCAAAGTAGCTGTCTAGCCAAAGACAATGAGAATTCAAACTGCACTAGTAAGCTAGTAATTTTGTTTAACTATGTTCTCAATTACACACTTTTTCAAAGCAAAATAGGTGTAGAAATCCTGTTTGGTATCTATAGAACAGTAGATTGCTTTGCATAGAATGTGGCGATAACCATGACAGATAATTATTGTATGTTTCGAATCATGACCGAAGTATAATCTTTCAATATAAAAATATGGTAGTGACAGGAAGGTGCCATCAAGGTATGAACAATTCATAGTTGCAAGCCAATTTGAAGCAATCCAAGTGCAACTGAATAATGATGGGAACTCATAAGTCCACCATTTTTATCTAAAATTGTAAGTATACATACGGAGAAAGATTAACTGGGTGGTTATCCTTTCTATAATAGGCAAAGAAGGTCAAAACAGTACCAGGAAAACATTTAACAAAAGGCGACTGATTCAAGTACCAAAAACGACAAAAACATTTTTAATGTGCATTGTTTCTGGTAGCAGATGATATTTCTACCCTCTAGTCTCTGGAATAATTGGTTCAGTATTTAAAGGGTAATTAATTAGTGTATATTGTTTTCCTGGGAACTACTATAGTCAATTTGTGGTCAAAGTTATGTACTTGGAGAAGACGCACCTCTTGAGAATTATCAAAGAATTTAAGGCAAGTCATAATAAAGGAAAAGATATTAATACGTCCGAAATCACGAAGTCCAAGGAATTCGAAAGTATGTTAACGATATTATGGACGAGTTTTAAAAATTAAGTTTAAGAAAGAAGTAGTTTGTAGATAAATGATGGCTTATTTGATAAGCAAGATATCAAAAATGGAAGACGAGTAAGTTTTTTTTAAATGATATGAAGTTGAAATTTGTAGCTAGTGATGTGGACGTTATGATTTATAATTTAGTTATGAATTATTTAAATGACGAGTATTTATAATTATGGGATATTTATGCAGTCACTGTTGATTGACTTTATATAATATATGAATGACGGAAATAAAAAGCCCATTGTAATAGATTATTTCTAATAGCAATTTTGAAAAGTAAGACGAGGAATTACACTAACCATATTGTGCGCGGATGTTAACTTAGCCAGTTTGAGACGTAATACAAGCGTATATTCATTTTAGATGAACGAAGACTCATAGGATGGATAAGCATTGTCTTAGGTTAACAATTTTATCCATGTATTATTATAAAATCAAAGGCCAAAATCATTTTCTTCTCAAATGCACATTGTCGAAAAGTGAATTTAAGGATTTAGGATTTAGATATCTGAGCTCTGGGCATCTACGACCATTTAGACCGTCATGTTCGGGGGATGACGTCGGCGAGCACACTGTCCGTAGAGAAGGAAACAAGAAAGGATTAGTGAAAGAAGGAAGTGGCCTGGGACCTATAAATTGGTACCACTTCGGCATTTGCCTTGTGTGAATGAGGTAAACCCAGAAAATCCTCATTCAGAATAGCTGGCCTGAAAAATCGTTTTACACTTTGTCGATCGTGTGCCCCCACCGTTGACGAAAAATGGTCAAGGTTCACTTTGATTATATGTATATAAAGTTTGGTATAAATTATTACACTTTCGGAAAGACATATATTTTGACAGAGTTGAATAGGACGTAATGAATTTACAATTTTGGACATTAAATCATTGAGAGAGATAAGGTAGCGTTGTGTTCCATAAGACAAAATACTGAGTATAATTCCGTCATTATGTAGAAATTCAGCGTTACGAAAGCCATATTTTCGGGTTTAGGTCAAAACTCCCAATGTCAAACGTCCACGCAATCGGTCATAATTCTCACACAAATGAACACATCTCCCAAATGCATGAACGGTCAAAACCCAGACACTCAAGAAATGTAAAGAAGCCCACAGAGTCTGTCATAACTCCCACACAAATGGACAAAACACCCACACATAACAACGGTCACAATCCCCACATAAATGGACAAAACTTCCACGCAAATGAACAAAACTCCCGCACGCAGAATTTGTCATAACCACCATACAAATGGAGAAAACTCCCAAACAACCGAACAAATCTCCCACATTTTGAAATGATCGTGGTTGCACGTCTTGTAAGTTTCATACGCTGAAAATAGTAAAAAGAAGTCCAAGGGAGTTTTGGCAGTTCCTGCATTTGGAAGATTTGTCCATTATTGTGGGAATTATGACCGATTGAGTTGGCGTTCTGACATTTGTAGAGTGCGCGAGCCTTGGCTATGGAAGTTTTGTCCATTACATGTGGCGGTTGTGACAATTTCTGCGTGTATGAGTTGTGTCTATTTGTGTAACAGATTTGTTCATATGTGGAAATTGTGACCGTTGCTATGAGTGTGAGTCTTGTCCATTTGTTTGGAAGTTATGATCGTTAGGAATTATGACAGCTTATCTGTGTGGACGTTTTGGCTGTGGTAGTTATGACCGTTCGTGCATTTGGGAGATTTGTCCATTTGTGTGGGGGTTATGACCGTTTGTATGGGCGTTTTGACATTTTCTGAATTTGGGGGTTTTGGATGTGGGAGTTTTGACCTGCTCTCATATTTTCTACTTTAAGAAAAATCAAAATTGAACATAGCGAATAATTGAGGTCTAATAAATTACTAGTGGAGGTTTCTGAAACATTTTAAGTTCAATCGCCACAACTAGAGATTTCTAACCGTCTGTAGTGAGAGAACTTGATACATGTAAGATTATGTAAAGCGTTGAATAAAAACACTGTCTGTCTTTATTCCGTTACTATACGAATTTATGTTATGGATGCTTGGAAAAGAGATTTTCAATCAAATTAACATGGTATTTGATATTGTATGGAAAAATAAATTATTATGAGTCCAGTATTTGTTTCAATTTTAACTCGTATGTCTTGTAGTGTGGATGAGAACTGACAGATGTTTTTAGGTATATATGGGGTAGAAATAATAATTTTAACATAACTTTTAATTATGGTATCTATTATATTTATTGTTATTTCAAATCTGTGAAATGTATGTTCCATTTTGAAACAGTAGACTTTGACAAGATAATGCGTAATGAAATCATTTTTCTGTTTTTCACTGTGCTATATTTTATTATTATAGTTTTGTTCTTCGAAAATCATGCAAATACAAACAAAAGCGATTATGCAAGTAAGTAATGAACTTGCATGTAGTGTATGAGATCTGGGAATTCTGAGACTATGAACCTAGATTTAGACTTTATTTTGAAACTCAATTTTTTTCGTTAATTTCTTGTTCTTGTCACAAAAGGTCACAAAATCAATACTATTACACAGTCTTCACTAAATAAGAAAGTCAAACATATTCCCCTTAGAGAAAGCAAATTTTTATAATGTAAAAATGTAAAAGGGATTACTCAATCTTACCTAATTTTTCAAAAATAAAAGAAATATGATGCACGATTTACAATCAAAGTGTTGAAAATATTTTGAATCCTATGCTTAAGTTATATCCATCAGTAGGAAAGAGAGGATTAATTAATACATTTTGAATATGTAAAACGGGTATAATAATTTAACTCTGAAGATGTGTAAATTTCTTTATAGGTAATGTATTCTTAAAGTTAGAAAAGATGTCGTAGTAGATGTAAAGCTAGTTCCACATACACTGACGTTCCTTTTTTAAACTTTATAAGAGGATTAGACACATGTTTGATAATTTAATGAAAACTGGAACGACAGCAAATGAAATCATCTTTCATGTTGTTTGTGAACGTTTAAAATGTGCTCTAAAATTACTACCAAAGATGTCTAGAATGAGAAACATTGGTATTTAGAATTTAATTTCTTTTAACCTTCCAATTTGAGGTGTACCCTTTAAAGTATTCAGTTATAATTTGAAGCTCCGTTCTGGTTCTTAATATGACTCTTATATATAGTTTGTTTTATTGTCCGTACAGAATAGTTGACTCGTTTCTCAACCAAAATTTGAGAAAATTTTAGAGACTCTTTATTTTTATGAAATATAAATACTAAAATATTGAATAGTTCAGACGTTTTCATATTTTCTATTGGTAAGTAAAATACAATTTCTATACAAAACCTATCCTTACTTAACCTGACGTGCCTTACTGCATTGAAGTTAAATCTAAGTAAGCTGCATTAACTTATCTGGTTTAACTAAACCAAGTCTTGAAATTTTGACGAACCTCTTCGCATTGTGTCCAGTGTAAAGTATTCATACCATAGTAATTAAAACAAATTATTTATTATTTATAGATTCACCAAATTAAAAATCACTACACAGTAATAACGAGGCGATTTCGCAGTTTTGATTCCATTCACTTCACCGAAATAGGAATGTGCTCCGTCTTTAACTCTGCCTTTGAGAGTTCTATCAGGTAACTAGTTATTAATTCATAAAACGATATAAACACTTGTAGACATATATAAATAAAGAATATTGTTTTCATATAGGCAATAAAAGTTTAGACTTAACTCTCAGGAACATTGATAGTTTAACAATTTTTAAGGATTCCTAATGGTGAAGAAGGTAAAGTCCAAGTGACGGTAACCCTTTAATTGGGACTTTGTTTCAATTTAACAAAAATTTTTAATATTGCTTCTCTTAGGTTTCTCTTTATTCGCAACGCATGCATTTTTCAACACAACTAAATTATATATTTCAAGTTCGGATCAAGCTATAATACCAAATAAAATGGAAGTAAGAAAAATGTGAAATCCAGTTGTGTCCTCAGAGTAAGGAAATGTGAAACCTCGTTATATTTGTTAATTTGTTATTAGAGATACAGCATTGTCAATTGTAGTTCTTTTTTCTTGGACTTGGATCACCGTCGCTATTATGAGCATATAGTTCTCACCGGAAGATCCATCAGAAAAGAATAATAGTATCTTCGGGTGGAATGCAGATAAACTTTTAAATCTGTATCCATCGAAGGAAATCGGAACCATGCTTGAGATATGAAATAAAGTTTGCTTTAGAAACTTACAGTACAAAATGTATAATTTAGAATATATTTTCAGAAGCAGTTTCTAACTGCCCAAATAAAATTTTACTATATTTCAATAACAAATATAAGATACAAGTAATGCCGTTCATAAGTTCCCAAAGGAATATATACAAGTATTGGTAATAACCGGTAAGAAATATTTGTCTTATATTTTAAAAAAGCTATTGTCTTTTGTACATCTAAATTTATACAAGTAGCATTATTCAAAAACTGGCATTCTGCCATTTGGACTTAGGCTAGATAAATAATGAAAGAGAAAGAAAATATATCTCATATTTACTACAAAAAGTTTTATTATACTATAACTGAAAGCTTGAAATGTTTATTTCATACAGATATGATATTCATAACATAACCTTTCATTATGTGTTTATATTACTATGGTTTTGAAATCACCTTTTATTTTACATCATAAATATGCAGATCATCACCAACTAATTTTTGATTTTCTAAATTAATATGTAAAGAAATGTAGATCTGACGTGGTAGTTATACCTGGAATTAACATGGGTTGTACTTGAAAAGTTGCAACAACTTTTCAATAAAACTATTGTAGAGACAAATGTGACAACACCTAGCTATCTTTATCCGATATTTTCCTTGTTGGAGGTTCAAGTAGTTATCAAAAATATCTGAACATAGTGCGAGGATAAATACTTTGAAAGACGCTAGCAACACATTTTCTACTACATATAGGTATATCGACAAAGATTAATTCGTTATATATCTTAACCCTTAATACCGCAAGGTGTGTCCAATGGACACATAGCTTTGAATTTTTAGAAGCTGTATCTTTCTTATTTTAAAAATTTTCTTTTCCTTCTAGGTATGCTTCTAACTACTCAATAGCATTATACTACCAAAGTAAGTTCGTTCTTGGTGCTGATTTGTGTTGCATATGGCGGGATTAAAACTTTTAGTTCGTTAACGCAGCAAGATGTGTCCAAGGGACACATATTTAAAATGTATTGAATAATTGTATTTTCAAAGTTTTTGAATCAATTACCAGACGTTTTATCATCCTCCCTTTCTTATTTGTGTTCTTCTTTCGTGTTTTCTTTCTTTGTTTGTCTCTTTTTCGATATTTATGTTGGTAAACTTTAGTAAACTATCTTTTGTATGTAGTTGCTTTCTTGACAGATGTGGTTGACAATATTGTTATGTGCGTTTAGTAATTCATTTGTTTTCCCTCGCTTTTGTTTTGGTGGATATTGTTCCAGATTATTTATCTTTTGAAATATTTTCTTTTGTGTTTGTGAGTATACTTTATGTGTAAATATGGCAAAAAGAAAACTGAATGATACAGAAATCGGACAAATACTTGCTGATGATGAATCGTGTTCTGATTACAGTATACACTCAGATGAAGAATTGCTTTTCAATGGAACACTTGAGAGTGATTCGAGTGAGGCGGATCACGTGAGTAATGTAAATGAACATGAAGATCAAGAAAGTGTTTCGGATAGTGATAATGACATTCAGGTACCTTCTCGTTCAAGTGTAAGTGAATATGTAAGTAAAAAATGGGACCCATTGGAATAAGAACGTTCCAACTACCGAAATAAAAGCACGAAATATTGTAAGAGGCAGTTGCAATAAAGTAGTTCTTCCTACTAACTGTGAAATAAAGGCATCCCACTTATTCGTTGGGGATGATATTATAAGTGATAATGTTACAAGCTCAAATGCAGAAGCTAATCGGGTCTATAGGAAAAAGAGGGGAAAGGTGTGGAAGATGTGTGATTCTGAAGACGTTTTAGCATTTATTGGACTAGTTATGACTGCTGGTCATCTGAAATGGAAAAACGTAAACATAAAGTCTCTATGGAATAAGAAGTACGGTCCACTCTTATTTCGCGCAAAAACTACTAGATCCGAAAGAAGGAAGAAGAACAAACTTGCTCCGATTAGAGACATTTGGGAAAAGATTTGCAAAAACTTAACAAAATATTATGTTCCTGGCAGTTGTCTAACAGTCGACGAACACTTTGTTGCCTTTAGAGGTCGTTGTCCTTTCAAACAATACATCCCGATAAAGCCGTGTAAGTACGGTATGAAAATTTGTTGGATATGTTACTCCAAAACCCATTATCCACTGAAACGTATACCGTACTTAGGCAAAGAAGGAAGAAAAAGAGCAAATAAGTTAGCTACAGAAGTTGTTTTATCCTTAGCCGAACCACAATGTCTAACTAACAGAAATATAACATGTGACAATTTTTTACAGACATGGAACTCGGAAAAACCTTACTAAAAACGGCCTGATAATAGTAGGCACTGTGAGAAAAAACAAACAATTTGTTCTTGAAGAATTCACACCAACCAAGAACAGATTTGAGCAATCATCTATCTTCGGGTTCACAAGTGATTTCACATTAGTTTTCTATTGTCCAAAACCAAAAAAGGCTGTTATTCTTTGTTGTTGATAAAGAAAAGAAGTCAGAAAGAATACTGTATTATAATGAAACAAAAGGCGGCGTTGATACTTTAGATCCATTAGTACACTGCTACTCCTGCAAAAGGAAAACCAATCGATGGCCTCTTAGGATTCTTCATGAACCTTCTGGATGTATCTGCTGTTGCCGCCTATGTTGTGTGGTTGAATATCAATCCGCAGTGGAACATAAGAAAAGCGAACTCGAGACGACATATTGTTTCTTGTGGAGTTGGCGGAATCCTTGGTTCTCCCTCAAATCCAGCGAAGAAGAAAATTAGGACTTCAGTGACCTGTTCTTATTGCAATCGACGTAACACGTGATGCTTCGGCAACTCAGTCAAGTGTATCATCTGCAGATGTTGACACACTGAAATCTACGCCCAAGAGAAGATGTTACGTGTGTAACACTAAAAAGTCCAGAATACAGAGACAAGTATGTGATATTTGCAAGAGGAATGTCTGCTCTGAGCACTCAAGTGTTATCAGAAAGTGTCTGAAATGCTCCATGGGTAACTCTTAAGGTAAAATATACAAAAATTTAATATCAATGATATATCAAAACATATGTACTAAGAAAATATTTGTGCTCAGTTTTTCAAATAAGTCGTTTATCTTACATTAGATACTTGGGGATGGAAACTCTCAACAATATATATGTTTTTTCTTATATAGTATGTAAAATGTAATAATGCTAAATGTGTGAAATGTTGAATGTTTTGTCACAATACCAAACAAGTCTATGAAGAAAACATTAGTGTTCAGTTTTTTAAAGTAGTTGTTTATCTTTGGTAGTACAAAGAGATGGAAACACTGAATATTATATACATTTTTCCTTATATTAGAGTACTTTGATGTTCAATGTACAACTTAACCCATGTTATATCAATAATATACAAAAATATATCTATGAAGAATACATTTGTCTTTACTTTTGCAAATTTGTTGTCGCTTATCTTTCATAATGCAAAGGGGTTGGAAACACTGAACATTATATGTTTGGCTTATGTTAGAATGTATTGATTTTAAATACATATTTCTACAAAATTACAGTTAAGAAAAAATAAAATATTAAAGTTTTGAAAACGAAATGAGGTAAAAAGTCGCAATGTGTCCATTGGACACACCTTGCGGTTTTGTGTAACTAAAATACCTTGCGGTATTAAGGGTTAAGAAACACAACGTCTACTTTCTGAAAAATATCAAATGAACTCTATAGCCCAAAGTGGTGGAATACTTTCCTCCCAAGTATGCATAACATAACATTAACGTTAAATTTGATTCGAAGCAATCATTAAAGGATTAATTATTATTGACGTGTTTATACCAAACCAAAATCTTAAAAATATCAAGAAAGTGATAGTATTTCTTTCGTAATTCTTAACGGTTTCTAACACTTAGGAATTATTTTTAAATCAGCTAATTTTCTAGCATCTCACAGCGCAGATGGTGATATCTATTAACGTCATTGTTTATTAGGATTATAGTGAAGCACAGTCTGAAATTTCCTGTTTATTATTAGGGTATATATTTACAACTACAGCTATCCTCGCAAATCGATTATTAGAAATTATAAGACTACATAGAATACTTACTATTCTTTATATCTAAGGTTTTACGGAAAAAGTTCTACAATACTTAATCCATTGACTTGCAGTTACTGACTTTAGGGATATGAATAACATATTAGTTTCATTCTCAATATTATTATTCGATAGTTTAAACTACCAAGCTTCATTCCACTTCACGGTCCAAATTTCTCTACAGAAAAATACTTGTAATTTATTGCCACAACACTAAATATCTACTTCTATACTTGTCTCTTTCGATGGGTTCGAAGCAGTGAATTCCATTTCCAATTTAACATATTTAAAAGATGACTTTGTAAAATGTTTTCTCTTACGTTTATGGTCAAATAAGTTAATGCACAACTTAACTTTTATAATAATATTTATGTGAAATTAATATGCACAAGTCATTCTTCCCACGTGTTTCTAGTATGACTTTCGTATCAAGTCATTCTGTTATAAATGCTGTTGTTCGTGTTTCGGTTTCGTTTATTGTCGTAGGCGGTAAGATAAAAGAAACAAATTTTCAAAACTATCCTTTCTTTCATTAAGACGTCTATGCCTGAAAATTACTCTGGACATACCAGACACCAGATACCGCTTTACTAAACCGACACAGAGCCTTTTAGTTGGAAAGATTTGTAATTTTAAGAAAATATTGGAAATGTGTGTTGTACAATGCTATGGAAAGTAGAAGGTATTGAGAGCTAGAAACTTGCTGATATTACAATCCCTGATCGTTACGTCACTTCGGTAAATATCAGCAGAAAATTTTGAAATTTGTAACATAATAGAATATAATTTGACAATGTACTTTACAGTAACGCAGACCGATATATTTTCTATAATGTCATTGACCTTATATTCTAAAATATTTTAATATTTGTCGAGAAAAATAAAATTAATAACTTCACTCCAATTGCCTTTATTTAACAAAAGGATGGGTAATATGAGCAATTATTATAGAAAAAACGTAAAAATGACTCTCATCAGTAATTAAATTACTATCCTACAGACCAAGATATAATAACGAAAACAATGATACTAAACATTTAACACCTAACACATGTGAGACCGAAAATAAGACTCTATAATACGTACATTACAACTTGAAAAACAAAACTGTAATGTGCATTGTAATTTCTTGCCTCTTAGAAAACTCCAGTGTGAGGTAAGGTTTACGGGATTTGATAAATGTAAATGTATTTGAAATGGCACAACAAAAAATAGATTCGAGCTTCCCTGTAGCCAAATGTTTAGCGTACACGCATTTGGCGTGGGTAATCGGTTTCGATTCCTGGTGGGAGTTCTTGTGGTTCGGAGTCCACGTCTCATATACCGTCGCTGCTGAACGAGACGATAAACTACTGAACAACCGCAAAAACAACAAAATAGTTTAGGCTTCTGTGTTCCAGTTTATTTCCAACCAATGTGTCATTTCTTATTGCGTTTTGTGTTAGAAAGGCTCAGTACATATTTTGCATAATCCATTGAATTATCTTTGCCATATTTGCTCATTTTTCCACGTTTGTGATAGTAATTCGCAAAATTCAAATTCGATTATGGATGTTCATTGTAATTACTAATTTAAATACCTGGGGCAAATTCGTAATAGTATTACTTCCACGGTTTAAAAAAAACTATTCGTTTTGTTACACGTAATTATTCAAATGTAGACGCAGAAGTAAATTACAATTTTTTGCTCATAATAATCTTTTCTCTTTAAACAAATGTGTGATGAAAGCGGTCTCTGTAATGTAAAAATGGCTCTTTGGTTGTCTGGTAATATCTCAATGCATATTTATTTTATCCGCACAGTTTTATAAACTTAGCATGAATACGATATACGCAATGGCAATAATTAGAAATTCTCAATACTTCAATTAAAATATAATCGGAAAACTCGATCATTTCGTGACTAGTAATGAAACAATGTTTAAAGATTACCATCAAAGGATGCTTTGTATCTCAAAAATTTACTGTAGGGCAATTCTTTATATCAATGATACAGAAATCTACAAAACAAAATGAATCACGCAAATGATGTATTTTAATAACTTTTTCCTCCATCAATATTATAGTAAAACCGTCAAACGTATTTGCGTCGTGCTCTCGAGCCTTCAACACTTGTTATCAAATAATAAATTCAATTGTTGACTAATTCTGGTAGTATGAGAAATTATATGAACACCGGCGGCACACATTGGTCTCTTCAATTTCTAGAAAAACATGTACTTCTAAATATTGATGTAGTAAACCTTTAGAGAAATTGATCAAACTTGTACTATTGTTTTCTGGACATTTTTAGTAACACGTATGATACTAGACCAAGAAATATTAATTTACGTGTAGTACATCACTCCAAATGTCACAATAAAGTTCCAAATATTTTTAAAATATCGTATTAAACTAAAATTTAATTGATAGCCTCATAATGGTATATTAAAATCAGAAATTCCACATTCTCATGTAAAATTCCATTACGTCAAAAATTCCAAAGAAATTCTTACCTTCAGTACAGTAAAATAGTCTTCCTCACCGATAAACACCAAATTTATGAAAACACTTACCTGCAGGCTGGGCAGGAGTGCGTGCTACAGTGAAATGTAGAGTTATGTTGGCAGTAGTTTACTATCGGAAGGGTCACTCCTACCGAATTGGTCCAAACGGAGTAGCCAGATTAAGAGTGTTCTTGGGGAAGACAGCAGTACTCCAGTAGCCAAGTTGGCGGTTATCATGGTGAATAGTAATTCAAATTGTATATGTGTTCCAGACGTGGTCACAGTGATTTTAACGGCTGGGAAACTGCGGGGTGGAAGGCAATGGGAACCACCACTCAAGATTTCCTTAGTATCCTGGCAGCAGAAAGAGAACATAGAAGGACGTGCCAACGTGCCGATAACGAAGAGGGCAGAAAGATGTACAGTAAGTTAAACAACTAGTGGCGAAGGGAACCATTCAGAGCAAAGGAAGAGATTTACAAAGAAAATTCGAGGAGATAGAAGAATTGGGAGATAAGAGCAAATGTTATAGATAGTGAAATACATGGGACTGCGGACGACACAAGGGGTTATTACTATGGCAGTAGAAAATAACAATTGGAGGATAGTGGACGAGAGAAGTGAAGTCTTAAAAAGATGAAAAGAATATATTCAGGACTTATATGAGAGTTGAGATAGACCGTGTGGCCTAGATCCGAAAGTAGAAAATAAAGTAGACGACATTGATAAAGGGTTTAGAATTATTTAGTTTCCAAAAGCTATATCCGAAATTGGGAATTGAAAGGCAACCGGCATAGTTAATATACCGATCAAATTCCCTAAGAACATAAGAGAAAAGATGCAAGAAAGAATTGCTCCAACTCTGCAGTGCAATATATGAAACAAAAGGGTGGCAGAAATATTACCTGACGGCGATCATGATGGCGATGGCTAAGAAGTCGAACCGAAAGGGATGTGACAATTATAGACTTATCAGTCTCAAATCTCATGTAGCAAAAATTTTGATTCGAATTCTGAATAGAAGGTTATATGGAAGAACAAATAGAAAAGTTGAGGAGGAACAGTTTGGGTTCAAGAGCAGTAAGTTTAGAAGAGATTCAATTGAATTGTTAAGAGTGATCGGCGAAAGGTTTATAAAGAAACGGAAGGAGGTGTATTTGTTTTGTTCCTTTTTATCTAGAAATATATTTTGACCGCATAAATTCGGAATTGTTGTTGTCAGTTCTAAAGAAAGTTGAGTTGGAACGGAAAGATCGAAGACTCAATAGAAACGTATATGTGAACCAACAAGTAAGTGTTAGAATACGAGAGGAAATGACTGAGGAGAGTACAATTGGAAGGGAAGTAAGACAGGAATGAAGTCTCTTGTCCACATTATTTAATATATACCTAGAAGAGATAGTGAAAAACAAACTACAATATGAAGACGGCATTTCAGTAGGTGGTAGCAACCATTAGATGTATATGGTTTAGAGATGATACGGCAGAATCTGAAGAGAAAATCAATAAGATGTTAGCAAACTTAAAAAAGAGCTGTGAAGAATATGCTATGATAATAAATGTTAGAAATTCAAAAGCCACGGTGATTCTAATGCAGGGATCGGTGTGAAATGTCTAAATGGGCGGAAAGAAAATAGAACATGTGACCAGTTTTCGATACCTTGGTAAAATTATTAGTAATGATATGAAATGTGAACGTGAATTAAAGCAAGGATAGAAATGACGAAAGAACCCTTTAGGATAATATTGTGTGAAACCTTGAGTAAAGAATTGAGAAGAAGACTCATAAAGTGCTTGGTATTGAGTATTACATTGAGTTTGACAGAAACATGAACGTTACGCAAAAGTAATGAGGAACGACTGGAAGCTTTTGATATATGGGTGTGAACAAGAATAGAACGAATTAGCTGGGTATATCGTGAAACGAAAAAGAGGGTGTTAGAAACTGTAGAGGAGAAGAAAAAAATCTTAGATATTATTAAGAAAAGGAAGATAAACTGGCGAGGACATTGAATGAGAAAGAATTATATCATGTGAGACGTTTCAGATGGTATGGTCGTAGGAGGGACGGAGATGACTACAAGTAATAGACGACATTAAAACAGAAAAATCAAATGTGAAGAAAAGGAGGTTAGCTTAATACCGTTGAACATAGAAGCTACTCCGTTGCAGCAAGTGACTTGCCAATAACGGCTGAATACCTAATAAGGGTGATGAAAATAGTCTTAACATATGATACTTTTACTTATTTATCATTAGTCAATCACATTGTAACTCTCAAATTTATAATTTGCCATGCATACAACATATTCATTTGCCTTAAAATAAGAAACAAGTTTTGTCTGCACTAATTGTTAACATACAAGCAAAGCAGATCGATCTACTGATTCCGTGACTGGCAATAAAAATTTTAAAAAATAGGAACACATTTAATTCATTGATGAACGTTTTCTAAAATTTGTACAGTAGTTTGTACTGTATAAATTTTAGAAAACGTTTTATCTATGTTCATGTGCTCATATAAATATGTTTTTCTTCACCTTTGCCGATAAGAACTCAACTACCGAAACATTGTAAATATGCCAAATAAGACGTGATATGATACCGTACAGTGAAATCACCAATACGTCAAGGTTCGATATATATAAATATATATATATATATATATGTAATCAAAACAATCTTGTCCTCCAGAATTCTTCACGTACGTCTTGTCTGTTCAAGTAAACCCTTCCCGCTTAATTGCCGCAACAACTTAAGCAACAATTTATAGTGGTGGAATGAACAATTTAGAGTATCAACAAGTATCTCATATAAAAATTAGAGGATATAATAAATCTAAACTCTTAAATAAAGTTCTTCTTTCTCTAACGCCTTTCATAAAAAAAAAAATAATTTACAATACAATACGTCTGTTTGCGTTCTGTTACACATCAAAAATTTATATTCCCAAAAGATGGTTTAGTTGCAACTGTGGGTTAATTTAATTAAGTTAGTGTTTATAGTAATGCCAATTAGATATGTGGCGTGTTTATATTTTCAGACTATGAGTAGATTACGTTTTCGCGGCTATTACCGTGCGTATAACTGATGTTTATCCCCCGTGAACTGGCAGCGCGGTCTTCTTGACCGCACCTATAAATATTCTTTGATTGTGTTTAGTGACTTTGAGCCAACTTCCGCTCACCCCCTCTAATCCTTCCCCACACTGTATTGTTGCAACACACCACCGCTTTCGGCGTTAGTTGGTGCCCAGTGCTTTATGTACTGTGTCAACTGGACGTTTAAGCAATATGCGGTCATTTCTTTCGCGCGATAGTGCTCACGTATTTGATTTTTTTTATCTTAATATTTTTCTTTAAAATTTGTTTATTCATATTTTTTGGTGATATACTGCAAATATAACACATAGGATTAACTTAGTATTTTAGTGAGTGTTCTAGTTATGATTTGAAGGATATATGGATTCGAAAGAACAAAAAATTATGAAAATTGCATTTGAGTGTAGAGAAAGAGGAATCTGCCAATCAGGCACTACGCCGTGAACATGGACGTGCTAGATGTTTTTTATTTGACTGTAGTGATGATGATAATGGAATAGTAAGTGATGTTGAACTATCAGAGAGTGAAGATATACTCAAGGAAAGCGATCCTGATACCGAAACAGAGGAATCTGGTGAGTCAGAAAATTAACAAAGTGATAAGCGTGGCGTTATTGAACCACAGAGTGTAAATATTGCGGAAGAGCCACCATTTATAATAGGTAAAGACAAAACAACAAAGTGGTTTGTGTATCCTATTTCTAACAGGGGCCGTATAATGAAACGTAATGTAGTAACACCAAGACACGTACCAGGGGCTATAAGAGAAGCTAAGAATGTTCAGAACCCCTTGGATGCCTAGCAATTGTTTTATCCGGACAGTACTTTAGAAAAAATTGTCACAAACACTAATTTGTAGATTGAGAAACAGCAGGTAAATTATAATCGTCCTTGTGATGCTTTATAAACTAACATTACTGAACTAAAAGCAGTAATTGGACTGTTTTTGTTTTGGCAGGGATACTAAAAGGAAGACATTTGAATCTAAAAGACCTTTGGAGCAAAGATGGAACAGGAGTTGAGGCTTTTCGTTTGACCATGTCTAGAACGAGGTTCGAGTTTCTTTTGCGAGCACTCAGATTTCATAACATAAGTACAAGAGCTATTAGAATAAAGCTAAACTAATAATGCTTGATAAACTCACACATTTTAGGAAGTTTTTGAAGAGTTTGTGTCGAGATGTATTCGGCATTATTCTGTGAGTGAATACGTAACAACCGACGAGACTCTTGAAGGCTTTCGAGGGATATGCCCTTTCAGACAATATATTGCTAATAACCCAGAAAAATACGGGATTAAAGTATTCTCTATGGCAGATATTCTAACATTTTACACGTACAACATGGAGGTGTACGTAGGAAAACAGTCTCAAGGACCGTATCAAGTAGACAACAGTGCACAAAGTATTGTTGAACATTTGATTCAGCCTCTTTCAGGATCTTGCAGAAACGTGACAAGTGATAACTGGTACATTTCCGTGCCACTATCAGAATCTCTCCTGAAAAATCATAATCTAACTCACGTAGATCTGATGAAAAAAATATACGTGAATTTAATCCTGTTTTCGTACAGACAAAAACCAGAACGCAGTGTACCAGTTAGTTTGCTTTCCGCGATGAACATACAATTCTTTCTTATGTACCTAAGAAATAGGAACGTTGTGTTATTGTCATCGATGCACGATGATGATAGTATTGACCCAGAATCAGGTGAGGACAATAAACCAGTGAATCTTTCGCTTTACAATTTGACAAAAGGAGGGGTCGATGTCGTGGACAAAATGAAGGCTGAATATTCTGATTCTAGGTTTAGAAATTGCTGGCCTTAAACCCTATTTTATATGCTATTGAACATATCATGAATAAATGCCTATATTATATTCAGAGACAAGCCAAACGCAATAGGCGACATGAATCATCGGCAATTCTTGAAGACACTTTCCAACATGCTGCGCAGAGATTTTATGATTCATCGTTTGTCAATTGAATGTGTTTAACGTGGCATCAAACTGCGCCTGTGGTCCATTTTAGGGATTCAAGAAAGTAGGGAACGTCAGATGCCTGAAGTTGTAGGTGATACTGGACGCTGCTCTTATGCGACAGAACGAAAAATCGTAAAACAAAAACAAAGTGCGCTTCATGTTCACGTTATATCTGCAAAGAACATACAACATCAACATTTGTTCAGTGTATTTCTATGAATGACGAAATGAGGACAGTGGAAATGGTGACTTAAGATATTCCTAGGAATGAAGAAATTGAGCTTAGATTCGGACTGTTAAGAAAATGAGTAAAGATGATATTATAAAAGGATCATATTAGTATTATGAAGACATTCTTACTTTGTTTTATTCTTATTATTTTATATATTTAGAATACATGTTTTGGAAATTCATTTACAATGGTCTTACTTTCTTATTGGTTTTCTTTAACCAATTTCCATTTAAAAGATACTATGTACTGTAACAGATTTTGTGAGAAAAATGTTTTGTTTAACTAGTAAAAAGTATATAATTCATTTAAAATTATGTAATACATTCCTTAATGTCAAATGTTACAGCGCGGTCGTTTCGACCGCGTGTAACTTCTCGCATGACGGTCTGTGCGCGAGTGCTGAAGGTTTAAGTTTTAATTATTTGATCAATTCTTCAAATTTATATTATAAATTTATTTTATTGATTTTTGCAGAAATATATCGTTATTGTATGTGTCGTGACTGAGAAAGGCCACGAATAAGAAATCATCGTCATAGAGTTGCAAATTTATACAAGCATATTGATTGCGTAACCGTTTGTTTCAGTATTGTTGACTTTCCATTAAATTCTTAAGATCCGATTACGTGTTATCACTCACTAAAATTCAATATATTCTGTACAGTACAAAGTTCTTTAGATTAGTAGGTGTCTGAACTAAGAAGATTTCGTTCTGATTGGCTGATGAATTGCGTGGAAAGTTTGGAGTGGTTGTACATATGATTGACGAAGAAAATAAAGACTCGTTGTTTTAATGTTTGAATTGTAATGACGTCATAGTATACACACAAAAGGATTAAGAGTCGTTCGTACTGATTGCCATTAAATATGATAACGTCGTGAGTAATTTTGCGTATTTCATAAAATATCATCATCATAGTTAGGGTTTACCTCAAAGGTGTAATTGAACTTTGGTTGCGTTATTCAAGCTTATTACTCTTAAGTGTGCAATTTTGTTTTTGACGTTTATTTACTTGGAAGAGGTAGTTCATTTCATGTTCAATGAATATTCAATGTGGCATGGTTTCTTTTTGCTTGAAGGTACTTCCAATACGCAGGAATGCCATATACAACTAAAGAGTTATAATTGGAGTTAGCTTTATAAAGTCACCGCACATTTTCTTCCATCCCTTCCTGAAGAACATCAGAAGATCTTTAAAGTATATTAATAATATATTTACTTTTTTATATAAAGCAAATCTTATACCAACTCTAATGATGTTGTTCGTACTAAAAACACAAGATGTGCTAGGAATGTGTCAATGTCCCAGCTACTTTTTAGGTATCCGATACTTGGTACGTATGGTATTCATATGCTAAGTATGTACTTCAACTACCGAAAGTTGAAGGTGCTTGTTACACCTAATTGATATTTGCGACTATATACCACAAATATAGCATTTATATATCTGGTTCAGTTTCACACTGTGATAGACATTTGTTTTTATGTAGTCACTTGGAATATATATATATTGTGAAGAGATTAATATTCATTATTTATTGAATTTCGTTGATCTTTTGTTTGTATAAGAAACATAATATTCTTTAAGACTGGTCTTCGGTGTTGTGAGACTATTCCTTTTTTTCTTCCTAATTACATAAAACTATTTCTTATGTGTCGAGGAACGCTAGTTATTCGGATGTCTGAGTTAATGGAATTCATGTATGTCTGAGAATTTAGTCAACGTTTCTCTTTCGTAATTTTGTGTTTTCGTAGCTAAATCGTGGAAGTGTTTGTTTATGTTATATAATGTATTATGTCAATGTGCATTTTATGTAATAAAGATGAGAGAGCTCCTTTCCCAACTATCTGTCCATCTTTGACGTCATGAGTACCTGTTCAGACGAAAACATCACAACTACACGTGTCTGGAGTCAGCAGGATTACCAGGAGATCTTTGTCTTTAAATACTCCCTCCATCCCGGAAACAGAGAGTCACACGGAGCCTTTG
This sequence comes from Thermobia domestica, assembly GCF_964235325.1. Taxonomy (NCBI): domain Eukaryota; kingdom Metazoa; phylum Arthropoda; class Insecta; order Zygentoma; family Lepismatidae; genus Thermobia; species Thermobia domestica. The sequence continues at coordinate 22,361,340 of NC_137467.1, read as the reverse complement.
GGGTCACACGGAGCGTTTGGAGTCACACGGAGCGTTTGGAGTCACACGGAGCCTTTGGAGTCGCTTAGAGACTTTAGAGTCCGTTATCGAAGTTAGTCTCTAGAACCTGTCGGGATCGGTCTTCGGAGTAATCTTAGGACTCAGTCGAGAAGTTGTCAAAAGACTGTCGAGAGTCGGTCCGGAGAATGCACGGCAGTAAAGAGGGCACTCCGAGAGCAACTTAGAAAATGAATCGAACAGTCTATAATTCTGTTTTCGACATACAGACCGCCGGACGAAACAACAGGAGGAAGCTCAGCAGAGAAGATGAAGCTACAGGTACTATGACGTCAGATTTCTTCCTTTCTCTTCCTCACTTCTCACCTACCTACCCACACTCTCTCTCTCCAAAAAAGCTAAAATTCTCATTTTTATTTCTCTTAAAATCAGACGTGTGTCGTCCGGTCCCAGGACCTGTTCTACCTTTGAGAGACATCCCAAGAATCTCATTTTGACAACTCAACTTTCTTTAAAAATTCTTTTCAAATTAAGCACCCGTAAAAATATTTCATGATGAAGCTACTTCCTTTAGGGCATCTTCAGCGATGCAGGAATGACAGTCAGCTATTTGCACGTGCTCATACATAGTAACATGCAACGGTTTCTGGAGCTTTCTGTTCCACTATATGTCCTTCTAATAGACAATCGCTTAGAAGAAAGGAGTAGCAAATGCATCACATTTGGAAGATGAATCTAGAAGAAATTGACACAACAGATAAATACAAATTAAGATAAATCTTTCATACATATCTGAACAGTTAATTATTAACGTATTTAGGGATAAAAAAATATTTTTTAGACACCAACGGTCGCCGATCATTTGAAAATGAATATGGAAGAACCGTGAAATAAAGTAAAGAGATGTTCATCACATTGTTATAAAATTACATGGTGAGCGGATTTTATCTGACCCCCATCGATTATCGTCAAATATCCAGGGTTACAAGAGCACTCTGATTGGCCTAGTTAAAAAGACCCCAAGGATTTATCTCTCTACAAGCAACATTCTCATCATCGTCGTTTCATCAACTCTTCTAGTAGTCAAAGGGTTGGTCGTTCGCGCCTCCCGGGTGCTTTTTTAAAAAAAATTAAGTGTTTTAGACTCATTTTAATGTAAACAAATTACGCAAAAAAGGTGATTTAACATATTTTGGGGGAGTAATTTTCGCTTATGGTATGGGAAAGAACATACATAGAACATATTAGGTAAGTTTCGCAGGTACATGTCAGGCATGAGCCTGGAGCGAACATAGACTGTGACTATCACTTCCCATCCATGTGATTTCTCTCTCATAGATAAGCAAGGCACATATTGGGCACACTCCCATGCACCTGATGGACCATGATAGGCATATGTCTCCTATGAATTTTTTTGTTAGGGCGTATATTAATGTATTAGCTGGATTGTTCTGTTTTTCTGAAACTTTCTAACATAGTGTAAAATTATGTAATATATTTTATATATAAATATATCTTTATACATATTTTATGTTAAAATGCAATTACTAAACAGAAACGTTGAATTCACTTATGTAGCAAAATACTAAATTTTGCGTTTATCCGTTCTAGGGAAGATTTATAATAAATATACAACAAATATTATGTGCATTAGAATGCGTCTGCTTCATACAGTTTTTAGCCAAATCTACAATAAAATTTATTTTCTTGTAACTTTCAAAGTAAGATTTCAAAATAAAATCTTACCAGAGGATGATTGTTTGTTTACATCCAACTGTCGCATGTTTATTACTGTCTTTTCCAGGATTCGTAATTTTAAATTTGTAAAATAAATTATACATTTATGACATCACTTCAAAAGTTAATCAGATCTTCAGGTTATCAGCATAAAATGTGCAATCGTTTAATAAATAAACTGAATATCAATATTACAAACATTGGGAAGTTTCTTCTTTAAATGTAAAAATACTGAATAACGTATATAGTATTATTTTATGTTGATTCAGAAATTTATAATATACCGATCTCCACGCCTCTAAAAAAAAGAATTCCCATTCTTTGGTTCATAGGCAAAAACTTGTAATTATATATATAATATAAATCGTATTTTTCTTCTTTATACATGCATTTTTATAATGCTTTATGCACTAAAACTCATTCTTGAACTTCCGTATCGGTGATAAGAAAAACGTATACCTAAATTTCCTAGGTATAGGCTAAACTTATACCTAGGTACAATAGTTTAGCCCATAAGCTAATCCTTTATACACCATTACTTTAATGTAGATTTCGTCTCGTATTATAAATTTAACACATTCTTTTCCTTTTGGTTATAGCGAAAAGAGCGTTGAAATTAAGTGGCCAAATCATAAAGCACTAGAAGACTATATTGGTATATTAAACCCAATTAAAAATTCTAAGGTATGCTATATTTTGTAAATAAACTAATTTAGTTCTTAACCTTACCCTGATAAACAATAGATAGTGGAACGGTTATGCAGTTTTTTATTATATTTAAATAATTAGTTTGCAATTATTTTTACTGTGACTAATTTAGACAAGCATTCATTCAGCGTAAGAGAATAAGTGAGATTTTATGTTTAAATGTTAGTAACGCAATTGAAAGGGTATTATGTCCAAGAGAGGAAAGTATATTAAAATCTGTTTTGCAAGGTGGAATTCTTATTTAAATTCTTATGTTAACTGAAACAATTATATATTCAACCTCTACATTCAAAGAGATTCCAGAAGGCTGGATGGAAAGTTCTCGAGACCGACTTCAGAGAACCACTACCAGGCGAATTGCGTATATTCTACTAAAGTTAGACATACTAATTCACGCTTTACATAAGTTTGATCCTGACAGAGACATTAAAAATTATGTCTAAATATTCAGCACAAAATTCAGAGGTGCAAATGTACCTAAAACAGACCAAAGATCTATGTTGAATAAATGATTTGGTACTCATTCTTCTAGTCCCACATTTTGCAATGAATTATATATCAATATTCTACCTGCTCCTGAATTTCACCATTTGCTCAGGGTTACTTCACCCAATCCCTGGCTCTTTCCAAAGAATCTAGGATTGTCCATTTTACCTTAATTGGAGAAAAAGAATTAGCACCTAACTCAGGGTTCTAAAATTAAACGCCAGTTTCTTTGGGCATAGGCTTTTGGTTTCTATTTTAACATATTTTTAAAATTGGTTCATTCTAAAATTCTGGTTAGAGTTAAAAGCTGCATGAGAATTTACTATTAAGTTTTCGAGTTCATGATCACACTCACATCCAATTTTGTCTCGACTAAAAACTCTGCTTACAATATTCAAAAATACTTCTAGAAAACCGTCCTTTAGTTTATCTCTTATGGCACATAACAAAAGTCATGAACTTTAATATTAGATGCTGATGACAATTGAAGAATTTCTTTTGAATTTAATTTTTCTAAATCATCAAGATTCAAGTGGATCAAACAGACAAATACGTAATGGAAGCTTTATAAATGATCATTTTTTCTATACAAAAAGTGAAAAAACAAGCTCAGATGCTTACAAACACAACTAGCAAAAGTAACGTGTTTATATCTCGTGTTTGTTGTTCAGATTTCAGCTGGTTTCAAATTGAAAAGCATAAAATCTTCCTGCCATTTTGTTGTAAATATTTCCTCAACATTATACTGTAAAGATATATAATAACCTATCCTGGGAATCGTACAGCCGCCAGCAAGGTATCCCCACTCAATAAGTGCTCTAATTCAATTAATTGGGATCCAGATAATTTCTAGTCCGTAGCCTGGGCAGATGAAACCCAACTTACACATAACTTCTCTCCGCACTGACAGCTGTTTGTAGCACTGATTCAGGTCTTTATGCAACTAAAATTGTAAAAAGATGACGCAAGAAACATTTTTCTATTCTGAGCTGAATTTTCATGGTTCACAGTGGGTTGTCCAATAAACACAATATATTATCCTCAATATTGCTGCGATTGTAATACATTGTTTCATTATATGCTGTATATTCATAGAAAGAAAAACAATGACCACGCATGATTCAGAAAATGCCCGAAAAGAGTTGAAAATATCAAATCTAGATCAAATGCTGAAAATTAGTTTGTAAATCATTGTTTCCATTGAACGACCTTTCCAAATTCTCCTCATTCCAATATATTTTTCTCTCTGTAGAAGAGATCTTCTTTCTTGCACTGAGTATGCATTGAAATTGAAAGGGAAATATTTGAAAAAGTGTCAACACTGACAGAAGTTGTACCCTGTTCTCAGAATAGAAGTTCAATCCTCTAACAACTTATTTATCGTGTTACATCAGTTTTCACTCTAAGCTTTAGCTAGTTAGAATTGTTGCATGTAAAAGTGTACACAAGATACTAATGATCGTACAAATAGACGTTCCCTAGGTGAGTGTCCCAATTACTTATTCGAGAGTTCTTCTTTAACTCAAAAAGTAGTAATATAGACCTTCGTCAATGATTTATATATCACAAAACGTTCTTCAAGTTAAGCCACTTTATCGCTTTTAACGATGGTCTTGTTTAGATTACTATTCTTTCTCGCTCTAACTTCTCATTTCAAAAAACGAAAAGATATTATAGTCTCGTTCTTTCAATTCTTTAACACGTGTAGAAAAGGAAAATTCTATCTGTATCTTTCGTAACCAGTACTTTATTTTCTTATTTTGGTATGAGGAGTTTGTGCCAGATTACTGACAATTATGATGTAGCAAATAAGGGGTTCAAATCACTCTGAAGGGCAAGGTCGGAATTTTAATTGTCCTGGATATGTCTGTATTTGTGTCCCTGTCGTGTTTCGAATAAGTCGAAAGGAGCTGCGGTGTCACTGACGAACAACACCATGGATGGAACATTTTTTAAAAAAGGAAAAAGAATTGCAAAACATGAAACCCGTCTGGCAGGGACCCGGGTCCGATTCCCATCCTGGCAATTTTTTTCTTTATTGGATGGTATTGTTTACGTAATTGGTATTGTAAGTATGTTATTTTATTCTTATTATTATTCCAAAGATTAGACTTGGCAAAATATTTTTCATTATATGAAGTTCTAGATTATAAAATTTAAGATATTTTGTTGATATGGAACGTATCTGAAATGGTGAATTTCTTAAAGTATTAATATTTTTAGCAGTAATAGTAGTAGTAGAAACATAAGCGATTGTTGGGGAAAAACATTTGTTTCTGAACAGTGAGATTTTTGCCTATATATTCATCAATTTTCGCTAATCCCGTTACGTTCTTATCCAGTACGAATCAAGGTTGATACGGCTTACGTAATCTTATAATCGTGTTTCGCTGGTCAGTGTTCTAAAGCAAGTACACAGAAGAAAGTCGCCTCAAGTCTAACAAGGAGATAGCAGACCTTGGTAAATAAACTTTGGGGACATTTTTTTGCAAATAGATAGTGCACATTTAAAATGTTCATATTACAAACTGGGAGAGCGCAAGGGCCTATTATAGCAAAGAAAAAGCGTCTTAGGTGTTCGACTCGTGCATATGTCGTACGTTACCCAAATTTTTTTTGTTTTTTGTCTCAAGTAATAAAGTAGAAACTTGTAGTTACAAGTAAAATTTTAATTTGCAATAGTTTATAATGAATTAAAACAACAATAATATTCAAATCACTTGTAAAATCTTTTATTGTTGCATGATAACTAGGAACAAAATGTAAAACTATTTCGTAAATATATTGGTATTACGAGTTATATTGTGGTTACCACAGGCGCTATGTAAAAAACGTTCTTCACGCTTCGTGTCTATATCTTTTGACAGTGTGTGTTTTACTAGCACTGGCGCAAATGGCATAGGGGGATGAGGAGGACATGCTCCTCTACTCTGGAACTGTGGGACTATTTTCCCAATATTCTGATTTTAAACGTGTTTTGTGGTTGAGAAATGTGATGATTTATGTCCGATCACTGCAAAGGAAAGTAAAATGAAGTGGATATCCTCTAGAACAAACCTCAAACCTGCGGGCCACCCAATTTTGGAGACGACTTGGCAACCCTGATCCTTCACAGTATTGTTTTCCAACTTCATAAATATTTTGAACATCACTTTAAAAATATGAAACTGGTCCTACTCTTCCTCCCCCCAACGTTGGAGATAAATGTTCAGCGCTTGTTACAAGGGAGAAATCTTTTGCTTTAGTAACATCCAGTATTACCAAATACGATTTCCTTCTCAACCTCCCTTGTAATTATCACACTATCAACAAATTTTGACACGATGCGTCAAGAACATTTTTTTCTACAAAACGAATGTGATAATATAACTCTTGATATCAATATATTTACAAAATAGATTACATTTCGTTGCTGGTTAACATGTAACAGTGAAAGATTTTACAACTGATTTGAATATTTCAATTGTCTTAATTTATTATAAGCATATGGTGATTTAACATTTTATATAGCTACAAGTGCATACTTTGTTGGTTAAAGGGTTGACTCCAGCGAGAATCGAACCCGTGACCCTTGGCACGTGAGTCGCGGATGCTACCGATTCCCACCCGAAATTCGATTACCAAAATTTTCTTTCTCCTTGTAAGACAGAGAGAAATTGAATACTTTAAATGATAATTTTCATTAGAAGTACCAATCGTACAAATCATATCAATTTCCTTTAATTACCTTGGGGGAATCGAACCCAGGACCGCCGTCTCATCCTACTACTCTAAGACACCACTATTTGGTAGCGGGTGAAAAACATGGATTGAAGTGCCTTCAGCGGCAGATGCGCGGTGAAACACCGGTGATCCACAAAATTACTCCCAAAGGTATTTCACGTCAAATATATACGTGACCTGTTTACATTAAACATATTCATAAAAACACTAAAAATAAAGCATAGTGGAGTGAGTGCGAAACACCAACTTTATGAAATGTAAGCGGATGTTTTTCGGACTTCGCCACGGATGCGACGAATGAGACGTCACATGTAGAGGACTAAATCATTGACGTCTTTTTTAATGTAGAATATCAGAGGGCTTCTTAACGTAAAGAACCTGAAACTTAAGCCATTGGGTTCTACAATCCAAGAGAACGTAGAATAGTTTTCAAATAAGTAACATTTGATTTAACCCTTTCCGGATCCTGGCTTTTTGGGCTATTTTTTAAACTTTCAGTCAAGCAGCTACTGTATCGTCACTATTTATCCTAGGATCATGGTTCATACCTCATTCTCTTCAGAATAGAGCTGGCTTTCAAACGGTACCACTTGCTTGCTCATACTATATACCAGAAGCGGGAGAAAATGTCAAAGTGAAAGTTTCGGAGGGAATTTTTTTCTCGAACTTTGCCACCCCCCTGTGTGAACGTAGCCATCTATAAAAAATCTGAGAAATAGTACTTGGTATACTGAACGTGTGTGCCAAAATTTCAAGTTTCTATCTTGAACAGTAAGAGAGCGAGAAATTTTATCAAAATTTCCCACAATGCCCCAAATTACCACAAAACACTATGATCTCAGGGAAAAAAATCCTGAGACATCCCTAATTACCCTAGGGTCATGTGTCGCCCATATTCTCTTCTGAATACAACTGCCTTTCAGGCGGTACCATTCACATATCTCCATCAAGTATCTAAGGCGGGAAATTCCAGAAAAGAGGGATTTTTTGGTTTAAAAATCACTTTTTTCAACTTTTAGCCCCTCTGGACCCCCTGTTCTAACACAGAAATCTGAAACAAATCCGTTAAATACCACTCGGTGGACTGAATGTTTGTGCACAATTTCAATCTTCTAGGTGCAAAAATAGACCCACCAGAAAAAAAGAATTCAGAAATTTCCCTATGCTACCCTATACAGAAGTATATTTTGAAAAACATTTACTGAGACGTCCCTAATCACCCTAGAATAATAATTCGACCGTCATTATCTTCAGAATGGAACTGCCTTTCAGACGGTATGACTCGCGTGTCTCCATCATGTATGTGAAACGGGAAAATCCTGAAAAACCTTATTTTCTGGTCTAAAATCCCTTTTTTCAGTTTTTCCCTCTCTGGGCCCCCTCTGTTTTAATGCAGAGATCTAAAAAAATCTGGTAAATAGTACTAGGTAGGCTGAATGTTTGTGCACAATTTCAATCTTCTAGGTGCAAAAGTAAGCCCACCAAAAAAATATACCCACCATGTCCCGTTTTTCCCTATGTAGAAGTATATTTTTCAAAAAATCCCTGAGACGTCCCTAATTACCTTAGGACGTCGACAGTCATTCTCTTCAGAATGGAACTGCCTTTTAGGCGGTATGACCCAAGTGTCTCCATCATGTATGTGAGGCGGGAAAATGACGAAAAACGGGATTTTGAGGGTAAAAATATCCCTTTTCACCCCTTTGCCCCTCTGGTTCCCCTATGTTTTAACACTGACATCGGAACCAAAATCTGATAAATACTACTCGGTGGACTGAATGTTTGTGTAAAATTTCAATCTTGTACGTAGAAAAATAAGCCCGCCAAAAATATTGAACATACGCTTAGAAAATGAGAAAAGAAATTTTTGATTTATGACTTCATCACCTCCTATGTCTGGACGCAGGACGGTCTAAAGCCATACGTAAAGTCTTCTACAAGGCCTCTGGACTTCGAAAACAAAAAAAAAATCGGACGAAAAAACTCAAATAGAAGTGAAATAACGCAATGTAAAATGAAAAATGCGTATGGTACAAATTGTACCATAAGATCCCGAAGGGTTAATGATGTCCATTATGGAATAAAACGTTAAAACAAGTATATTTTCATATTTGCGACTTTTCCATATAAATTCCAACAGATTAAAGATTTAAATTCACAGTTACAACTTTTAAAATTGAGAGAACCACTTCTGATTTTGGTATATAATTTTTACAAAAAGATTCACACATTTAAAAATGTGATTTGTAGGAGGACATTGCTTTCACTTTTTTATTGTGACCTGAATTTTTAAAATTTGTTAATATACATTTTAAACTTTGCTCTGTTGGAATTTATATAGTGACAAATTTGAAAATATACTCGTTTTAACATTTTTTCCATAATAGACAAGAAAATCTTAAATTTAAGATTCCTCTAAGTAACTTCACGTTTGCATACGTAATTTGGTATATTTATGTGGGACCCGGTAGCTTAATCACCCCTTGTAGTGAGCTCTGTGTTATTTTCAAACGTTAATAAATTATTAAAATAATCGAAGCGCTGGATAAAAGTGAAGACATTAATAGTAAATTTGACAGTAAAATATTTTCTTTAGTATTTGTTCTCAGAGATTTGTCACATAAAACTAAATTCAAAAAAGTATAAGCTATATTTATACTAAATTTAACATTTCTGACCAAAAGCATAAGTAAACGTCATGGGAAATCCCGTCTGAGGCACGAATGTAATATGTTTTTCATAAACAGAACAATAAACTGCAAAATTTTATTGTAGGTATCACCTAAACGACCCCCAAAAATTCGGAAGAAAGGTCAGACATCTTTCTGGCCACAGATGGCCACTTTTCCGCACTACCCACATTAACATTTCAATTTTTTTTTCCTACACGACCTAGTAAACTTGTATTTCTTAGGCTGATATGTATTTTGAAACTTCATACTGAAGAAGTAACATACGATGGAGGTTTGTACAAATATATAAACCATTATCCGGGCAAGGCTATAAACGAATTTTTGATTTAAGAAAGGTCGTAATTCAATGAGGTAAATAATGTCATAACACAATGATTTCTGACATTTCTGAACTCAAGAACATTTGTTCCTTCTTGATTGTCGCTGACTATTAGCGTGACTTTTGACGTATCACCACCAAACAGTGTAGCTTCCCTTAAAGAATGGAAGTTCCATATAAACTAATTTTCGGCATATGGCTGATTTGTGGTGTTTTACAAAGCAGCAATTGAAAAGTGAGATACTTGTTAATAATACGGGATAACCGTAGTGTTCATAGCAAATCTTAAGTTCTTGCCACATCTTCAAGTATAAATCGTTCCTTTAAGAAAGAAAAATTCGCATCTGATGAAGATGTATTCGTTTCTTGACGTTAACGGTCAACGGCATGCATGGTCTCCTGTTCTGCAGCCCTTAATTGTAACTGACTGCAATTAAACTGGTCCTTGTATCTCAGGAAACGAACTATAGTTCAGGCTAAATATCCATTTGCACCTTATTCATTGTTCGAAATGCCTAATATTTACACATGAAAAAATATATGATTATATAGCACCTTCGATCATACAAGGAAAATTACATTACCTGAGCATTAATAATGTATTTCCTATTCCAGTTAAAAAAAACAAGTCAAACAATAAGTACCATAAAACGTGTCCAGATCACCAACGTAAAAATAATAATATAAAACATTTCCCGACATTCTACTAAATGCACTTTTATTGTTGTCCAGCTATGATAATATATGACTTCAGCTTTCATATTTTTCCATACTTGTTATCAAGGAAGAAATTAATCATCTACGTAATTACGTCCTTGCGAGTATACAAAGAATACTTATGGATACGGTTGCAGATAATCCTACAATTCAAAATATTTCTTTCAAATCATTCTATTTGAATATCACAGTTGAATATCAATACTACGATTAGGTTTTTGCCACATACTCAGTAATGTATCATACAAAATAACAACCAGTCGAGGTTCCTTATTTGGCGTATGTATGAGCCAAGACAATGGTTTCTTCAAGAATACTAAAAGAGTGGGTGATGAGTTGCTCTTACAACCGGCAAAGTCACGGACGATTGACAGTAATTTGTTTAAATACTTAGAGTGAGCAAATGAAATTACATATGTAGAGTATATGTAAACCTTGCTTCTAGCATACTATATAGTCTATCAATATGAACTTTCTTATTTGAAAACTGCTACGAGGAAAGATTCCATGCGATTATTTCTCCTGTACGTTAATATTTTGTTTACTTAGTGTATAAAAATTTTGAATAACACTGAATGTTAAACATTGTCATAGTATACAAATTTATTATTTCAAATAATTTTCGATTAGCTATGAATAATTTAATTCCAAAGAAAATATACATTGTTCTGTTGGCTACGACAAACTAAAGGTATTTGGTTTCAATTCATTCATCTCGTCTTTGAATCTAGTGTTAGTGAATATGTATTGGTATCGGTTAGAAACTTTGAATTTCATTATTCTGCAAATATATTGGAAAAGGTTGGGTTAATATATGATGGGCTCGGTGTAATAAGGAGCTAACCCTCACTTTTGTCAAAATTGAGTTACACCGTGCAATACGTAGGGCATGAACATCTGCTTCGTTCAGAAAAAGATGGTGAAGGTGCTGCGTTGCCTTCGCGTGCAGTCACGTCACATCCTTTTTGAAAAGGAACGTACAAACGGAAAGTTAGTAGCAATAAGATGTTAAGCCACAGAAAAATGGTGGCTATGGGGAAAGGTCGACAGAGCAACTCTGCACATAATAGTGATTCTAATGAAGATGACTTCCTACTCGGTGACAACAGCTTTGTTCACCCATTGTATGTCTCTGGAGTGTCGAGCATCGTGAGTCAAGCTCTGAAGTAAGAAACAACGTTTTATTTTTGATATTTTGCTAAAATGTTGGTTAACACCTTATTGCCTCAGACTTGGGATTAGAGAAAACGGTCCGTTAATGTGAGTTGTGACGTGCATGTTAATATGCAAATCAATTCACTATGCATTCATCAGGACCAATGCAAGTTGGTACAGAAAAATCATGAACATGTTCTGATTGCAACAGCTGCTAACATGATGAATGTAAGTTAGCGCCATATTGCTGAAATGATTAACCACGAAAAATGGCATTACTCATGTACAGTTTTCTGTAATAATGATAATTCTGATAACGTAGCGTCAAGAACGGTGCGGTAAATGCTATGGAATGAGAAAAGTCATGAAGAAATCATGGCAGGATAAATAATCAAAATTGTTTTTTTAATTTCCAGTAATGTTGTGTTTTGAATATTTAAGCTTTTCGAGTGGATTATACAATTTTTGCTAAATGTAGTGCTGAAAAGGCCGGAAGCAACATGTGTGCGCCTTCAGATTAGCAGTGGGATTGAAGCGTCGATTTAGAAATGCAGTGGCTTCAATAACACTGTATTCAGAAGGATTTTCTAATGAAGTATTTTGTAATTTGTAATGCCCTGTTGAAAGGCATCCAATGTGCATTTTTAAAATAAATGTTCGTACTCTTATCCTTTTCAGGATGACCGGTGCAACACAAGCACGACATATGGATCTCCTGTGAAAATTCTTCAAATCAGAAACATACAATGTGAACGAGATAACCAGGATATAGTGAAGAAATAAGAAAATAAGAAATAAAGGAAAGCAGTACACTTTCTCTCATTCGAAGGATGTTGTTCCAGCCAGGAATGTAATTGTACCATCTCCATGTCTAAAAAATACTGGAACAAATTTAAGGAAGACAAAGAATTAATTTTTCACTCATCTGAGAACTTGGCTGATTATGCAATAGAGAACACTTACCTCATGTAAAATATGAAAATTTAGAAAACGAAACACTTCTACACAAAGAAACAATTTTCAGGAGATCATTCACGTTTTTCTATAATCTGAAAGTTGATGGTGTAGGTATTAGTGTGTACAAGAAAGCTTTTCTTGTAGTTCACGGCCTCTGTCGTAGCAGAAAACGAATACGGGTACTTCAGGAACAGGTCAAGGGTGGGAACGTCGCAGCCCAAAGCGATGGAAGGGGTAGGCATCACAACCACCCAAACGATTGTACAGAGGCTAGTTTGGAATCTACAAGAAAACTTACAATAGAAAATCATGTAACACATATGCAGCAAACAGACTTCAAGAATGTCACACCACTTATTTCATCAACTTCCAAAGAAACAACCACATACACCAAGGAGCCTCTGAGGTTTTCAGAGGCAGCCATATTTAAGATGAAATCAGCTATTCCTCATGTTTTGCATGTGAGCTACTTCTATCAGAAGGAGGCACCTGTACGGACTACGTACAACCTAATGAAACAAGGGCACACTCTGCCAGAAATGAATTTCAGTGATTTGCCATGCAAGTACCACGAAGAAGTTCCCATCGATGTCCGGAAATACTCTGACCTAATGTGCCTGTTGGATTGGATCTCCCCAATATGCCATAATATTTATTGCAGCCTTGTTCCGACATAAGTAACTGGAGAGGAGAGTACAGCAATATTGGATGGACTTGATGACTGACACATAAGAAGGGTCTTCCTCGGTTGAATTTAAGACAACTTGTGACCTGCATTAATATACAACTATTTGGTGTCTATGCTGAGGATATTGTAATGCATGGCACTACATATGCATTAAATTTATAAATTATTTTGTTTTCCTTACATACTTAAGTTTGAATATCATTATTATGTCTGCTTTCATTCACAATATAATGGTCATGCATCTCTGTTAGTTGTTATTCAAAAGAACTCACAACCAACATTCTGATGCAATAAGGAGGTAACCAACAACGAGTAATATAGAACTGTAAAAGAAAACTTCAACACACTTTGCTTTTAAAGTGTACACAATCGTATGTGTCTATATAAACTAGAAACTTCAGTGATGCCTACGAATGAATTTAACAACATTACAACAATAATTCCGATTTATGGATTTTCAAATGCCTTCAAATCCTAATATCTCGAAAACAACTTTTTGAGAGTTAGCTCCTTATTGCACCGAGCCCCTCATATATTACACATGCATAAGCCACAATTTTTTATATGTGATTAAAATTACGTTCTTATTTTCACGAAGTGTTACATTTAATCAAAATTTTCTCCGCAGAAGAAATCTAGTAATGTGGTAACACTATGTAAAGATCAAGCACCCAATAGCATTCCATGTTTTCTGGGAGGACTAGTCAGGAAACAAAGACAACCGTACACTGTCTAACAGTGTATTGATGTTGTTTAATGTAGAATCAAACATAAAACATTCTTCCTGATCATTAGTTTCAGCTCCAAATCATACGAGTAAATTTCTAATCTCGAAAGAGACATAGATTATGGTGTATAAAAATAATGATTTTACATAATATTTGCAAATTATCTGTTTTATTATTGATTAATTTGTGCACCTAGCGTTGAAGGTATATTAGGAGTACTCATAAGTATGTATGGTTCTGACACAGTAACTTTTGTGTAACATTTATGTCAATAATAAATTGATTATAAAAGTTACTCCAAGATACTTTGACTCCAATTTTATTTACTGCTTCCTACTTCAACTTGTGTGAATACAAGTATATGAATAAACATCTCTGCACACCTACCTAACTGACTCTATGTTCTTTGAGTTCCGGAGGTCAAACGACGGGTTTACATAAGCGATTCAATGTATCTTCTCCTTGACTAACTGGGTTTGGTCTTTACTTTGTATTACTGCTTTATGCAAGATCCGTCTTAATGTTCTCCTCCCATCTGCGCCTAGTCTCCTTAATGATCCTTTTCCAATCATATTTCCAGTTAAAACTTCGACAGTATTCCTATTTTCTTCCAGTCGGGCTGCGTAAGCTGCCCACCTTATCCTCCTAGACTTGATTACCTTAACAATGTTTGTTACACGTATACATTATGCAGTTTTTTGTAATTAGGTAATCCCATTCTTCTTGGATCCGAATATTCGTCTCAGGATTTTATTCCCAAGTACTTTTAGTCTGCTTTCTTCCTTCAGAGTTTGCGAACATGTTTCCTTACCAGAGTGCATAACAATCGTGCTTATTGTATCATATATTTAAAGCTTCATATTTCACGACAGACTTGGTAAAAAAATGATTTTAAACTGAATAATAAAATGAATTCCTTTCTTTCATGAAAAAATTAATAACTTTGTGAATATGGTTTTTGTCTCTTAATACAGATCCTAGCTATTTGAATGAATCCACTTTGTCAAAAGTTTTATTTGATATCTTAAGGTGTCCATAATTTGCAGAATTATTATGAATCAGGTGAACTTCAACGACTTTATTTATTTATTTATTTATTTATTTATTTATTTATTTTTATTTAATTTTTGCAAATTCATGTCCTAGGGAGCATGTTCTAAGATCTTGTTTTCCTGTAAACGCTAACAGATATATATCATCAGCATACGTCATAACATGGTGAATAAGATTCAAGTCAATTCTCTTGTTATCTTTGATTTTCCTTATAGCGCGTGAGTGAGCAAAATTGAATAATAATGGCAACAACGCCCATATTCTTGTTTCAGGCCATTCTCAATCTCTAAGCACATGGACTGGAATTTTGGTACTCAGACTTAACTTTGAATATTATTTTAGAACATCTTAATCTAACTAGCTTTTCGGTAAACCCAAGAGTGTTTACAGTCCTTCCTTACTAATCGAGTCGTAGACCTTTCAAAAACCAATAAATAAATAATGTATCGAGGTGTTGTACTCACATTTCTTTTCGAGTATTTGTCAACTGGTAAATATCAGCTCGATTGTCCTATTTCCCCTAAATCTGTGTTAATAATCTCTAATAATCTCACCTATTCAATTGGTTAATCTTGCTAATAGAATATTTGGGAGGATTTTTCTCTCTATATCTAAAAATCTTCTCCTCTATTCGAAACCTGACAAGGTGTCGTGCTATGGTAACTGAAAATCCAAATTACAAAGAAACATTTATACATTATCGTGTGAAAATGTAATACACTTTACCAAAGGAACACTGGACTATATTTTGAAAACATCAAGTTGACCTATTTATCCTACTACAGGTGGGCAATTCCATCTTTCATTTGACCTGCTTTTAATATCACGTAATCTTGTGTTCGTTGAAAATTTTTCAATTTACAAAGCTCTCAAACTAAAATAAGATAAACAAATGACATTACGTGGCCATAATGAAAAAGAAACGTATTATTACTGTATTGGACGCGTAAGTAGTAAACAGAGTTAGTTAAATGTTATTAAAGTATTTGAAGAACATAATAGTATGTCTACATTTAAATATAATAAGTTAGATTTACAATCCAATTTTATAACGATAAATATGGTAATATTTAAAATTAATTCATATTGTATGTGTGATCGTTGTAAATGCATTATCCGCGCCCTGCATTGTGAAATGGTGAAGCTTTCAGTAGACATACTATACCAGGGGGCTCTCGATTCAGCCTTTCTGCTCTCATTTTTCCCAGGATACTTTGCGGTCGGTGACGGCACGTGGAGATATCGTCAACGATGTTAGAAAATGTAGGATCTGCACATACCAAAAAATCGTAGAGCCACTTTTCAAAGTCATTCGTATCCTAGGATTCGTGATTTCCTTAACTGTGAAATGTTAATAATGGTAATTTCTTCTCACTCCAATCTGAGCACACATACATGCAGCATGTAACCATTGTATGAGTCTGAAGTAACAGCTGGAACAAAAATAAACGATAAACACACTACATATCTGCATATGAAGATCACAATTTTCTGAGCCTACACATATGACGGAAACAAGAGTAGGAATTCAGACGTATCAAAAATAGTTGTTTCCTGTCTTCATTTAGTTAATAGGATGAAGATACATATGAGCAGATCCTCTATTTTATTACATCCTCGTGTATCGCAATGTATCGTTCAAGGGAACAAGTGAAGTACTGAATACGTAATTGTGCTCTTTAGTATACTGCGTCAAGCAGGGCAAAACTTCCTCCACAAGATGTCAAGAAAAGTGAGCCAATCAGAACGTTAAATATGAATTGGGGCTACCTGTTATTTTATGTACTTTTATAGTACTCGACTTTTGACATTTTGAGAATGAACAGTTCAAGATTAATTACAACGGTGAGAAGTTTCGAAATAGAGCTTCAGAAATCTCCGAGAGGTCCTTAAAAGTGCTTCAACATATTTTTGTAACAAAGACGATATTCGAAATGTATGTGGCTGGGAGAATTTGACTATACATCTATAGTTTCAGATTATTGCCATGAATTGTTTGATTATGGCATACGTGGTTGAGTGATCACTACTTGGCTTAGAAAGAATTTTGAGTAGGGATTAGGATACACTTTATTATGATAGACCTTAAAAGAAAACTGAGAGAATGGTAAAGTAGATACGATTTAATTATGAACATTAGTGTCCGTTGTACCCTAAGGATAAGGAAGAATTGAAAGGCTGCAAAACACTATTATCCAAGAAGAATTATATGTAACACAGCATGGAAACAATCACGAAATAAGGTGGACTGATGAATTTTCTTTGTCAACTCGAAGATCGGAACAAAAATACCAAGTCGCAAATGGATATTAAACAAACGAAATTCACTACAAGACAACGCGCAATAAGAATTGTTGTTTAATTAAGGGAAACCATTACCATTTTTTAGTTGCAAATATGAATTAGGAGAAACTTTGGAAATTGTGTCTTAGATGTAAGAAAAACACGCAAAGACAGTAACCGAAAAAGTAATTAAGCGATTATACATAATGTACTGCATACGCTAACCTATGAATCATAAAATCGACTAATTAATACGATGTTCATTGGTAATGTTTATTCTGTATCTGTTTATAAACACTGTCGACAATAAATTTTTATATGAATGACATTAAGGCCCTTTTCTTGGACTGTAAATTATATTTCTGTGTTAATGCCTGCTGTAGATACTGTTAGCCGTTTTAGCAAACAGTTGATATTTTCTTGTCCACAACGAGGCTTTCTATAACTCCTTATGGTACAAAACCGTGCATTAATTTCATAAGAGTGTTTGATATAAGTGTAAATAGCTCTTCTTTTTCTGCTGGCTGAGTCGATCATTCCTTTCTTGTTCCTGTTAAGAGAGAAATAGTGTTACTAAATGCGTGGGCCCTACGTTGGTCAACGCTCGCTATACTAACATTTCCTGATGTTGGCTTCGGCTAACTCTAGCACCAATCCAAATGGGGGGCTCTGTACCTGTATAAGCTTATTACCGTGTGCAGTATACATTCTCTCTAGCACCATGGAAAAGCTACCGGTATTAGTTCAAACCCTACACCCAAACAAGTGGTGGATAACAAACCAGATCCTATTTTTACCCAGATAAGCAGTCACCGTGCCCGACAGCTCTTGCAGGGTAGCTTAGAGTCAACTATCTAGCATTTCAGATCTCAATTTTCTAGCTATATTCGAAAGCTGGAAGAGTCGGATCCAATGTAGGCGGCCGTTGGGGATCCTAGCACGTCAATTGTTTGGTTACTATAGTATGCTCTGCGTAAATTGCATTCATTTCTTCTTAATCGATACAAAGTACAGTAACTCCGGTCACATCTTTGACCAGATCATTAAATAGCTTCCAGGAGCCGGTGTCCAGCAGATAGTTTACATCAAACGCGGTGCTATTATCAAATCAGAGTGCTATAATTTTGTCATCGCTTTCCACAATAATGTAAGGTACAAGATGTTTGTTTATGCAAGTGAAAACTGAGCAACTGTCCAACATTCCAGAAAAACAATCGAACTCTTCCTTTTTGAGAATTCCAATGATGTTCGTAGTTATTCGTGCAGTTTACCTGACATAACTGATGATGAGGCGATCGAAAAGGTAAAAGGCTGATGGAATAGGAGTGGCCAAATGTATGCATATCAGAAATGATAACGACGCAACGTAATCGTACAAGATTTGACCAGTTGACATCCTCCATTAATCCCTTGCCACTGGATGGCGCGTAGGTTGAACCATAATGAACCAGTTTCCCTCTTCAAGTTGGATGTGAAAGTTGTCAAGTTTATAATCAACATATAAGTTAAAGTGTTCAAATATCGTAGAGTGTGGCTTATTTGCCATTAATATTAAAGAAGGCCTAATACGCAAAAACTACCTATATTCTTTATCTGCTCCAGTGACAAGCACCCAACGTATAGGTACAAATATAAAGGCAAACCAGTACTATCCTCTGACCCGTTCTGAGCTTACGGTTCCACTTCGTACAATAGGTTTTAACGTACCTTCGTCACAATCTTTCACATCTTTCGTTATTGTGGATAACTTCCTACGTTACATTACCCTCATTCCACAAAATATTTTCCCATTCCAACACCAACTTATACTACAACATGTTATTGGAGTATCATCTGCTGTATTTCAATTTAATTTGTATGATACCTATTCTGGATCGTATGTTCATTTCCACATTGCTCCCAGAGATACTACAGTTGATCTAAGTAATATTGGCCATTCATATGGTTCTTGCACTCCTTTTTTAGAACATCCACTCTTTATCGCAACACTGAATAGTATTAGAGCAGTTACTGCTTGATGAAATATCGATCTATTTATAATAAAAGAGACTACATTCAAACTTGATAGTTATGTCCGTTTCTCTTGGTATTAATTTATTTGCGGACAATAACGCAAGAGCCAAAGTTAGTGCTTCAGTCGCAGTTCATAATAAACTCACTTATAGATTCAAGTTTGTTCCATAGCATATACATTTACCGGAACACCTACTAACATCATTTCTCTTGCATTTTTCACCTACTCGTTCCACCAGTTTTCAGATTTTTTCATACTATCTAATATGAATATTCAAATTTATTCTGGTTGTGATAAACCTGGGTTTTTCGATCATAAAACTCTTCATTTAAATGGATATGTACTTCTATTGCCTAGATATACGTGAGCAAGCAGTCACACTACACACAATGTTAGTTTTAGCACTGCTTTTATGGTCGATGGATGTAATATACATAATCGAGATTGTATTGCCAGTGACCATCTTCCGGAGAAAGTCGTTATCACCCATCATCGACGACTCCTATCTGAACCAATTATAAGAAATTTTATGCTATACAAGACGAAAGGAGATCAGTATCATTGTGATTTAGATATTGATCTTCCTTCCTCGTAAAGATAGAAATCTAACACGCATTTGCGAAGCTATTGCCAGTTGCGATAACAAAATCATACCTCTATAACGAGGCAAAACATAGGAATCTATGATACCTTCGCGATATATGACGCTCGTCCAAAAGTCTCTCACTACTTTTAGAATATACAAATACGAAATCCAGAGTATTTGATTCAAACTCGATTATGGCAAAGGACAGTTCATAATTATATTGTTGTTCATAAACGGCGTACCTGGAGAAAAGCATGCAATTGAATACATAGTTCAATCCCAAAATATATTGGAAAAAGTTTCTTCTCTTAACTGGGCATACTTATGCTTATGCTTAAAAGGAAAACCACACCCTACATACAGAGATGGACAAAGAACATACTTTATCCGCACATATTCACTCAGTATTTACACCTCCACCTTTGACACATCGATTCAGCCGAAGATGCAATTACACAATTACTTCAAACTTCCATCCAGCGCACTTTAGAAATTGATATTGCTTTAACTCGAGAACTCACTTCCGATAGCATACAGTGCGTCATAAACAGAAAAAGAGTACTGCCACAGACTTTGACCAAGTATCTCACATACTACTTAAGAAATGTTCGGTCTTTTCTTCCTGTCACTAGCACGGTATATACATTTATCCTTCGAACTGGCTTTTATTCTCTCTATTCGAAGGCATCTAAAAATATGTAGTTTTTGAAACAGAACGAACTCCTTCATTCAGTGCAACCCTAAAGGTTAAACTTCTAACTTAGAAATTTGGTAAGGTATTCGGGAATTACTTGTGTCATGTTCACAGACGCACTTCACTTACCGACAGTTTTACCTCTCAATTAAACTTGGATTTTGTCCTTATAATAGCATGATCAACTACTTCTTCTAACTATCATTATTACTTATCACTGTTATAAATTTATCCCGTCATGTTTTATTTTAAAGAATTTTTAAAAGCTTTTGATCGACTGTTTTTAGTATGGATTATTTTATAAACTCTTTAATCCTGGGTCTTCGTATTTTCTGAGGTCGTATATTCTTTCATACTTAATCGAATAGCATATGTTGGCATAAACAACTCTTTATAACATCCAGCTTTAACGTATACTAAAGTACCACAAATATCTAGTCTATTTCCTCTTTCAGTCATACACTGTGCTACCGATATACTTTCTCCGACGGCTTCTTTCATTTAATATGTTGATGGTTTAGCTTTTCCTACACTGGAAAACAGGATCAAGGATATTAGTACAAACTTACAAACTATTATTACTAACTTTCTTAATTGACGTAGTAAACGCAGATTCGCAGTTGATGAAGACAAAAGAGAAAAACTTGTTATTTTATCTTCTACATGCTGCAGCAAAATCCGATAGAGTGCAAATTTACTTCAGGTGTGAGAGAGGGATCTCAGCCAGCTAAAACTCCAATATACTTAGAAATTACTTTCGGTTCCGATTTTAACGTTAAGATCTGAAGTACACCTCAGTTTCAGCACCTTTTTGCCAAGGCAAGAAAAATCCTTTAAAACTTCTTCTTCTTGGTGGCCAGATTTTCAAGCTATCGATTAACACACATACAAAGAAATTATGTGGAATATATTTGGCCACATCGCCTGGTGTTCAGCGCCTCCGAAATTGTACACCCGACTTGAAATTCTAGAGCGAAATGCAATTCTTTTTGCATCGAGGATCAGAATTAGGCACAGTTCGCGGCATAGAAATTGTTACAAAAATTCTAAATCCAAATTAATAACAATCTCTTGCCCCGTTTTCTTATGCATCCACAAATACGTCTCAATCGATTAGTTGCTTCTAGTATTCAATACAACTCCTCCCCCTCCACAACCTTTCCTTGTCTAAAGCAGTGAGTGTGACGTAGTACACTCTTTCTGTTCAGCTGAAAAAGAAACAGGAATCAAATTTATATCGTTATATTTAAAACAGTCTTTTTCATTCGTTTGTACTGAAATATTTTTAAGATCCTAAATTTTAAAAAAGTCACACAATGTTTCCAGAGCTTCATAAAGTCCTTTAGTTTCATTCTTTCCCCTTTTGAAAGACCTCAAGTTAGTAAGATGCTCCCTAAGAAATGTATGGAAATTGAAAATAACGGCAGTAAGTATTGTGCTAAATAAAGTCTGTAATGCACGCAGAGAGATCTAAAATATCTACTGACAAAAATGAGTGTTATTCAATGATTCATTTCAATTCTTTTCAGTAATTACAAGCAAATGTTCCAGGGGGTTCATTTGAGCAGGACTGGATTGTATAATACTCCATCCCTTGAGTTTCATAAATACATATTGCTTGATCAAAAGTATAGTAATATACTAATAAAATGAAAATGTATAGTAATAAACTAATCAAAAGTTCTCCCACCGCCCGAATAAAATATAAAAGACACTGCTTTTAGCAAAAAAACCTACAGAGTTACGATAGGACATTGCTCGAGAGCTTACATTTGGTTTAAAGAGTCGAAACTTTGATCTCGAGCCATATGAGTTCCTAGCCAACATTGAGAGAGAGCGAGAAATAGAGAGATTCAAGTATGGAGACTCAGAGGGATCATTTATATACACATATTTAGAATTGGGGAAAAATGATCGGACAGCATTCGTATTAAGACGAAAATTGTCATTTTGTGAAAGAGAAGAAGGGAAAGTTTTAAACTGCAAGGATCACATTTCGCAATGTCCAATCAAGGTGGAGAACCCTTTTTTAGAGCATCAGATGATTACGAAGGCAGAGAATGATCTTGAGAACTGACGAAATAAGAATTTTATAAAATCAGAAACTTCCATGAAACTTCGAGCGGATTTCGAACCACAAAGCTTGCAGTTTTCGAACCACGACTTCGTCCATTTTGCTACTGACAGCCTTATGTACTAGTTACAAACGTTTTATTTAGCTACGATGAAAGCTAACTTAATGGGAAATTCAAAAAATTGACTCGGTTGGTGCGCCGTTCGGATAAGACGTAAACCTCTTGTAACTAAGTTATAATATATCGTGGGGGATATAAATCACTTATCACGTAATGGCAACTGCCTTGAAACAAATGCAAATTATGAGAATTAAACCAGTCTTATCTGTGTCTTCGTAACGAGAAGATACAAACTTGTAAAACAAAAGCTTAAGAACAATTCAAGTTATTAATATAACCTTTCCCGGAGATTATTCATTTATATCATAATAAAAATAATACAAAAAACGTTCTGAAACGAAGAAATACAACATTGCAAGCGGAGGCAAAGAAACCTAAAATAATGAGGCTAAAGGCGAATCACTTACCATGTATTGATCATGGTTCAGTGGTCAAGGCGCTGGATCAGTAATCTGGAGTTTCGTAGTTCGAATCCAAGTCGGCCATTTTTTTATTTTAGGATTTGTAATGGCGATTGATCGACGATGACATACGTTTTATTATATTCAGATATTTGAGTACTCGGATGTTTCAATACGTGGACTATCAAACCTTCATGAATAATAATAGTAATAATAATAAACTAATAATAATAATCTCCTAGAAGATTAAAAGCTAGGAGCTAATTATCGCTCAGTTCATACAATTACAAGCAGAAACGTGATATTTGGCAAAATATTTTGGTTTTGTTTAATATTGCCCACTACAAGAGGAATTTTTCATTTCGTTTCTGAAAGAAACAAGAAAAGGAGAATTAACATTTTACATTCGAGACGGGACAATGCTAACTCAAATTATCGTCTCGTTTTGGAGATGAGAATCGAGACGAGACGAAAAGTATCGTAAACATTTCTCGTCCTGTCTCGATTCTCGAAATAGTGTATGTTCATTCCTTAAGTAACTATTGCTCTGTAATCTGAATCTTATAGGCGTGTTGTTACTTTGTATTTGAGAGCTCGATGAATTAGGGTCTGTGAAGGTATTTTTGTAGCAAAGCTTTTATAATTACCTCTGCATATCCTAAAAATTATTTTCTTATATACCTTACGGTTCAGTGATATTCAGTTATTTATATTACAGTTATTTTCCTTAAAACATACAGTAGAATATCTTTTGTATGAAACGTTAGTCGAAAGCTTTTCTTTAAAATGTTGTTAGTAGCAGAGTAGACTTGAAGGTACAGAACCCCCTATCCGTAATCCCTATGTTTAAATAAGTTTTGCCAAATTTTTTGTTAAATTTAAAACTTTTAATACCTTTACTATGATTATTATTATTATTATTAGTATTAGTATTATTATTATTATTACTGAAGTGTTAATTGAATGGTTCACCCTCTTCCACCCAGGTCCCGGCTAGTTGAGATTGTGCTGAACAAACACTCTGTGTGTAGGTTTTCTCCCGATTCCTGTTCGTCCCATCCTTCATTCTCGTCATCGACGTCTTCTTTAGCTTAGACTGCATAACCATTACTTGAAAACACATTTTCTTACGGCTCTTGTGAGGTCCGTATCCCTATTTTCTACATGAAATTTATCTCGAAACTTTCCGTTATTACAATTAAGTCGTTATAAGGAGGTATGCAGAGGGTATGTCCTAATGGACCTTACACTTCTCTCCAATCCCGGCTATTTTGTAACTTCTGCCCAACGCTGCGGGCGGTTTTACAGATTTTAATACAGTGTGTACTTGTACAGAATTTGTCTTTTTATTATTATTATTATTATTATTATTATTATTATTATTATTATTATTATTATTATTATTATTATTATCCGTTAGTTACTAGTGAAGAAGTTGAAGGAATTGTTAAGGAACTGAATGTGAAACAAGTTGTTTGCACCAGATTGAAGAATAAACACAATTCTTACTCTTCCTTTCATATAGAGGTGAATAAATTAGAATTTTGCCGAATTAACGATCCTAAAGTGTGGCCTACAGGTATTCTCATAGGTTCTTTTAATGGTAGATTGCGGAATTATGGCGAAGTTACTAATCATAATTCTCCTACTAAGCATGATGAACCTAAACCTTAAAATTTCGTATCAAAATGTTCGTGGATTTAGAACTAAATGTAATGATTTTCTTTCTTCAATTTCTGATTGTCAATATGATATAATCGCAGTAACAGAAACATGGTTATCCAATACTCATAGAGACTACGAATATTTCCCAGATACCTGTACATGTTTTATAGCCGATAGACTATATAGTGAAGAGTCTTGTCAAAGAAGTGGTGGATCTTTGATAGCAATAAGGAAAAACTTCATGGTGAAGCGAAATCCTGATCTTGAAGTTTTAAGTGAATGTGTGTGGATTGAACTAAAATGTAATACTGGAGAGTATCTCTTAATATCGTGTGTTTATTTTCAACCAACTTTTTCCAATGTGAATTTTGAAAATTATTTGAACCGTATTTCTAGTAGGTTGAATCTTTTAGAAAATGATATAATGATTCTTGGTAATTTCAATATATCCAAAGTTGATTGGTTAAATAATGAACAGCTTCCAGGAATACATTATTATTCCAAATTGAAGTTTCAGCAATTGTCTGTTTTTTGTGTTTTTTTTGGGGGGGAAACACTAACCTGTGTCTTGAACCTTCAGTTTCTACTCTTGATCTTGTTATCACAAATGCTACTTCTATGTTAAGAAATACTAATCAGTGCATGGTCTATCCTGATACCTTTTATTATCCTATTGAAGTCGTCGTGTTTTTACCTAAAGGTTCTAAAACAACTAAGCTCTCTGAACGTTTTCAGTTTGCTAGAGGTGATTATTATGCATATACCAACAACTGGCTAATATAGATTAGTATAATATCTTCTTAAAATCAGATATAAATGGAGCTGTTTTGGACTTTGAAAAAGCAATTGTATCAGCAATGGAAACAAATATTCCTTAATCTAGGCCAAGAACATCCAAATATCCTTGTTGGTACTCCAAAAAATCTGTTTCTTTATTAAAACCAAAGAATTTACCACACAAAAGTATAAAATTACATTAAATCATGAAGTTCATATTTACCAATCTCCATAATCATAAATATATTGTTCTTTACACACTTAAAGTAGTGCTTTACACATCTCAGTGATTTGCTTTCCGTATACATTCCCACTTTTCCAGCAGATCGTCACCATGCCATGCTCTTCCGTCAACATCTTTTACATCGTTTTCAATCATCGCACTTATCTCTCTACAATAATAATCAGTGCTTACCCCATGTTTCCCTTCATGTCCTTACACTCCTCAGGGTAGATGCATCTTCTGTATTATCATCTTTATCTTGTGTTGTGGCGTTATGAGTAAATCACTCAACACCATCTATCAGTTTTCACAATTCTACAATTTTTGTTAGTTTCAAACCTTTCAGTATCTTTGTTATCTTTCGTACGTCCAACGTTCCTCACTAATTTGTTATTACGGATATATTAATAGTTATGTTATTGTTGCTTAATATATTCATAATTTTGAATTTTGTTAATGACAAATAACAATGTTTGTTTGATTTTTTGGCCACCTATGAGTTGAATAAAGAATAATTGATGCTCCCACACCTCTGGCTAAGAGAGATGGCGAAACCCCAGTTTCTTTGCACCTATTGTTTCCAAGTTGTCCAGGAATCAACAAATGCTTTTTCAATAAATTATGACACCCACTAACTTCCATCTCAACAAATAAAGTACTGCTATTACCTACCGCACAAGAAAATGCAAATAGCTACTTTTGTAGAAGAAGGAAACAACTATGGTGATATAAAACAGAGTAGCGTAAGATTATGATAAGTTTTTATGACTTTAACTGTTAGTTTAATCTCCAGAGATAATTTTCTACAATCACTATTCATGGTGAATGTCGTATAATAGTCTATGCGTAACAAATATTCGTGCTCAGTCGTAGTATTGCTTCAGCAGGTAAACATTTCAAGACAGTAGCAAACTTAAGGGCAAAGAAATACAATTTTCCAGCACCTGTTAAAATTTTATAGAAAAAGAAAATACTTGCACAGTTATATATTTTACAGTTATATGAAGAGATCGCGAGAAGTTAATAGCAAGTTTTGAGCTATCAAAAATAGCGCGCAAAGACCAAACAGTTATGACCAAATTATGAAAAATAGTAACAAAAGATAATTATTCTTCGTAATCGATAGGCATTACGCTTATGACAACTTAACAAATAATACAAATCTCCAGTTTGATTTAATTTATCAGGGAATTCTAATCCGGAAATTGGTTGTGAAAACATGAGAGAAAAACTTACCAGAAAGAGAGCAAAATGTTTTTGATTATTGTCTCAATACAGCAAGGGCTTGGAAAAATGTCACACTAGACTAAATGCTTTTCTGAAGAGTGAAATGATTGAAAATTTAATTACTAGTTGGTTTGATAAGAAATTATAGTTGTAAAATAGATTTTCTTCTACAAGTTTTTCGTTTATTTTTTGGAGATTTGGTTGCTGTGTAGGATATAAAATATAAAAATAAATATGCGAATGTTTTGTCATTTCCATGTTTAATTAAATTTTCAATATATATCATATTATTCTATTTGATTTTTTTTCAAATTTAGTTTGTTGACCTAAAAGTCTATTTTATTATAGACCTTTGTTAGCACTGTCTTAAGAAATCTTGTTATATTAATTTGGGTCATAAATATTTGTAATATTTTATAATAATCTTGATAATTAAATTATTTTAAATTTTCACCCTTCTCTAAGCTACCCATATCTTTAGGTTATAAGGAACATTTGAAACGATATAATTCTATAAAAACATTATGTCCAGAATTGGTGAAAATACGATGAATGAAATGGCTTCTAGTAGAGTGCATGTAGAAGCATGAGGAACAGATGGGCATATATGGGAAAATTTTTCCGTTATGTTGGCACCATGAAACGTAAATTCATTGAAATCTCGAATTCGATTTTTATCACGATCACCACACAATCTTGTATCGTCACTCGAATGTGAAAATGAAATATAATTAAATGTATAAGTTTTATGACGGTGAAGTTTAAGGGAACGGTACTGATGAGAAATGAATGAAAAGCATGGAACGAAACAAGTGGGAGAAAACGGAAGAACCCCGACTGAACTCACGCACACGGTGTATGTCCACCACAAAATCTACTAGGCATGATCTGCGATTGAGTCTAGGACTCCATGATCCAGAGGCGAATGCTCTAGCATTGAGCTACCGTAGAACCGGATGTAAAAATGAATACACTACACCCACACGTGAGGTGATAATATGTCATTCAAAAAATTTAATATGTTATAGTCAGTGTGTTGTCGTGCTAGAAACAAAAATCTTATGCTCGTTTGTTGTATCATTTTAATAAAGTTCTTCTCGCTACTGTAAATTTCAGACGAATCGTACGATTGTTGTTTACTCACACCTTCATATTCCTGTTTCACGCAGCAGGATCTGTATAATTTATTTGTGTTCAAAGAAAGCATTCTTTATTCGTTACACGGCCTTATTTGTATGATTTAATTGCTTACACTTGTGGAAATAACTCTTACCAAACCCAGGAAGTTTCAATACTCTAAACTGCAGAATAATAATTTGGCAAAAACTTTTCCTCTTTTCATGAACAGAAGCCTTTCTGTTTCATTGTCTGCTTAGCGCTATGACTCACACAAACACTAAGTTAGTTGAAGCTTGTCTACTATGCGAGAACGGGTTAGGGAGGAGTAATCACACAAGACCGTAAACTTGAAACAACCGCTATTACTAAAAGCTTTCAAATTCTGAGTAAATAATACTAACTTGAAGGAAAATATTAATAATCTATTTCCTTGTTATATTGTATCACTTCTTATTAACATGAAATTTATACACTTCCTATAATATTTTGTTAAATAAAGATGGGATTCTATCTGGTGTCAAAATAGTAGGATAAGTCCTACTCTGTTACTCTACCCACCTAACCACGGAGACGTCTGTAGGTTCATATTCTGTTTAAGGTTTTGATGTATTTTATAGCCATGAAGAGTGTCACTTCTAGCCTCAAGACAAGTGATTTCGTGTTTGTTCCTATATTTGCATACAAAATCTTAATTACCAACAGTAATTTATATTTGGCAGACAACTTAGTCAGCAGGTTTAAACCAATAAATTAAATATTTTACTCAAATTTCTAGTTCGTTACTCCAGCTTTTTTTGACTGGTAATTGTCAAGTTCCCTTCACAGTCGTGCTCTGCTAGCGCTAAAATCCTTCGAAAGCAAGATTGCCTGGATACTCTAAACCAAGCATAATTTTGTATTTGGCTTATATCTTTATTATTTTATTATATATTTTGAAAATAACTTTATAAAAGGGTTGATATCTATTATCTCTACTTACTAATAACAGAATTTCATCTATAAATGTAAGGAAAATGGAATAAATGACATATCGTGAGTTACAGTATACGCACCACTTTTGAACATAATGGTACATATTCAAATATTTAAGTTACACCTGTTTGCTCTACAACAACAAATATATTATTAATTTGTATAATACAGTGAATGTCGCTACCAAGGACTCACGAAAGACAGGAGCTACAAAGAAACTATGCAAAATATCCTACCAAATTAGAATACTTTATTCCTTAAATTACTGTATGTTTTATTTTTCAATAATCGCAAGGGCAGTAAATTCAACCGTTTGATCATTAGTCAGTAATCCTTACATCATCCAGAGAGATAATTCAGAACTTTTAAACTAAATACTCACAAGTTGAATGAAAAAAATACTTGTTATTTGCAGAAAGTACCCAGCAAGATTGGTCTGACTTTTGTTGAGAGCTGGATTCTCATTCGCTTGGTTGAAAGAATTTGAGTTAATGATGTGAAGATAACATCAAAACGATAAAAAATATATACGTTACGTTTTCTGGACAAAATAATTTTACGTAGTACTTTATCATTCAAAATTGTCTTGTATGCATTGTTCAAATTTCCCAAATAGGGTGGATTTTTCCCCTTATTCTTATAGATTCTTCATTTACTGCAACACTAAAGAGTTTACTTTCTTTAGAATTGTGGATAGAGATGCATATCGAATTTCATTAAAATCAGGAATAATATTTCCAAAGTACAGATTGAATTGACAATTAGATATACGTACAAGCGCCACCTTAACAGAAGGATAGGAATTCGTTCCTCTCACTTCATTTTTTTTGTTGCTGATGATCCCGATAAAAATAGTCGTCAGTCAAATCTATTGTAGTCTAATGTACTATAATTGCAAAATTTGTCTAATATAAGATATTCTTGTACAGTATGTGGATATGTTAAGTTCTGAATTTGAACTGGCTATTGTTATTTACAGATTTATCTTACCGACAAGTATGAATTCCCTCGGAGAACAGACAGTTACGCACTGTACTCAAGCAAGAAGTACAATAACAATTATGTGAAATTGTATGTTGTACAATCAATTAGAATTACCAGCTCGGAAACATTGCAAGAATTAAGCATCAATCAAAGAAAATGTACCTTTCCAAATGAAATAAAATTGAAGATGACAAAACTCTACTCATATGAATCATGTAGAAGAGAATGTAAATACCTAATAGCTTCTAAGATTTGTAAATGCATCATTCCAGGATTTTATAATTCAGGTACGTACTTATCTATTTAGTGTTTTCAGATTTTGAGAATATCAATCTGAGCGTTAGTTCAGATAAGGTTTTTGTCGTATTATTATCAACATTTACTATTTTAACTGTACAATAACATTAATCAGTATAATGCAATTATTTGTGGAACGTCTGTGCGTATACTCTTCAGAGTACACTCAAATCCATGCACGGCTTTAGCGCAGGCCTCACTTATTTCGGACCTAAGTTATGAGACCATTATTCAAGATTGCGGGCAACAGAACGTAAATGTACACAGAAACGTGTGTGGTGATGGAGCTTTCAGTGAAGGAGTGGATGGAACCAGCTAAAAGTTTTAGACATTGAGTCACAATACATGGATTAAATCCTCAGTTTCGATGACGATATTTGAATGATGCAAGATGTGCTCAATCTTCAAAATTATTGAGGTATATGTTCCTTCTTAGAAAAGAAATATGACGAACATACACGAGATAAAACGAATGATTTGAGTTCTAGGTCATGCGTTGCAATATTATTTCTTATTCGACATCTCTCATCGAAGACATATCAGTACATCCGCGGCACCAGGAAACATAAGACCCTACGACGTCATTCAGATATAATATCCGGAAATTTAAAATAATATATATCTTAAAAGCTGCTCTTAATGAGATAAGAAACGACATTGACTAATATTAAGACGAACTGCGTGAATTGAAAGAGGATAATTATAACACAGTTGTCACATTAAAATCATGGATGTCACGCAACATTAACATCAAACTGCATCGCTGTTTGCTAAGCTGGTAAGTACGTATATTTTAAAATTATATGTTTTCTATATATTATATGTTATAACTTGGATCAGGAGGATCTTATTTTTTTATTTTTATTTTAAATTATCATTTGAAATAGAAAGTTCTATAGTTTGAGGCTATGAAATTATTTGTTTGACTACGATTAGATACCCTATTATTTTAAACGCAAAATAGAATACCTGGGTAATAGTAGTTATGTTCTTGAAACTCAAAGGATTTGACTGTACATTAGACCAATCAAATTAATTTGTCCCGTAATCGACAATCCACGATACATTTTACTTGCTGTTGTAGTGCAGTTTGTATGCCGCCGTAGTTGATGGTACTAGGGAGAAGTTACTTACCTTCAGTGTCCATATTAGGAAGGACTTCAGGTCAAGGTGCAGCTCATCAGTAAGAGGAGATTGATTACAATAAGATGTTTATTACGAATTTTGATTAAATTATTTAAATGAAGGTGGATTTGAATGTAATGTGAGTTATATTGCCAACATGAGTAAAGCACTAGGATATGTCCATTGGCTAGATACATTCTTTTAATGTCATTTTAGGTAACAAATTAAGAAGAGGTTTTGACGGTATGTTCCAACTCATAGGCTATATCCATCTTGGAAGAGGAAAGTATCTCTTCTAGGTGTACATTCTTAGAGTTCGTAGATTTTTAAGTAATATACTATACTTCACTACTTCTACTACTATTAGTACTATAGTGTCTTTCTATTTAATTTCCTTCTTTTAGTATATTTTACAAGTAGCTATACTTTACATGTAGTGTAAATGTCTAGTATTTCTTAGTAATCTTAACGAATACCTTGTATTACTTGTAAATTGTGTAACTGTAGTTAGAAGTATCATTGTTATTAAATCGAGTATATAGAAAGCTAAAGTAGAAGTTAAAGGAAAGGGATATTAACATAATTGACTGATTGGAGAACATTTAGTTTTTTATTATTCTTTATTAAGGTTAATTAGTCATTGATATTACTTTAGCAAACTTCATTTATACTATGTTATCATATCATTTAAATCTATTATCAATTTATCGTAATATTGTATAGTCTTTATCGTTGCTTTAACTTATAAGAACGAAGTGTTATAAAAGATTTACATAACCCTTAAAATGATTTATGATGCTTCAACTGTTTACTTCACGATTTTCTCAGGAAAGTAACTGTTAAATGACTATTTAGTGTAAGACAAATGATTGTGTTCCTATAGTACATACGATTGGAAGGATAACAATAATTTGTTAAGCACTAAAAGTGTTTCCCTTTTTTGGTAGTTTACTTCAACGCTGTCCAGTGTGCATAACAGAGTTACTATATGAAGTTTAGATTTATAGAATAATATCGAGAATTTAAAGTTGTAAAAAAATCAGTTCATGACGTTGAAGATAAAGGATTTTGTGTCAGTTTTTTTCTTTATCTTACAGTTCCTTATCTTTATCTTTAACCAATCTCATAAATTACTTAGACATAAGTAGGATTAAAATACCTCTAAATCTGTTAAGGACACTTAATTATTTTCAGTTCAGAAAGCCTTATTCTTATAAACAAATTTTGGTTTTGAACACCCTTCTCTCAACAGTACTGCACATAATTTAATTTGTAAGTTTCAAATTAAATTATATTTCCTTCCAATTTATATTTCCTTTTTGTTATGTTTGTAATAACACTAATTTATTATAATTTCAGGAAAATGCTCCTGTTCAGGAACACTTATTGTTGGAAATCGATGCACACAATGGAAATGTTAACTTAAGATAAAGTCATGTTTCTACATAGAAAATTGTCGTTAGAAAGGGATAAACTTGTAAACATGATAAATCAACCTAATAAGGAACTGAATGTAATCAAATAATGAGTTCTCAGTAAGAGTTTTTCATATACTAATGAAATTATGGCATTTTGAAATCTTCAAAGATAGCCGTATATCATTCATTTAAGACTCAGGTCATGTTGGAACCCAGCAGAAACCGCTGAGAAAGTTAAGCTATTTAATCAGATTATTATAAGCTATTGTCTTGTACCGTGAATTTTAAGGGGTTTAAATCTTTGCCTTAAAACTAGTAGATACCAACATTGATGGAAATTTTGTATTTGAAAATGTAAATAAACTCTGCGTTATGCACCATGTCGGAGCAAAAGGAAATCATCTCGAAGTTAGTATTACATTCCTCTTATAATGCAACATAACAGTGATTGATTTTAGAGATTTTTGGATTTCTAAAAATTCTCCTGAGGTCAACATTTCTCCACTGATGAAGACGTAAAGCAGACTACAAGAGACTGGATTGATGTACTATTAATTATTATATTCTGAAGCCGTCCATTTAATAGCAAACCAAAAATTAAATGCTAGTTGCTATTAATTCCAACGTGGTAATGTGGAAAATTAAATGGAGATTGTGGTCGTCGAAATGCCCTTGTTGTATTTGTACCTTTCAAGTTTCCAAATTCAAATGACCTACCTTTATATATACAAGATAAAAGCGTGGACAAAATTGTTCGATGCTCTCTGCAATATCACTACATTAATAATTTTCCGTACTCGACATATTCTTCTCCTCTCCGATGATACTGCATAGTTTTTCTGTTTTTTTAAATCAGCCAATTAAACAAAAAATTAAAAAAAAACATTTATTGATTTGCGGAGCAAACTAATGAAGCAGCAATATCTGCAACATGGAAAAAATAATACTTTTACAAGACTAAATCTGAAATAGACAGTACAGAGATCATCCAAAGTAACTTAATATATAATTCATTTGTGATAATATATTTTTAATAAATAAGGATGGATTGGATTCAATATTTAACATATTCAGTTGGAATGTCTACTTAGATAAGTCACACTTAATCACTTATATGGTTATAATAAATGTAAAGAATAAATATCAGAAATGCACGCGTCTTACCATTCCGGAATATTGGAAACATAAGAGGAGTTTCCTATATTGTTTGAAATGGTGTGCTATAGAAATGATAGAGATTATTGTCGTTTTAATTTTGCTTATATGTAATAATACATCGATACTTACGTAGGTTAAGCTATATGAAGATTTTCCAAATTTCATAATCATAAAGCATGTGAACAATCACAATGCATGTGAACATCACATCACATCACGAATTGGGTGCTGCCAAAAAAAAGTAAAGGAAATGCAAACAGTTACAACTGGAAGTCTGGATGTCTATGTTTTCTTGAAGAAATACCTAAGATATTTTATTGTATATGTAATGCAGTTTTATAAAACGTTACGCAATTTTTGAATTACAAAATTAACTTAGATCTATTTTTAACATCACAATTCAACAGTAAGTCTTTCTAAGTTAACTGGATATGATATTCTATGTTCCGTGTCGATAGTGTCTGCATAGGAATTACAAAGACACAGTGAAAATGCAAAATAGGCCTATATGACTTTTAATTTATTTTGAAATAGCATAGTATTCAACGTAATATATTTTTATCATAATTAAGATGAATAAGAAACCACAGGGAAGAATGTGTGCTAAGATTGAAATATTTCGAGACATGACAATGAGTCTATACCATGAGTTTTAAGATTTAAAGATACAGATAAAATTGAAAAATTAACTCAAAAAGCATTACCAGAACAAAGATTAACATGTACTGATCAAATGGAAGAATGCCAATAGAAACGCTAGAGTACTACGTGAATTGACCATGAAGGTTAACCTTCGAATACCCAAGTGGTCTAAAATCTACCCCATCCACATGTTTTAATGTATATTTTGTACTACAGACACCTGTGGTCGACTATCGTTCTTTACGTTGCTGGCTGGTCTCTAAGAAAACTTGTTTCCTCAATAACAATTATGTAGTGAAGTGATCTGCTTACTTATAAGGCTTAAATTACATTGGTATACATTTGTAACCTCTCGGGTATCTATGTTACAATACCTCTTTGAAGTATTTTTTGTTGTATTTCACTGTTGTTAAGAGAAAAATGAAGAATAGGTAATATTAGAGCCTATCGCAATATATCGTTTCAACATTCCGTTTATATTTCAATATTGCAACCTTTCCTGCCACAAAAATATTACGAAAATGATACAGTTCTGTAGCGTATAAACAAAATTCCGTTTTGCTAATGTAACCTACCTATACTTACCCTAAGCTAACCTACACCTACAAAATCAACACAACCTTACGAAACACAACCCAACATCAACTAACATACCAATATCATTGATGCCACAAATAAGGATGTTTCTATACATGTGACCAAAAAATCTCTGTAGTTTTTTCACCCACTATATTCGAACATCAATACGGGACCTAAGACCTACCTGGAATGTTAAAAATAGTACCCTTCAGCATCGACGATCAGTTGCCAAAGTTGTGAGAGATCACGGATTTCATCGCGGTAGAAAATCATGGGCTGTAAAGCGAAGAAGACATCGAGTGAATTTTGCACCTCTACTAGGGATTTGACTGGCGTCCTCTGATGTGATTGTCCAAGAAATGAAACAGGCTACAATCGCACGGTTCAGTGTTCGAGGAGTATGGCGGATGCAATAGTGTCTCCCATCTGTTGATTCTTTCTACCTATGTGGGGCTAAGTCTTGTCCTGCAACAGGATATATTTGCAATTCTAAAGTGCTGGCTCGAGATCTTTCAGTTTTTTGAACACTGCTGACTTTGATAGTACGCAGTTGCATTAATGCTCTGATCAACCCATAGCAGTTTCCCGTGCACAATGCCGCGAGCTGTCTACGAAACACACAGTCGGAACTTCTTCTGGTACAGTGTTTGGTTCATCTGTTTTCTAGCCGGTTCATAGGATGCTAAACAATGATCATGGTGCTGTGGAGCTTGGTACAGGATCCACTTTTCATCACATGTCAACACTATCCAGAAATGGCTCATTCCTCAGACGAGACAGCAAAAACTCATAGGTGTCTGCTTGCGTTGCCTTCTTGCCCAGAGTCAAAATATGTGGGACCATGATATAACTTGTAGTACTTCCCAAGATGCCGAATGATTTCTCCATCCACTTTGAGTACCAGTTCCTCACATGTCTGGCAACTGTTCGCCTCAATTTCTGCCTGAAAATCTTCATTTTGTGCACGTTTTGGCCATCCCGCGCGTGGAGCAACTTCGAGTGTTTTGTCAGCGTCCTTAAACTTGTTAAATCACACCTGTATTTTTCCCGTAGCCACGACACCCTCACAAAAGGCCCGACATATCTTCCGTCTAGCTACAGTGGCGTTTGACCTCAGTTTGAACTCGTATAACATACACGGCCTTATGAAAATCTTTGGAGGTTTCATGTTCACTCTATCCTTACGCAATTTCACGGTGTAACTGTACTGACACAACCAAGTAGTATATTGGATATACACCCATCAACAAATAACCTTCACCTTATCTAAATTCGCATTCAACTCACAGTGTAAGGACAAAATGAACAAAGACGTCCACAAAAAGTGACAGAACTTTTTTGGTTATCTTTATAATTTCAAAACTTTATATTGTGGTACACCTGTACCCCTGCTGGGAGTCCGCAGTTAAAAATATCATGGGTAATAGGGTTAGGACAGTTATTAGAAGAACACTCAAGTAATTGTAATCTATTGATTTATTATATGTTTAGAGGCACTTACTTTACGAAAAAAGAGTCGAAAATGAAATGGATCCAAAACATAGAGATTTCAGTATAAGCGGCCCTTGTTGAGGCTTAGGTACAAAAAATGTGCATTAAAATCAAAATCATATCATCATTATGTGACCACTACGGCCCACTAAGTATGGGCACAACGTCTCAAAATCGATCAAAAGAATCTTATCATCCTGTGACACAAGTTTTGTCCTCCTTTTATAGTATTATCTTTCTTATTTTCACGTGGGAGCGCACGCCGACTTCGAATATTCAAATGCCGCAGCAGCTGAAGCACATTAATTTCTTCATTTACTATAAAAGTAGTCGATTTTTTGTGAATGCTCCAATTCTAGAACTTGGCTCTTATCAGTTTGAATATCGAAGTAAAAAAAATAGTTTTAACCAATTACTTTGTTTGGAATTATTTCGTACTTAATTGTAACAAAATATGCAATAACTCCTTAAACCTACCGACTGAACTAGGTCAATACAGTTTCAGCATTCGGTTCAGTAGACAAGAAAAAATGCTTTACACTTAATTAGAAAACGAATGTTATACTACACAGACTGTTTTGTTTGGATTAGAATGTAGTGTCCATTTGAGCTTAGAGACATTATCAGATGTGTCTCCATCTTAATATTGGAAACAAGCCTATAAAATTCCAACCAGGAATCGAACATGTTTCGCAAGTGGACGAGAGATGTACGAGGATCATATATCGAAATGGTAAATTACAGACTTATGGCCGTTACTTTTCAAATTAAGTTACTTTTCTGGTTGTGATTTGGTTAAAATAAATGACACAAAGCAAAAAACACAGTAAAATTAATCTTTATTAGGACATACACATCGTAACTTCGTCGATAAAATATTACCAAATCCATCAGATTATATGCACCTATAGAGCATATCACCCTCTAAATACCGGCAATAAACGAAACCCTCTGTAACTGATAAATGATTTAATTTAAGATATGTTTGAATATTATATATTAATCTACATTCATTGCGTTTCAAAGTTCTATTCTATTATAGGAAAGTACCCAGAATGCAATTTGAAAGGCTTGACATGCTACGCTCGACAGTTAAGTAAGTAACGTTTATTTTAGAAGATTTTGGTTAATGCATATAACTCTTACGTTACAAAAGAAGCACATATTAGGATTGCACAATACAGTTTAAACCAAATAGTAATGTCTTTATCAATAGATACATTTACCAGCAACATATAAAATTTAATCGTCTTTGTCTTTTAACAATATTAAATTTTATCTGACGACTTGTGTAAGAAGTTCAAAAAATTAGACAAATTAATTTTATACATTTATAACATGCTTACATATATATATTCATGCAATTTTAGTTAGTACCCTGAACTTAAAAATAAAGAAGTACTGGTAAGTAAACAAACACTTAGCAACAAGGGATAAACGAGTTCCGAATGACACATTAAATGAAAGAATGCATTTTGGATGGCAGTGCATAGCTACAATTGAATTGTATTGATTATTAATGAATACAACGTCCTAAATTTGAAGAACAAGAGGAGAACATATCGTAGTTCTATAGTTTCTGACGAGATAGCTACCGAAATCGAAATGGAAGCATTTTCGATAGTGATATTTATTTCGATAAGCTACAACGAATGCTTCGTACGCCATACTTTCCAGAACAATCTATAGTAGACATCTACTTTTACTCCTCCATTCCTTTCCCATGTGTTGTGAGTGATTCTGCAAAAATTTCAGTCACAATGTAATGTAGTGAATTCACTAAGTACTTCATAATAATTAACTAGAGAATACAATGTTTGAGGTACCGTTAAAAAACGCTTGAAATGAAACTATGCTGAGGACATTCCATTGAAAGTTGAACAGACACCTCATATGAGTAATTTTTCTATATGACAAAGGATATTAAGTGACATGTTTCAAACTAGCAAATACCAATTACCATCTTAAATATATTACAATTTTTAACCGTAAATACGTTTGATTGGTTATCTAAAAACACCAAAATTATCAATATCACCAAACGCTGAACATTTCTAATAGTTTCATGTTTGACAAATTCTAATATAATTTGCATTTTAGAAAGTAAAGAAGCAAAATGTAATAACTGTTCCTTTAATATTACTTAAATATGTTCTTTATGAAAGGCTTAGTACCACCAAAAAGATCTACGTGTGTCCTAATCATACTTAAGAAAATACATATTTATTATAGAGATATGGGAGTACTAAGAAGGGACATATGCAAACTGTGATAAAATAGATATTTATGAAAATTGGCATACTGACTAATTGTGAAGAGCTAATACACGTTGTGATAGTCACTCGGTGCGGAAATTTCTTATTAATTAGCAACGTAGGATACATATATCAACCAGTGAGCTGATGAGGCTGTACCGAGTTATACCCTAAAACTACCGGAAAAATGCAAAAAATGAAAAATCTATACACGTAACATGATACATACGACAGGATGACACGTGCTCAAGATAACGACAATAATATCACACAACCAGTGTTGCCAACCCAAAACAAACTTATAGTTTTTCAAACAGAAGTTGCACCTTTTCATGGTATTAAAACAATTGACATAAAAAGTGAAAGAAAATTAGCGAAAATTGGGTTATCAATGTTGTCAAAAAGGAAGATATGAGGTTCTAATGTTGAGAAATTATAGGGTTTGTTTCTCTGTACGGGGACCATAATTTCTTAACTTTAGAGCCTCATATCTACCTTATCTGCCTAAACAGACAACCCATCTTTTGCTTATTTTCTTTCACTGATTACATTAACACCATAAAATTGTTCACGTTCTATTTGAAAAACAGTTGGTTTGTGTTGGGATGGCAACACAGCTTGTATCATACTACTCTGATGTTCTTGATCACGTATCCCCCACCCATAGGTATCAGGTTAACTATATAGATTTTTCATTGTTTGCATTTTCCGGCGGTATTGGGATATAATTCGGCACAGACTCATGAGGTAACTGGTTGGTATATGTATAAACAAGGCACTTTCCGCACAGATTGACTATCCCCAGGATGATTAGTGATCCAGAATTAGTTGGTGTATAAAGTTTCATAAATATCTAGCTATCTGTGTTCGCATACGTCCCTTGTAAGCAAAGCCTAAAGATTACTTTTTTAGTAAAATTTATCAACAAATTTACAAAACAAAAAAATTAGGTAGAATAATAGGCTAGATTGTCTGTCACTAAATACAATTTATTAAATATAATCTATAAAGGTTTTCAATTTGTTACTTTTAAATTAATTCTTAGCGAATATTTTGAACAATTCGTCCATAATCTCACATAAACCGATATATATTATACATTTATGACATAATTGTAATATTTTTTAAATATAATTTAATTAGTTTAATTAACAAGACATCTAAATTGTCTTCTTCCTCCTCAATATAATCAGATCCAGATTCAATATTATGGAATGATTACTATTTAAAAGTAGCAGTCCTTTAAAACTAAATATTTATACCTTTAACATGTATTCCTTATCTTATTTAATATTCAATTCTTAATATTTGTCAGGTAAGAATATTTCAGAATTATTAACACTATGGCCTTTATAATGTAAATGTTTATAAATTTTCATGTGTGCCATATTTTATTTTGTATTGATTTTTTTTTAAACATTTGACTGGTAAAAATATTTTTGATTACTATTAACTCTATGACATTTTGCCAAATTATGTAATTTTCTTAATTGTAATGCCATCAAATATTTTTTTATTACAAATGTTTACGTCTTGTAAAATTTATTGTGTCTTATATTGTTAATGTTTACGTCTTGTGTTTGTGCTCATTTGGTTTAGTTGAAAATGCTTTTGCTGCAACCATTTTTATTTTTCAGGTAAGGAATGATATTTTTTTCCATATCTAATGAATATGAAAGTCTGAAATTTAAAACCACTGTATTAAATGCCGTTCTTTGTCGTTTATACCATATAAAATAATTAAATTTTCATGTCATTTACAAAATTCGATATTGATAGTCAAACCTTTAGTTCACTTTATTCACAGTTGATAATATAAGGTTCGTACCCTTGTTGTAGGTGTGTAATGTTGCCATTACCAGCCCCCCTCCAGAAAGTTCAATTTTTACGATGACTAAATAAAAAAAATAGGTTGTCCTTTCTGAGAAAGGTATCCCCAACTGGTATGTATTTTATAACGTCGCTTATCGCACGTAAAAATGAGAATATAGCTCAAAAAGAGATGATTATTAAGCACATTTGAATATTCAGTCTTCATTGGTTGCATGATTAAGTAGAAATTCAACTTCACAAAGAACACCTCCGAATAAGGTTGACATAACAAACTTTTATTAACAAAACAAAACCATAAAACAGATTCAAAAAATTAGAAGAATAAATTTTCTATAACTGACACGTACAATAAAACATATATGAATGTCGAGTATTCTTCAATTATTCGATTTCATACATACAATTAATTATTCCTTAAAGTCATGTTATACCACATGTTTTAACTTGTAATCTGACTCAATATGGCTACTGCTTTCATTTATAACTCAGAGTAACCACGTGAAATAATATTCCAAAAATATAATCCTTTTTGTTTAACTAACAAATTCTTCAATAAATTACTAAATACTCTACATTATATACTCACGTACATAATAACGAGTGGCAATAACAGTAATAATAATAAACTTTTTTCACACAAGATATAAGAGATGTATGTTACATACCGTTTCAGAGAACAAGTAATATATATATATATATATATATATATATATATATATATACTATTAATTTTTGAATTGTGTGATCTGGTACTATAGGGATTGGTAGAAGTCACGTTCTTGTAGTAGTGCATTCTGATTGGCTGATAAGTCTTCTCTGCGATGTATAGGGAACAAGTGTAGGGGCCTATTACTGAAGAAAATATATATATATATATATATATATATATATATATATATATATATATATATATTCTTCAGCTCCGCTGGACAAACGAAAAAAGTTAACAAAGGAAAAGGGACGGAAAAATTTAAATGATAAACAGTGCTGTCCATAATTTACCAAATATCATATCTAACTATAGTATAATCTATTTAATATATATATATACAGAGAAATGTTGGGTCACTACCCCACAATTTTTTAAATTTTGTCCAATTGTCGTGCTTTAATAAAATATCAACCATTTATATCAAAAAGAAATTGTGTGAATCTTGAGCATCATTGACAATTACATTAAGTTAACTTGTTCGATTTTCAAGTGTTACGTACTATAGAAACGCATTTTTCTTTGAGATTTTAAACAAATTATATTATATTGTCTTAATTACATTATTTAAAGAACTCATTTTTTAATGTTAAATTCCGTACCCAAATTTGTCTTATTCTCATACTTTCTAAACATTGTGTGTCCTCTTATGACCTTAAGAACCTCATTGATGTGGTTATATCTGTGAGCCAAATAGTAGTGCTCTCGGTTTAATACTCCCGGTTTAAATATATTAATACTCTATCACTAGAAGTATTCGTAACAATTAATTTTAGAAAGTTAGTTCATCAATTCTTTTTGAAATCTTGAAAATTAACAAGCTAAGGTAATGTACTTATGTGATTTAAAAATTTATAAAAACAATATGAAAATCATTAAAACAAAACGTTCAAAATTATTCAATGACTTTCATAGTCTTTGAAATATACTTATAATGTTCTGACCTATTCAAAAAGCATAAGCATAACTAATTGTGTTACTTGCTACAGTTTCGGCAAAATTTACAACAGCAAATTTTTCATTCTTTTATTTACAGATACTCTGTATTTCTAATGTTATTTTCTTGAATGAAGTATAATCTTCAAACATCTCGAAAATAATCATAATTACCAATATCTAAATTTGAATTTTCTTTAGAAAATACTTCGTTGTGTCCACTTTTGAAATCAACGCTTTTCACTTTACAATAACCAAATTTCCTATTATCTTCAGACTGATATTGACTTATATTAATGGGAAACTCACAGTTACAAAATCAGGTAAAATTGAATTGTCTTGAGTTACATTATGCACTTACATCGCATCCAACGATTTGCCTTTGACAGCATTTTGAATATACTGATACATATTAGATAAATATATGCCATCGGTTCTTAAAAATTCTAATCTTAACTTAGTTTCACAATTAGTTTCGTAATGAACAGGAGGCATTCATATTACCATATTCCTTATTTTAATGTTTCCATTATGAGTAGCATTTGCTCGAACTCTTTATCCAACACACTTATTTTAAACACCATCAATTGCCTAAATAGTCGGGTATCGGTCTTAATGGTAATGGAAGAGTAATATTTTTCAGTCGTAACTTGTAATGTCTTTCGAAACTGACTTCTTCCAAAAATAAAGCTTCAGGTTTATATTTTTCAAATATCTAATTACAGATACACTTTTTCAAGACAATTTAATTTTATCCATAACAACTCCACGCGTCTAGTTTTTCTCTGTGAAATTAAGAATATTTTTTTTCTAAGTTTTGTGGCATTTGTACCAAATATTTCTGCATGTATGTGTGGAGCTTACAAACTAATTCAACTATCCTCACCAAAATAAAATATGTTCAATTTTGAGCTATTATAATAGGATAATTCGCTTAGGGGAGGACGTAGGGAGTTAATAAATTTTGAGGTAGTTTTAGGAGAAGGTTAACATTTTGGGTCGATAATGACCCAATTTGGATCAAGGGTCGATTTGACTATCTTACTAGGAAAGCCCCTTTCAAATATTCAACCTACACTTTAAGTCCGAACGTTGTATATATACAACGGGCTTTGCACATACGTCGAGTCCGAGCGTTGTATATATACAACGCGAGATTTAAAAATGAAAAGGAAAAAAAAGCATGGCCTTGACCATCACGTGTTCACGCAAGTTGTTCAGCGATGAATTTCTCTTCAGAATGTACAGGAACAAGGGTCCTATGAATTGTTTCAA
Organism: Thermobia domestica; assembly: GCF_964235325.1. Taxonomy (NCBI): domain Eukaryota; kingdom Metazoa; phylum Arthropoda; class Insecta; order Zygentoma; family Lepismatidae; genus Thermobia; species Thermobia domestica. The sequence goes on along the minus strand of NC_137467.1, from coordinate 22,317,521 downwards.
CGAAAGAAAACAATATGTACTGTCTAGGTGACGTAAGATGTTTTTGTGTCTTATCATTTACTATAAATCACATCGTATTGATTAAGTTTTCAACACTTTCCTTAGGTTCGTAGGCGTCAAAACCATACACACGCACTCACATCATATGCGTTCATTGCAGTGAAACGGGCGAACGTGCATTTATATTTTTTCCTCTGTATTTTTCGTTCTTTTTTTGTTAGAAAAAATGGATATTCTTTCTATGAGCACCGGCATTATTCAAAGAAGAGAATCTATATCCGGCAAAATTTCGAGTGATAATGAAATAGCAGAACTGATGAATGACTCTGATTCCGACGGTTATGAGTTAGACAGTGAGGACACTGATTATTCTGTGCTCAGTGCCGTATCCGGGGATGAACAAGATAACTGGGTATCAAGTGAACCTGAGGTTGCTGCGGTAAAGAAAAATGCGTGACGTTCCCATTCAAAGGCAAAATATGATGCAGTTTGGAGCGATAAAAATCAAATAAATGCAAAACCTGTGTTTAGTGCTGTTCCCCGAATTCATCAAAGTGCTAGTCTATCTACAGAGTGTTCCCCATATGAAGTGTGTCAGCAATTTTTTAAACGGATGAAGATTTAGACATAATAGAAACAGAAACTAACCAATACGCCAAACAGCAGTTAGAGAAAAAGAAAAAAGAAAGACCACTGAAACAAAATTCTTTGTTTTGTAAATAGAAGCGTGTTACTTCAGTTGAATTCAAGATTTTTTTTTCACTAATTATTCACATGTGCCTTGTACGCAAACCTGCTTTACGGGATTACTTGAGTACCAATCCAATTTTACAAAGCAACTACGCAAGAGCTATTGATATGTGAAGGGATAGTTTTTTTTTTTCGAAATTTTGGCTATGTTTCATTTGAATGACAATAACTTTCTTGTCTCCAAAAATCAACTCCGTTATGATCCTCTGTACAAAATTCGACCCATTTTGGACATTATTATGCGGAAGTGTCGGGAGATGTATACACCTGAAGAATTTGATGTAATGGATGAAACTATTTGTGGGTTTCGTGGGCGGGTGTCGTTTCGCGTCTATATGAAAGGGAAGCCCCAAAAATACGGCATGAAAATTTTCGAGTTGTGGGAAGCAAGAAGTGGGTATGTGAGTAATTTAAAAGTATATGCGGACACATATTCTGGTGACGCGCAGCATAATTCCGCACTAATTGTTGTGGATAGACTTTCTGCAGACATAAAAAGCAAAGGGTATACAGTTTATATGGACAGATGGTTCTCCAGTCCTATTCTTTTTGATCATCTCTGGAAAAATAATACGAAAGCCGTAGGCAATGTTATGCCGAATAGACAACAAAGGCCAAAGGAAGCTTTCAAAAGAAAACTACAAAACATATTGCTATGCAAAGGAAGCATCTTCTAGCAATCAAGTGTTAGAAAAGATGTTAGAAAAGATTTATATATTCTAAGCACTGTTCACACCGATGACATGAGTGAGCAGCCAATGTCCCAAGAAAGGCATCAAAAAATAAAACCTTCAGCTGTGGTAGACTACAACAAATACAAGATAGGGATAGACAAGTCGGACCAGCTACTCGCGTATTACAGCTTCGAGAGAAGGTGTGTCAAGTGGCGGAAGTAGCTGTTTTTTCGTTTGTTTGACTTATCACTTGTCAATGCTCATATACTGTATAGAAAGAAAAGAGGAAAACATATCGCACTTCGAACTTTATTTGCAAACGTAGCAGAAGAACTGCTGCACTCAACAGACATACAAGTACAAGGATCATCGAAGTCCTCATCCGGTCGAAGGCTGGTAGCAAGGGGCCATTACCCATACAGAGCTCTCTCAACATCCACAAATCCTAATTGAGTAGGACAAAGGAGATGCAAAGTGTGTAGCATCTGCACGGGAAACGCAAGTAAAAAAAAGTACTAGCGTTTATAGCCCGATATGTGACGTTCGGTTTTGCGTGGGAAAGTACTTCGAAATGTACAACACTAAAGAGAAGCACTGGGACTTTAGATCTGGAAAGACATTTTCTGTGAAGTATAAACTCAATATTACACATCGGATAAGATTGTAACATATACTAAATTTTATGAGTGTACCTGTTTTCGCGTGAGTGTATTTTCTAGTGTGTGAAATAAGTGAAAAAACTGATAAAATGCAAAAATTTGTCTCAGGGCCATCACATACATTCCAAACAAGGTAAATGGTTTGCTTTTCTAATTTTGAATATCTGATATATTTACCGTATATCCTGTTAGATTCTAAGAGATTGGTCTAATATTTTTTAGATATGCAATTTTAAAAATACCTTAAAAAGTGCCAAACAGGTGTTTAACACGTTTAAATACCCGTCGGGCTCAGAGTGATATTTATTCGTCAACGTTTAACGAGGAAACATTAGCTTTATACGTCTGACATATGATACTTTAATTTTCCACATTAAAATATTTTACATAATAAAATCAGGAGAAAAAGAGAGAGGAACATTAAGTAGAAAGAGTTCCTTATTAAAGGTTTCAAATATTAAACAACACAAGAGATCAACAATACAAAAAAGGACAACACAATAGATGTGATTAAAATTCTACAAAATTAGTTTGAAAAAAAACAAAGCAAAACAAGAAATCACTAATAAGGAAAGCTCGTTCTGATGTAAGAAAGAATATTTTACAATAAATCAACATAAGAAACGACTTTTAGCCAGAGTTATTTAATGGTGAATAATTTCACTTCGAATGAAATTAATGTTTCCTGAAGCAGAAGGTGTGTCTCCAATCTCTCACTAAAACTAGAATTTCTAATAAGGCATCTGAATGCGAGATTCGAAGAAGGAAAAACGTGACTTTGCCTTTGGTTGCAAGTGATTCAAGCAATATTGTTATTATTAAATTTGTGAAAAAAGAAGTAAGAATAGAACGTAATGCTTGCTGATTATAATGATTTACAGGATACAATGGATTAATGTTGTTATTGAAAACCAAAATGATAGAAGATAAAAAGGATGAGTTGCAAATTGTCACAGAAGATGAAGAAAATTATACGAAGTTACCGTAACGTATTATTAAATGATTTGATTAACAAGTTTTGTTTGCTATGAATATTCCAGGGTTTAGTTACTAGTATGAATGTTTGGTAACTGTAATGTTTTAATAGAACATGGCAATGTATCCTACTTGGAGCCTATGAAGTATATTTGGGATTTTTTCCGAGTGCTCGGATAGTGACCGAATACATGGATAATAATGGTTGGAATCGAGAAAATAGGCAGCGTGCTTCTACGTTTAAAATGTATAGTGGTCACTGTACTATATCACCTTTTCGATATTGAGACTGGAAAACTCGTTCGATACAACAAGAAATAGTACAGTCTTTAGGGAAGGTTCATGGAATTTTCTAGGTACTGAACTACTGTAAATATTAAAGTGAGAAAACTAAAGGTATAAATCTTTTAGATGTTTGTAGAGAACACTGAATATACAAGAAAGATAACAGACATAGATTTTACATGTATTGCGGGCATGGAATTAAGAAATAAATATTGGAAAGAGCATTTTCTAAAGGTACATCATGGATTACAGAAAACAAATAAGTTTTAGTAACTGCTTGGTTTATGAAAGCAAGAATAATTGTACGGGTGGACTTGAAATGAAATTAAAATTTGCAAAGATTTTCTCTGTAGTCTGTTCAATTGAAGATGTTAAATTTTCTATTCCTCACAATAAGTTAATTAACATAAAATATATCACACATTTACGAACAAGCAAATTTGCGATAACCTAAAAAGTAAATGAAAGTAATGTCTTAAATACATCAGAAATGAAGAAATTAAGAGTTAAAAAATATAACAAGAGAGCATCTTTATTTTCACAATATTTGCAAGCCTCGCATCACTGACAGATGTAGTTTCTTTAGCAGCAGGGTCATCAAGAATTACTTTAACCCTGCTCGATTCAAAAAAGTGTAATTTAGAATTAAAGTTCGAAAAGGAAACACCTTACAAATGGAAAGAATACAAGCTAGAAGGGTAAAGAGATTGAAAATCTAAAAATAAAATCGGTAAGCAATTTTAATGTAGAGAGTTTGCTCAGAGAATAAAAGAAAGAAATATATTTTGCAGTAGTGTTTGCGAGTGAGGAATTACCTAAGAAACATCATTTTCGAGAATGTGATGTTGCATATTTAGTAAAATCTGAAAATATTGTTACGCATTTGATGTTAAATTCAAAACGAAAGTGTTAGATTCTTATAAAGATACCCATAGTAAATGAGTACAATATCTTAGACAATAACACTAGCTTTATTTTTATAATAAGTTTGTGGATTAAGGATAGCATAGCGTAATAAAAGAAAAGAATTAAGTAGCTTCTATATTGTACAAAAGCCTCACGAAACAAAGAACTCCAAAAGAGATTAATAATGTGTTATATAAATATTTTCGAAAAAAATTGAAAGATCAATATTAATGCAACGCAAGTTAAAAGTTTTAAATTACATAAGTTTCAAAATATTATGATGTTTATTTAATGCACTTCTACCTTACAGGTAAAAACATTAAACTTACTATATATGGAAGGAACACAATTATGTTATTTTAGAAAGTTTTCTTTTTAACTTCTTGCAAACTATACAAAGGCAGGATAGTCCTTATAAATATTTGTTGTGTCTTGTATTGGTTATTACGAAAACATGACACAAAAGGTGATATTGATCTTAAAATTCCGAAATTGAATAATACTACAATGAAAATGTTATTTGAGAAGTTACGTTAGGAATTACCGTTTTCAATAAATAAAAAAAAATATTTGATAATGTTATAGATTGCAACGATGATATACAATATTAATATCAGTGAAAAACACGCAAACAAAATGATTTAGTTTATGTCGTTAACAAGAAAAATTTTAGTAAACAAATAGCAGAAAACATTTTCAAATTATTGTAACTTGAACTTCTTTAAATTTTTAGCTAGATATAACATTTACAAAAAACAACATACCATATATTGACATTCAAAACTATAAACTTGTTAATGTACTGAATGGTATTGATCAAAAAGACCAAGTAACACTAGAACAGTGTTCGTCGATAACTAGTAATATTTATAGACAAATAGAAAACAATAGTCACAAATTTTAAGATGTGTTAATATCATCATGAGACTCATTCTTATTGAAAGATGGTGTTGCTATTTATATCGAGATACTTGTTACCAATAGGACTTTTAAATATAAACAAAGAATTGTTAAGCTAATTATGCAGAAGAGCATTATAAACTACTTGAGTCGATCGAGAATCTAAAATCTTAAAGATCTAATCTGTAAAATATTAATATCTATGATTCCTGCAAATTTCCCTACGATCGATAAATAACTCGTATGGACTGAAGTATTGACCAATACTTTTAAATATGTTTAAACGATATTCCAGTTACAACTATCTTTTCTAATTTAGAAAGGGGTATACAGTTGCGTTTAAAGCAGATAAAGAGTCTGATAAGGAAGATAGAAATTTCAATATATGGAAATATAAATTTGATGATTTTGTATTAAACAAATAGTAATGATGATATAGTAAGTATAAACATATTGCAAAAAATAATTGTAGATAGAACATACGTAAAGAGGAAAATACATAAAGAAGAGTGTATGCGATATATAATGTCATGACAAATACAATGCACTTTGTAACAACTTCCTCCACTGCGTAGAAGACACTTGTATTGTCATGAGGTGTGCCCCAAAACGCAGGGAAAGCCATACATGCTTTGGGTTAAGTATGTCTACTAAAATTAAGGGTAAGCTTTTTTCTCTAGAGAATATTACAACCCGTCCGTTATGAGGAAAAATTTGTAATGCTGCAATGATAAAAATCTCTGATTTTCTGGTAGTGATCAGATTTCCTACTTTGTGTAAGATACGAAACAAAAATAAAGTCAGCTATGTCGGATTATAAGCTGTTGCATATAGTCGTAATATTGAGCTCGAAATAGATTATTGCGATATGCAACTTTATAGAAAGGTATGTATTGAACCGATAAGCAAAAATGAGTGTTGCCGAGTATTCGCCTCTTTTTTATGGCGTGGATCATCTCGTACTGCATTAAAACTTAATATTTTACACGATTACATGACTGATTGAGGTGTATGATCGTAGAAAACTTTATGGCAATTGGGTTGCATACGTATATACGGGTATTTATTTTTAAAAGTATAAGATAATATTTGATCATACATAATTGGAGAATCACAAGTCTGCATCATACAATACTGCACACGCTTTTGTGGTTTGTCAATATCTACTATCTTCGAGAATTTGGTTCTGAATTTATGATTTACTTATATATACATGTATATTGTAAACTTTCATCTCCACATATCAGAAACCGTAAGCCCTAACATGGTTATACACAATATCAACGTCTACCACCATACAAGCTAGATATAGGAAAAACAAATGAAATTTGGTAAGAAACAAAACAAATCATCTTACAATTATAGATTGTGAACATGTATAGTGATGAGTGACTACTGTATGAACACTTATATCGTTACCTCCTCAAGAGAATAAAAATGTAAATAAATTACATAATTAGTTTATAAGAAATATTAATTCTAAGATGCGAATTTCTATTTCACAGGATCTAGCTCAAGTATCGAGACATTAAATAACTGTCGCTGCTGGCAGAATTGTAATATTGAGAGCCTCTACTTTAACGCTTTTTCAGAAAATAGTAACCGGTGAGTAGACTTTCTTACTTGATTTTAATTACTCTTGATTATTATACAAGTAGCACATATAACATTTATTTCAACGTGTTTGTACTACTTTAAAAAATATAAAAAAACGCATCATGGTTTGAACAAAATGATGATGCTTACCTATGATATTCTAACCCACCGTAATTTATTCTTACCAATATAACAATTATTATTATTGATGACTTCTTAAATTTACCAAACATCCTACTGCAGCATGCTTTCTTGTAGCTGTGCCAGTTACCAGAGATAGGTACCCCTACTTGAAGTCCTATACAAGTCACTTTTCATGTCAATCCTACATGACGAAATGTACTTTTTAATATGCCTAATAGTACAGTAAACTAAAATATGAAACTAACACATTGTCTCTTAACGGAATACCAGTTGGAGCTAGTATGCGTCGTTAGAGAACAGTAATATCTTGAAGATGTAATGTAAATTTGATTATAATCCAGTTCTAAACGATGAGCTTTGTTGTCATCTAATGCTCGTAATTCGTCCGTGTATACTATGGATATACTGTTTTAATAAGAAGCAGCATTGTTTCTCCAATTTTCTGAAGTTATGAATCTTGAGGTATTTTCTGTATGAATAGCCAGTGGTTAAGGTAAAATTATTCTAGAAACTTTCTTCGCAACTATACTCAAGTAGTAGTGTCATTGATACCAGTTTAAGCACACGCCTCGACTATCTCAGTTTTATATATAATTTTGAGCACCCCCGAGTCTCCAAAAATATCTAGTTGAAGCACGCCTTTTAACCATCCATATAATTTTAAGCACATTTTTTAAATCCAGGATAAATATCTCACAAAATATCTAGCACCGCCGACAATCAAATAGTAATTAGAAAAGTTCTATTAAAACTCTATTGGGGAAAGAATTTGTTTAGTTAGAACTCTGTAATACCACTGCCGTTAAGTTCTGTTACATCACCATAAACAAGTAGCGCAAAAAGGAAAAAGCTGCATGACTTGCTTACATATATGTATGAGTTCAATTACTTCTTAGATGCATGCGTGACTTGCATAATACCAGATAACGTATTTTCTTTCTTAGAATACAACTCGCAGATGCACATATCGTTTCTCTCTTCTGAGTATGTAAAACTAACAACATCAAACCTGTCCCGTTCTACTTGTCACGGCTCATTGTCCGTCCCGCTTTTTTGATTCAAGGCCATCACTTTGTAGAAAGTTCTTGAAGAAAATCTCTCCGCAAATCTCCAGCTTTTAAAACTCTGAAACATACCACATGCAGAGCTCGCATCTACAGAATACATTTCCTTCTCTCTTTCTCTCACACATCCTTTTTATAATTACGTCACATCTCTACTGTTTAAGCATTCAGTGATACCAGAATATTAGATTTAAATACTAAGTTGTAACACAGATTCTAGAAAGAGGGTTGGAAACTAACTTTAAACATGTTTTTCCAGAATTTATGAAATTACGAATTAAGCTTTGAAACTATTACGAATGAATTACCACGAAAGAGGATAAACATGACATTTTTTAAAACACGATAACCAACCCTGCTATACGTGGCGTATTGGTGTACGCCTACATTGAATCCGTTATATCTCCGTTGTTTATTAACCGATTTTTAAAATTCAAACGTCGTTCACCTTCGTATTTTTGCTCTGTTTCAAAATATAATACAGGTTGCCTAATCTACAGGATACAGCTACCTAATGTTAATTATCTTGAAACTGTTAAGCTTAAATCTTATCAATGTATCTTTCAAGCACTAAGTAGTTAAAACACCTATTAAATTTAACCAGATTGAATCGCGAAATCAATCTAGTTATAACAAAAATGAAATAACTATTTTGCATATTTTATATATAATAAATCATGAAAAAGGGTGTAATTTGTCGGAAATTAAAACAATACCAAGAGTTTGCTCGAAATGGAAATACAAGACGAGACGAATGTAAAGCATGCTGAAATAAAATGAACAAACAAAATGATGAAAGAGAAAAAATGTGCGCGTATGCTTATAATGTTGTAAATCATGAACAATTATCAGAAGAAGAATTTACAGACTTACAAAACGAACTAAATTAAACCAAAGTAATGTTTTAGAATGTTACATCGACTACAAGAATGGAAGAGTTCGACTTGATGAAAGAGCAAAATATCATCTTCATAAAATAAACGAGCTGTGGAATAATGCTTTACCCTACAAGAAATTAGACTACTACTTCAGTTTTAAGAAACCTCATACCTTAATCAATTATATTATAAATAACAAGTGGGATGATTATATAAAAGAATTTTTGAAATGGAAGGTATGGATGATGCCTTATTCAGGTTGGGAGTAAAGATAAATAAGCTACTGTTTTATGAAATTACTCACAAAACCATTATAACTAAAATTTCTTAAATCTAATTTAGCTCTTCTATTCGATGTGTTTCTCTTTCTCGTCTATTCTTAGTATATTGATCATATAATTCTTTTAACTTGGGAATCAAATCTTCTTTCCTTAATCCTATATTATAATGAGCCCAATCTATAGTATGTACACCATCATTCAATATATATATCTTGTCGTGATAAGCACTTAAAGCTAATTTGTTTTCTTCTACTGATACTACATTATGCTTTTTACTACGAATATGATTTTGTATTTTATATAGCTCATTCTGTTCTAAAACCCAGTTCTCATAATCCTCAAATGATAGACCTGTTATACCTACACTTTCCTTTATACCTTTTATACGCTTTTTCTAATCGGATCATCCTGATCTTCCCTTTCTTTTTAATAGCATACATTTTGATTTTAAACCGACAGCCTTCTGTGTTACAACACCTTTCAGTTCGTGTTTAAATTTTCCTAATTCCTTTTTATTAACTAATTTCAATCCATATTCATTGTCTTCTTTATAATCAGAGGTATCTAAATAGTCATATATATCTTTCATATCTTAAAGTCTTCTGTTTCTATGTGTGCTATAACAGAATCAGTATCCGTCATTAACAATTTTACATTGTCTCCATATCTCTCTTTCAAAACATTTCAGTAAAAGCATACACACATATTTTGGAGATATCTAATACTGCCATCCCTACACAGATGGGTTTGAAAAATACAATTTTAGTTTTATACATATGAATAGCTGCTAAATTCTCAGAGAATATCGTTCTACCTTTGAAGTTCTCTAACAAATTTTCATTATGTACTAATCTTATATTTATTCTTTTTTCTTATATTTTCCATAGTTTTATCAAAAACAGCACTATTAGCCAGCTTATAAAAATCCTTCTCAAATGCATTCTTCGCTTGTGACCGTATATTAGTATTTAGAATTATATATTTCTTTAACCACGCCGATTGTTTAAATGTTATTACCTTATGTATTTTTTATACTTCATTCCTTCCGATAAATATAATTTAAGGGTTTGATAGTGTAGTGCTCTTTATTATATAGAGTCGTCAATGACATTGGAAGCTTTTTGATATTAATGTAGTTTTCTGGAGCAAAGGGAAAATGTGAATGTTTATTATGGAGTTCTTTGGATATTCTAAGTCTACTTCAAAAATATAACCATCTTCAAAATCACTTTTTGTTTCTAATATTGTTTTGCTAAGAGTTTCTCATTATACTTATTAACATATATCAATTGAAAACCTTCATACAGCATGTGATGATTCATCGCCCAACCATACTCGTTATTTTGGTGCATGACAGAAATTGATATATCGAAACTTCAATTCTTGCAACTATAGCTTCCTTAAGTTAAGAAATCCCATATAAATTATGAATTGAACCACACATATATTCTTAAAGATCCAAATCCAAATGTCACTCAAGAAGACCTGCAGAAGATGCTTGATACCCGTCCCGACTTGAAAGATTTTGTAAAGGCAGAATTATTACAGTTGCTGATGGATTACCGTCATATTTTCACGGAATACTCTCGAAGTATCAAAACGGAGCCTTATCGTATCCACCTGACGGACCAGGAATCTGTAGTGGGAAAATTATACAGTGTACCACAAGTCATGCAAGAAGAGTTTGAACAGGAACTCGTTAAATGGTTAACATATGGTATTGCTAAGGAGATGACGTCGCAATATCGCAATCCTATGCATTGGGTGCGGAAGTCATCAGGTGGAGTACGCCCGGTATTAGATTTAAGTGGTCTCAATAAGAAAGTGATAGCTCCCAAAGTACAAGTAGAGCCGATTTTCGATATCTTAGCTCGACTAACAGGTGCAAAATGGTTTTCATCTTTAGATTGCACTGCAGGATATTACGGATTGGCCCTTCATCCGGATCCATATAAGTACACTAGCTTTATATACCTTGGCCGACAGTATTGTATGAAGCTTTTACCCATGGGCTTACGGTCTTCTGCCATATTCCAAAGTACCATGAAAAATTTTCTGGAATGGACCAGATCTTTTGTTGCAGTATACCTAGATGATTTATTATGCTTTTCACTGGACCTACAGACTCACATTAACCATCTAGGAAAGTTTCTGCAAATTTTTGATAATGCACATTTCTCGTTGAACTTCAGGAAATGTAAGTTTTCCTGTAAAGAGATCAAATTTCTTGGCCATGTAGTAAATGGTGAGGAAATTAAGATATATCCTAAGACAATCGAAGCAATTAGATGTTTCCCTGTGCCCAAGAACAGGAAACATTTGAAGTCATATTTAGGTATTTTGGGATGGATCCATAGACATATTCCTCAATACGCTGAGTTAACTGCTCCGTTTTACCAACTTCTAAAGAAAGATGTTCCATTTAAGTTCACTCCGGAGTTGTTGGAAAATTTTGACAATTTACGAAAGCTTCCTAGTTCTCCGCCAGCATTAAGTCAGCCACATTTCACATTATCATTCCACTTGTTCAGTGATGCGTGTTCCGAGAATCTAGCAGGATACTTAAGACAATTTTCGTCAGACTATCATGAAATTAACGTGATTGCTTACGCTAGTAGGCGATTTAAACTCCATGAGTTGTCAATATCATCATTCCAACTGGAGTTACTTGCCGTCTTATTCCTGTGTGAGAGATTTTCAAACTATATATTAGGTCGACGTAAAATTGCACACTGTGATAATCATGCTGTGACAAACGCCTTTTCACTACAAAATCTAGAAGCCCGTACAATTACAATAATTCTTAAACTACGAAGATACGATCTTGTCTTCGAACATGTAACAGGAAAAGATAATTATGTAGCAGATGCTCTTAGCAGATATCCTCCGGAGATTGATGAGAGGAAAGCAAAGATTCTGTTAGGAAAATTGACGGAGAATCCGAATAATGAATTCATTAGATTTAGGAATGGTATCATCTTTGTGAAGAATTTGAATAGAGGGAGTTGGTTGCTAGTAATACCTAAGGTAATGACTACTAAAATAGTGAAACATATACATTCTAAAGGCCATTTAGGACAGAAAAAATGTCTAGCCTTTTGTCGTTCTGTATTGTTTTGGAAAAGTCTAAAGCCAGACATGATAAACTGCATCAGAAATTGTTTGGAATGTACAATGGCAAAACACACCAGCCGGCCTATACAACGTGAGAACTATCATCTGACTGCGACAAATAGGCATGAGAAAATTTGTTTGGATATAGAGGGTAAGCTAACTAAAAGCTCGGGCTTCCAATATATTTTATTTGTTGTGGATATATTTTCACGCTTTGTGTGTTTCTATCCTTTAAGAACCGCAACAACGGTTGAAATTATAGGCACACTAGAGAAATCTTATTTCTATATATTGCCATACCCATCAGTCATCATCACGGACCAAGGTTCACAATTTCTATCCAAGAAATAGAAGAAATACTGTCTATCACGAAAAATTAAACATTGCCCTACGACACCATATAATACGAGAGGAAACGGTATCGTTGAACTAAAGCATCGTGGCTTAAATAGGATAATAAGAACTTACTGTTCAGAACAACAACATCTATGTAGTAGAAAATTAAAATTTTTCAGGATTTGCTTAACTGTTTTGTTAATGATAATAGACAGCTAACCCCGGCTGAAATATTTCTTTCTCAATCTGCTGTTGACAACCGCCAGTTTATCCGCCAGAAGAACTATATCCGTTAGATTTTCACAAACGAATGATTAATATAAACAATCCTATATTGCCAGTAAAAATGTTACTAAACCAGACGAGAAGCATTCGGTTGTTCTTAAAGCTGGAGACCTTGTCGTGAAGAGAACGCATTATCTATCATCGATGGCAAAAAGTGAGGCTCCTAAATACTTAAAATGCTATGTTGGACCGTATATAGTTCATAAGATATTGAGAAATTGCGCTCTGTTAACAGCTTTAGAATGAAAATCTGTAGGAGCTCATAACTTCAGAAATCTGAAGCGTTAGAACTGTACGGCAGAAGAGAAAGCTAAATTATTGGGAAAAGAGTCCTGGCAAGAAGAGTACTCCAATGAAAAGAAAGTGATCCCAGACTTAACTTAAACCTTCGAAAATTTTACTTATCATAAAATTTCTTTTATACGGAGGGGAAAACTGTAACGCCCCGCTTGTATAGCGTTACATTATTTGTTTATTTTCGTTCTGGAAATAATTAATCAGTTTTTTCATTTTCGTTAAAGTATTAATTTTTTAATTATTTTAAATAGTTTAATTTTCTCTGCGATCAGCGATTAATTTAATGAGCGCAAATTGATACTACAGAAAAGAAGAAGAAGAAGTTTATTTTTTATATTTAATTTTTAATTTCTATTATGGGATATGGGTTGATTGAATAAGGAGTTTCTAGATTACTGATTAGCAAGAAAAAAATGATGAATTTTTAAGATATAAAATAAACATAAACAAGATATAGTTAATTTTCAAAACTAAGAAAATAAATAATTATTTACAAAACTTTTAGTGAAGCTAAGTTTAGACCTGGTAACTTTAAAACTGCATAATCAGTGTGAAAAGCAAACAGGTAAATCTTGAATATTTGTGTTTAAAGTCGTGAATAGAAAACAATGATGCAGCAGTAATAATATTATATGGGAAGGTCCATTCTTCCCATAATATAATGCCACTAGTTAAGGGAGATCTAAGACATTACTGCCTTCAAAATTCTAGTTAAAATGACTTCAGAATTTTGGTAATCTCACAGACCTTTTTTGGATGCCGCATGGTTAGTAAGTAATGAGTGATTGAATCAGATGGTTATTTATGAACACCTTAACCAGTAATTTTGTATATTGATAGCTTGATGAATTCCATAACTGCATATTATTGTAACATACCTTCATTTTAAGAAATATGATACAATGCTGTTGACATCCCCCTTATTCCATATCAAAATTATAATTTTAATAAAATATGTACATTAGGAAGAAAAATATATTAGGTTGCGATTGCAACTAAGAATTATGAAGAATACGTGGCGATTATAAATAATATTTAAGTGTGGTGCCACAATGTTGATATACTGTATCGTGGTTAAAACGAGTAGTATATTAGTAACATATTTGGAACATGTTGGATGGAGAGGAATCAGCTGCAATTTGTTCGGAAGCTGTAAAGAAAATTAAAACATTGCTTAACATTTTTAAAAGAATCAATATACACATAAAAGTTAAGTATCTTACTATATTCAGTACTGATTTATAGAGGTTATCAAGAACATCCTCCTTTTTGCTGGAACCTAACCTAACTTCCAAAGAAAACGCCAAACTCTACTTACTAACAAACTTATTTTAAAGTTACTATTACTACTGCTACTATCATCGAAAATTCTCATTAAAATAACTTAATCTAATAACAATTTTCTTCTAAAACTGTTTAAGAAATTACTGCCTGTAATATCTTGGAATACGTACCAAAAATTCATGGACCACTGTACTGGAATCCTGCCTTGCGTTTACAGCATCTTACAGTTATGCAGCCTGCAAGACCTTCAAAATATAGCAAATTTATTTCTCTATTGATCTTCGTTTGAATTTTTAAAATCAATGAATATTTGGCGGTTATATCAAATTCAAAATTTTGGGAACTATTTACGGGTTTATCTTTGAGTTTTCAGGAAAATGTTATTCATTAAAAAAGTTGTAGAATTTGTTGTGGATTATAGTCGTATTTTTATTTTTCAAAACTGGCAAAAATTAGTAAAGTTATTAAAAATTAAAATCGTATCCTTAAAGGTAGATAAAAATAACATCATTAGTTCTATATCGATACTCGTTTGCACTTTCAAAACTGATATATAAATAAAGAAGTTATAAGCGTTTTCCATTTCTGCCCCTGAAATTTCAATAGTAATGCAACCAGCAATACTTGCTCCTGTAAAGTATGTAACGCAAATTGGATTGTGTGTCGGCAAGAGAACCAAGAGATATTTCGTTACGGATTATATAACGCTATGTGTGACGCTGTCCAGCGAGGACAAACTACGTCAATGGTGCAGCGCCATCTTGCGACTACTAGCTAGAGGCTCTGTTGAGAGAAAGAGAAAAAATATGTTGACATGAGGAAAAGGTAAATAGAATCGGATTGCATGTCACGTTCTAAGTTAGAAAAAGAGGGAGGCTATAAATCTAATACATATATGTATGTTCTGGCTTCTTTCAACTGAAACTCTTGCTTGCAAACTGAATTTATTTGTGTGCGTGTGTGCGAGAGTGTATATGTATATAACAGCGAGTCAGATGAGAGACAATATATATTGGCTGTGTGCAACATACTAAACTTTAACTTCTCATCATTCAGCCATATGTAAATTGGTATCAATGACACTACGTCCAGTTTTAATACGTCTTTGAAATAGCATCTCTCTAGGTAATTTGTCAGGTTTTTCAGTGGTTATTTAGCAAGTTCTTTCCTTCGTCAATTAGCAAAGACGTTCTCTTCCAATGGTACTTTTCCGACGGCGTTTACAGTGCTAAAACACCTTTACGTGACTATTGTGGAATTAGGGTAGTTGATTCCAAAAGAGAATAAGTCATTTTCGGTCATTTTTGAGATATTGGTTCTGTTAAGTTCCTTTTCAGTATCTCCGTATATTGAACTGGGTTTATCGCCAAAACTCAATAAATCAAGTTAGTTGTAAGGAGAACATCGATGTTTCCCAATATGTTCTTACAAGCAACGTACAGAACAAGGCAGGATCAGAACCAACTCATTTTCTTGTCCGGAGGACACAGAATACAAAAGAAGAAAAATGACAAATTGGAGTTGCCCCCATTCATAAACACCGTAGATATGTTCTTTAATATATCTCACCACTCTATGAAATAATTTGAAGATCGCAAGATATCCGTTTATGTCGAAAAAGAAAGGACGAGTAGCACCGGGATGGCATAAACATATCTGATATGCTATACCACTGGTTTGGTGCCCATCTTGAAAACTGCGAACTTGGATATAGTGTAAGGTTTCGTAATGGGAAGCGGGTTGTGGGACATATCAATGGAAGATAAAATGGAAAAGGAAAACCAATTAGGTAACTACGGGAAACATATGTGTCATAGTTTGAACTGGACAGTGTGGAATACTTGGGCAGAAAACGTGTATGCGAAGGAGAGAATAATAGGGGAAGACGCCACGGCAATTGTAAGAGACAAGTAACTGCGAAAGTGTCTGTGCATAGAAGTGCGTCCTCTTTGACATGTTAATCTTTTCGAGGATATTGGGATTTCGTTTCGGACAGTGGAAAGAACAGTAACATCTCAACTACATAAACTACAAATGGCTATCTGCCCTGGAACAGCAAGTCGGCAGTTCGTTCTGGAGTGTAGGAGATATCATATTGAATTGGTAATCAAAAACACGAAGTACCTGGCATTCAAGTCCATTCCTAGACAATGTTTTGTACGTTTCTTGTTCAATTTTTTGGTCTACGTTTGACAAACAACAGTATCTGAGAGAAAGTGTGTAATGATGAGAAAGTCCAGCCATGTAACTAACACTTGCTTACAAATGTTTCTTTTCTTTTGCGCTGTTAGCTACACTGTTTCGTGACGGTACCAAAGAGAGACACAATATCAGCGAAAGGCACCGTCCGGCATTGACTGGATGAGTTCCATGAGTTGTTGCAATCTTCCACATGAAGGCTAGTTTACCACACATTGAGACGACTGTCTACTGGTTTTACTGCCACAGATAGAACGAAGTGAACGTGACAGCAGTGGCCGGCCAATGACAAATAGTAGTGTGTCTGTGGCATACGCAAGTCAAAACGCACAATATTATGTGTCGTTAATGTGTCCACAGTATCGTTCATCTACAAACACTAATGTAGAGCTGCAATGACGCACCTTCTCAATGTTGTGTTAATGACGCAAAGTGTACTTCCGAAAGAAGGGTACGTCCAATCGACAGAACAGGCAGTGTAAGAACTAAAAGCAACTGAACATATGCTGGAGATTTTTAACGACCACGATGTAACGGAAGTGACTGTAGATGAGACTCTTGACATTGATGAGTACGAACCCGGCCCGATCCAAACGGGTGAACAGGATGCTGCGATAGTGTAGAGGACATGCTGGCTCGGAGTGATTGTTTGCCCAAACCACAGGTAACACACTTTTCTTCCACCAGTGACTATGAGCCAAGTCGAAACGAACGTAATTGGTAATATTATACGGCAGAGGACAAAGGTAACATGCTACGTCACTGGCTTGATGTGAAAGGTGTCAAAGGGTGAAAAACATTCCCACATCGAGCATATCGCTTGATGAACACACTTTGTTCAACTTTCCCTCCGATGGTACACTGTAAATGGAAAGAACAATGTGATATACGATTGTTGAAAACAAAAGATGAAATACATCAGGAAATTACCGGACATGTGCAGCAACAATTCACAGCAGCGCGACGTGATAACTACATTGTGCAAGACTGTGACCTGAAATTGTACGCAAAGCAGCAGGATTTGTAGAGGGGTCTCTGGAGGGATGGCTAGGTGGCATGACGGGACAAAGAATACTATGGAGGTTTTTGAGAATGAAAATAAATGGAATGTTGATGAATCCGGTTTTGCGAAAGTGTTGACAAGTGGCCAGTCATAAGCCAGAAGAGGGTCATCCCACATTCAGGGTTTTGTCCATGCATGCAACAACACATATGTACACTCCAGTGCCGTTTCTGTCGAAAGCATGGATGGTGGTCGATAAACTCTTGGTCATTGTTCAGGAACCCGTAGCTTTAAATGCTCGAGTTCAGGACAATTTGTTCGCCGCATCAAATTTAGTGCTATTGTGGACGCCTTCTGGTAAAATGGCAAGCGAAGCGTATTCGGTTTTTCATCAAAGAATGTGTAATATCACAAGTAGCAGCAGATGCTACTAACGCAGCCTTCTGTTGATAAATTCCTAAAGACAGATACACAATTACTCCATGAAAATGGCTTCAACGCCAATCATATTCGCATCCATATTATACCTGAGAAGACTACTTTAGAGTGCCAACCGTTGTATCTGTATTACTTCCGTTTCTATACACACATTTTGCGACGTATTTCGGAAGTATTGTGTCAGCATTACAACGTTAACCTTCACAGTAAGACACTGTCCTTAAACTGCATTCACCACCAATGTTGGTGACCAAGAATTCATATGACGCATCAATGTGGGCGGAAACTAGCTGAATTTCCGGAGGACGTTGCTTTTTAGTACAACGAACCTGGCATATATTTAAATCTATGACAGCGTTAGCGTTGTACAGGCGACTGCCCAGAACATTCTTTCAACAAATGTGCTTGGTGTTTGCGGGAGTCACTCACTACCACTACTGCCGAGATGTTCGACAATAGGTACAATCTTGACACACCACACGCGCTGTCATTTGCAAATGGTGCCGGTCTGCACATTTGTATAGCAGTGTGTAGCATGTTCTAGAAAATATTCCGGTCGTCCATTATATACTGTATGTACACATGCTCACTAACACACAAACACACACACACACACACACAAACATATATATATATATATATATATGTGTGTGTGTGTGTGTGTGTGTGTGTGTGTGTTTGTTTGTTTATAACATTAAGACTCACACGGATTTCTTTCTCTCTATGTGTATATATTTCTTTGTCCCATCATGCATGCTTTCCAGATTCCGTTTCTGTTTGATCGCATTAACAACATAACTTCAGTTGTTTTTCTACCCTCTGCTCGCATGAATTAGTATTCATGTCCGTACCATGCTATGTACGTTATCAGAAGTTAGGGCTTTGGTTCTAGTTTCCAATTCTACCCGACACTGATATTTCACACGACCCCATTCCCGTTTTAATACCTTACGCTATATCCAAGATTTCGGCTTTCAAGGTGGGCGCCAAGTTAGGGTTATAGCATATCAGATATCTTGATATCACCCCGGTGCTACACGTCTTCTTCCGTTTACGACATAAACGGGTATCTTGCCACCGTTACCTTATATCATATTGTCACGCGGTGAATTATGTTGTACCCGGGTTCGACTCTCGGCGGGAGCTCATGTCGTTCGGATTCCACGTTAATCAGTAGATCCACGTCTCATATAGCTTCGTTGCTGAACGGGACGTAAAACTCAAAATCAATCAATGAATTATGTTGAGGAGCACATCTCCAGTGTTTCTGAATGGGAGCAGCTTCAGTTTGGCATTTTTTGTTCTTCAGTATTATGTGTCCTCTGGACAAAAATTGAGTCGGATCAGATTCTGCCTTGTTCTGTAAGTTGCTTGTTAATCAATACTGTTATCAGAAGTTCTTTTCTGACTCATACCTAAAAACACTTATAAAAGTCTTACTATAGATGATAATTTTGAACATTATCTTACGAAAAGTGTTCAATTATAACTTTCTTCTACGTAGATTACTTTTCTTTTGCAAAAATTAATCATGGAAACAAAAAATCGTCTCTTTTGGAATTAAGCTCTTTAATTGGAAAGTAAATTTGGTTTCACGTTTTGATCATCTTACGAACTATTCAGTAGTATAATGAAAATATCAGTTATATTTTATATAGGTTTTACGAAATTACTTTTGCCTTATGTGATTTCTTACTTTTGTATGAAAATTACACATTCCTTTATTTACATTGTACAAGATTGATTATAACAGACTTCAGCATTAATTATTTGGTGCTTCGACATTAGTAGATAAAAATATAGCTCAAAAAACTGCTTCAGTAGGGATATAATGCAAATAAGCCCATATAGAATCAAACCCTAGTAAAATCACACCAATTATGCATATAGGAATGTAATCTAAACAACAATGTTTGATTTCAATAAAACTACTAACTTGTACATAACTGAAGTGTCTTGATGTAGCTTTATACGTATTTGTAAAGGTAAATTATGCTTCATTTCTTTTTCTCCAAATGTGTATAAATCGAAACATTACTTTAAAATATCAACTCGTAGAATAATAGAATATAACGAAGAATTTTCATTAGCTCAGTGACCCAACTGACTCGTTCATTCTTTCAATAGAGGATAATAACCAATTGAAAATTTAATTTGAGATCATTTGAGACCATTTTGAATTCATGGAATACATTGATTACACTGTTCTACAAAAAAGTAAAAAGTTCTATTTCTGGCTAACAAATTAGCGATTCCGAAAGGATTTTCACTCCTGAATTAAAAATCTGATATCAGTTGTTCTGCATGAGGAATGGTTGTGGAGTAATCAGCACGTAATATTGTGTTTGTAAAGCATTACTATATATTGTTGACACTATATATTACATAGAATTGTAGTTATGCGAAACAACTGTCGGCGTACAAAATGGATTATTTTTTCATTTGTACTGAGTGTCTCTCTTGTCTCTAACGATACACCAGCAATAGTATGCCAGAATAGTGGGCATCCACTTCCCTTTATAGCGTTTTTCAATGGTGGATATATCTTTATGAAATCTTTCTCCGTGTTCATCGCAAATATCACAGCAATAACTGGGGAAGTAATCCAGATGTGAGTCCATGATATGCAGCTTCAAAGACATTTTGCACCCTAAATTCTGATAAGCTGCAAGCATTTCATCCACCATCTCCTTGTATTTAGGGTCCCGTCTTCTTCCAAGGAAGTCTTGGGTTACATTCGTAAAACTCATCAATGAGCGTTTTTCTTTCTCTATGAGACATGCCTTAAAAACCTCTATCCTTTTGCAGTTCTCGTATCTGCGGATCTACAAACATACCCGCAGCTGACAGTCAAGGAAATCTGCCAGCAAGATATGCAAAAGCTGGCCCATTGGAAACCATTGCCTTCACAAGCTTTTTATAAATCGAGGTTTTATATGTAGAGGTGGAACAACAACATTTCTAGGATCTACAAGACTGTCCCGTTGAACATTCTTTTCACCAACTGTCCAATCGCGTTGAGGCCACTCTTCTTCAGATACATATTTCTTTAGATAGATAGCTACGCACTGGTTTTATTGAAAATTCTAAATCTGATGGTGATCTTTTGGTCAACTCCGGTTCGTCTAAAATTAGAAACGCAATAGTAAATTAGTTTAAAATATACTATATAAACATAACACTAAAACAAAGCTTCACAGTGCATTTTGCATTGAATTAGAACTCACTCGTAGCTAAGCGGTTAACATACACGCCTGTGGCGTGGAACTTCCGGTTCGATTCACGGTGGGACCTCATGTGGTTCGGATCTTTCGTTAAGCAGTAGGTCCACGTCTTACATAACCTTGATGCTGAAAAGGGCACTAAATTGAAATCAAATCAGATTTACATTGAATTATTTTACGATCCTGTTATTTTGAAATTTCACCTATACAGCACTACATTGAATTATTTTAGGTTATATTCAAATTTACACTGTTCTACACTTCGTAGTCGCTTATTTCGTCCTCTCCTGCTCTGACTACATTTGGTGAATCACTGGTTATTTCTGGATTTAAAATAGTGTTCACTCATATATATATATATATATATATATATATATATATATATATATATATATGTGTGTGTGTGTGTGTGTGTGTTTGTGTGTGTGTGTGTGTAATGACCTTCCTCAGACAAAGCTTCCACGGGTCATCTCGGCTGATTCATCCAAATAGTCCATTCCTAATATTTCCCTCCATTATGTTAAGCTGTTCATTTCTAATTTTCTCTTTTTTCATACTTGGTATCAGTTTGTTAACTCTGTCGACCTGTTTTCTGTCCATTAAAATACTATTTATGTTTATAAAGCTTAAAACATCTCCAAAGGAAAGGTCACGTGCAGAGCGAACCACTGAGAAAAAAACATTACATGGTTAGTCGCGCGCAGTGGAAAGCACCGCAGAATCACTAAACAATCACTAGTAATTAAACTAAATAACGGATAACGGAGTGATTGAGCAGAAGTGTTTGGAAAGTTCAGGGGGAAGACTAGCTAGACGGAGAAGTCTGTCGGACAAGCAGAGTGGACACACGATCGAAAATAATTTCCCTTCGGTGCATTTGACCGCGGCGCGACTACTCGAGGGTTGATTAAGGTGAATATCTTTCTGAAAATTTCATAACTCTCTTTGGTAAAGTGGCATAGGCAATTGGGATTAAAGGTAGTTTATTCCCGATATGCAGTAATACATCTTTTAAGCTATTCTTCGAAGCATCCAAAAATAATATCGATTCACCAGGTTCGTATGTTACGTGCAAGGCTGTCATTAATGCATGAACATCATTGCAGAATATCACGAAACTATCACTGGCAAAATGAGGCACAAAAGCACGTTCTCTCTTCCTGAAGGTTATGTTGGTTGTTTCGTGGAGAATGTTATATTCCTGTAACATGGAGACTAACGATTTTGCGTTCTGTTTTCTGAGTCCTAAGTCTCGCACTAAATCATTAAATCATCCTGCTGTAATACACGTGGCGTGGGCGTTCTCGTGCTTTTATACGGGGAACCCTTTCTTTTTAGGGAGAAGATATATGTTCTGTAGTTCTACTTGCTTCACCATCACTCACCTCTTCTATATCTGTGGGCCCTGAAGGAACTGGTAAAGCTTCAAAATGTGCCACAGGTCGTCTTGCTGACGGCAGATCCGGATAAACAATGTGTTTCTTTGAATTGCTGTTCGTGAATCACTGAATTTTGGTTAAGCAGAAATAACAATCTGTCAAATGGTTTCTTGGTTCTCTCCAAACCATCCGTACAGCAAATAATGAAACATTTTTCTCCTTGCCACAACTTAATTAATTTACAATGGCATGTAGCACAACACATATTAGGTGACCACTTCTTATCAAAATCACCAGCTTCGACGCCAAAGTACTGCTCATATGCTCTCTTAATGACGGGTGTGATTTTCTTCCTGTTCCTCTCGAAGGTGAACTCGCTACAAACATAACAGAAGTTGTTAGCTGCGTACTACAACCACGAGTGCGAGGTATTGTTTTACTTCACATAAACTCAAACAAAATGAATTCAAAGCATTCAGTTTACATACAGTAAGTAGTACTAACGTCCGATAAAATATCAGATTTGCACGTTCAGTTTAACTCACAAACTACTCCCAACATCAGATTGCAACAACAAAACACTATCGGGCAGGATTTGCCAACCTCTGAAAAATGAAATCTGTCAATGTTGCAAGGTATTACTTTCCATATTCACTTTTTCCATGTACTGTGTTTGCATGTATATGAATATATGTAGTACATGAATGCCTGAATTACTTATAAACTATTCCTGACGGATCTAATCGGATATCTCATTTGACTTGAATGTCACCTTCCTTTCATAGTACAAAATTTCATTTCAGAAATAAACCCTTGTAAAACAGTGTTATCAGTGTTACAATAATCCACAATAAATAAAATTTAATCAAGAATAAACTTTAAGGCATACTTTCTCTCTTGTGAGTTACCAGTGTTATATTAGTGTAGATAACATGATTGGCATATACTGAAAGATTTGCTTTTTTAATACCCAGGATGAGGCACAGATATATTTGCAAATTCAGAAAATGTATCTGTATATGGAAGAATATTACAGCTTACTTCATTTCTCTAGATTTTGCTAAAATGTGAAATAAAGGCTGTTTCGGGCTAATGCCTCAATTCTATATATATATATATTTGCAGTTTATGTTATTTCATTTAGATAATATATTACTTTCGTTTCCTACACAATTTTCATGCAATTCAGTCATTTAGTTTCGCAAAATTTTCAGTTTCAACTTATTAGTGTTACTATCTCTGATATCCTGTAGGTATTGGCGTTAGAAATTGATAGCTAGTACAGATATAGTGTTACAGAAAAAAAAAACAGACAAAATTCTGAACACTGACGTAGATGATGTAAGAGGTAAAGGTTGGTGACCTGAACAGCAAGTAAGAACAAAGGCAAGGATTATGTCCAGGGGGGGCCCAGAACTGCCCACTTAGAATGTTTTTGTTTGCATTATACTCTAGCTCAAAAATAGTCCGGCAGCAGAATCATGAATTATTTTCGGCAGTAGAGGCCAAAACGAATAATTATTTATTTTTGGTGTGCTTCTATAAAAGTGAATAACATCAATGCAGGACCAATCAAGAGTGAGCTGTGCGAAAAGCGCGAAAGATAAATAGGGTCAAAGGCGACAGGTGTTTGAATCGAGTGTTAATGATCGTATTGTTAATGACGCTAATTTCATGTAATACCATTGAATTGATTAGGCTTGTATTATTCCATTAATTTTACAAAATAGATTTAAAAATGAAATGAAATCTGTGAGTTTTACGTCCCACGATTATGCCGGTTAGGCTAATCTTTCACAGTCACACTGACAGTGAGTATAAATATATAAGGTAGTTCATAGTTTAATGGTCAACTTCGAGGACTATTGTAAAAAAAATGCATACACGGTGGACAATTTATCTTGATCATCATGATTCACAGTAACGGAGAAACCGAACTAGGATGAAAAGCGAAGCTTTGCACCAACCAACTAGAGTTGACATGTTTGCATGTATTAAACAGAAATAGAAAACAGTGTTGCCAACCCAATATAAACCTTTTTTAAATCACGCTACGCCAGGTTAATGCATATTTCATATCAGCATGTAAAACGAAAACTTACAATACTATTTTTATTAATCAGTATTACAAACTACGGAAGTTATAGTATCACAGACATCCAAAGTTTTGAAGCCTCTGCTACACATACAGCATAAAGGAGATGAACAGGATAATGCATATGGATAGTTCCTTAGCTCACATACCATAGTTTATAGTATTACTTCCTTCGAATAAGTACGAACGAAGTTAGCAGGACTTGTAAATTTGAATTTGTTACAAAGGCTTTATTTCGAAAAGGTACATAGATAAGTATTTTATCTAGTTACCTGTATGATTTGCAATGAACGTACAATGTTTTTGGAATTTACAGCACTTTGATCTCTGAAACCAGTCTGTAGATATAAATATTGATAAAGTTTGCAAACTGATAAAAATGGACGTATTTATGAAAAATATTCAAGATGATGGTTGCCGTCTTTCTCTTTTATAGCATTATAACAATATTTTTAGTAGTTGTAATTACAAGTTCACGCAATTAAATAATTTAAGCAGTGTGGCAAACTTCAGCAATGTTCATCATATCTACAGAATGTTTTAAGATATCGACGTACTGATAGCGGAATGAAATTAACACGTTCATTTCAAACCATACATGTAACTGGATGTGATAATTATCTCAGCATATTTCCAAATAAAGCCCTTCAAAAAATTGAAAAATTTCAAACCCTGCTTGCTTCATTCCTATTTGTACCAGGAAAGTCATACCATAAAGGCGTTATTCAACGCTAAGTTACTTTAGATGTCCGTTATTTTCTTCATCTCTGTTGTATTGTAGGTGTGATAGAGGCTTGCAAACTTTGCAAGTTTGTGATACTTTAACAGCCTTAGTTTGAAACACCGAATAACAAAACTGCTATTTTAAGATTTCGTTTGACATGCTGGATTCAAATATGTAACAATCTGACGTAGTGCTATTTGAAGAAAAAACTATCTTTATATTGGATTGGCAGCACTGTTTGTTGGGTGATACTGCTTCATACATAAAAAGATGCCCCCCTCCTTATAGTTTGTTCGTGCAAAATTTCGATTTTCTGTCTCCTTTTGTTATAGCGGATGATCAGGGTAAATTATCTATTCTTTAAATTAAGGGAACTTTGAAACAACACCGACAGCGTTTCGGAAGTGATTCCTGACACTAATATAAGACAAAAAATATACACCAATTAGGGTGCATAAATGCTTCCTTTTGGAGTTAAGGACTGTACAAAGCGCACAGAGAAAATGAACATTAAAGGTCCTTATCTCCAATGCTATGTGACCCATCGTTTTCGGGTCAAGACCTTTTTTAGGAACTAATATGCACCCTATCCAAATATCCATGTTTGAAAATCCTGAGGTACACTCGCAACAATTTTTAGAGTTGTAGTTGATGTGTACTTCAAATTATATGCCCGGAGCCAAACTGCCCGCTTGAGTACTGCAGGATTCTGAAATACGTAGTTTTCGATAGCGAACTAATTAGTTCCTAATTGACGTCTTGACCCGACTACGCTATGTCCCATAGTTTTGAACTATGTACTTTTAAAGTTCGTTTTATCATGTTTTCGGCAGTTTAAAACCCGAAAGGAAGACTTTGTGCACCCAGCTTGGTCTATACGTTTCATTTTGTCTTGGTATCAGGAAAGGAACCATCTCCCAAACGTTGTCGGTGCTGTTTTGAAACACTCTATCGATAAATAAATAATTAAATAAATAAATAAATAAATAAATAAATAAATAAATAAATAAATAGATATGAGTGTGTGTCTGTGTTTGTACTCTTTCGAAATAAAAAAAATTGCAATCGAAAGCAATGTACGTATTTGGAAATAAATGAACAAACCAACAATAATACACTATATATATATATATATATATATATATATATATATATATATATATATATACATATATATATATATACGTCATTACGAATTTTTTACATATACCGCGAACTGAGCCTAATGTGAATTTAATTTAATAACTAATGAAATTATTGAAATATATTACAGGGAAAATTGGATAGTTTTCCAAATGACTAATGCATCTCCTGTGAGGTATAAGCGTGATTTGCTGTTTGGGAAACTTGAGCTGTTAGGTAAGAGATGATAAATTAAATCAAAGTCATTGGAGAATGATTGAGTTTATTTATTAAGCGTTATTTATATGGTTGAATTACATTATAACTCTCCAATATATATACATTCAATTCCTAAACATACAGACACGGATGCGGGTTAAGCTTGGGTATATCATTCTTTGGCAAATTTTAAGGTAGAATGAAATACTGTGAATGTAAAGACATGTTTATATGGGGAAAAACTTTACAGACGGCAGAACTAAATTCTAAGAAATACAGGTGGATTTTACGTTTAGAAATGTGGGGTTACAAGTGTGAAATAATTACAAGTGCTATAAAAACTCTTATCCCTGCGAAAACTCACGTGTTTCCACTGCGCTTACTCCTGCGCATACCTACCATTCCGGAAGCACCTGGTGTCTTCGGAAATACCTTTACTTGTATACGGGTCTACCGACTTTGCGTTGCCGCGATTCAGTTACAAAACTACTCGATCTTAGCTGACTACCTAGAAAACGCTAATTTTTTTGAACTGAACTATTTATGATATATGCAAGAATGCTGTAGTTATTCGCAGAACGTGGATGAACTACATTTTTTTAAAAAATAATTACTTCTGGTGACTTCGTTGATCTTAATTTATGTTAACTGAGGTATTGCAATTATGCGTTTCGTAATTTTTTTAGGGAAATACGATGAAACTCAGTGAAAGAATTATAATTATCTAAGAATTGTTTCGAACCTTTTGCCCAAACATGACCTCACACAGTCTTTTAAGAAGTTTATATTTTCCTTTGCTTATTCATTATTTGTAGTTATTGTGTTCGTTTGAAAATGAGAAAGAAATCTATCTTTCTAGTAAACGACATATTAACATTTGGATGAAAACACAATTCATGGTTTACTTTCACCGGATATAGTTAAGAGATAAAAATTAACAACCTTCGCCCGTCGTGCCTAGTTTGCATGGGGATGAAATGAGAATTGACGGTCGAAGATCGCTGCTACTCACCATCTAGAATGAGTAGGTTAAGGATAACAGAAGTAAACCACAGTAAATCAACTTTGAATGAAATCTTTGTATTTCCATAAAGCTTGTGTATTACTGTAACTGATCGAAGACTGTGTATAAACGCCAGATCACATATCTTTAAGCATCTAAGAATTGAACCACGAATAACTCGACATAGCTGAGATACACGTACCTTTGAATGATGATGCCTGGAACTGATGTCGATGTTCGTAGACTAGAATCACAGCTAAGTAACTACTGTGATATAAGTCGCAGTGGATCTCTATGTGTATACTCGATGTATGATGGTCCACGTCTGCTCTACTTCTCCTCCCAATTCTTCAAGACCATAAGTTTTTATACTAGGATTCCAGACATCCTGGAATTCATTGTTGTTGACTTTCTGTATATCTCAGCTATTCGTAAAACATTGGTTTCACCCGAATTACATCGTGATCAAATTCTCAGACTCACAAATTTCTGCAAACTCAACGATTATGCCACAGTCAAAGTGTGTCAATGTTATAGTATTACAACTTGATGACAATGAATTCTTGAATCACAACATTACAAATTACACATTACAATAGCATACGAACTGATGATTAAGCGTCTAGCCGTAGCGACACATAACATTCATCACATATACAAAACATTGATGTAAACACATAAACATACTCACACGTGTTTACGTTATATGACAACAGTGAGTTTCTTTAACATTCAATAATTAAATATGCTTCCTTTCCCAAAAATAATATATTCCTACATAATATCAATCACATGTATCAACATGCCCTTCCTTCAAAATGAGAGAACTCCGTTCTCGAATCAATTTCTTCCCTGAAATTGACCATAACATAATTGAGTATATTTTTTTCCATCACCCTGTATATAGTTTTATATTCATCTATGACATTCAAAAGAAATCATAAAAAACATCATTTATTTACATTCATTGTCATTCTTTTTAAAAAAAAAATACTTGTCAAGAGTACGCATAAAAGTATGGTCTCCTGCCATCTGTTGAGTTATATACCTAACTACGTGTAATTGTTTTGCATTTCCTGTGCTCGGAACTGCACATACATATACCTTCTTATTCTCGTTCTTGGAAACTTTCCACTTCATTCAGTCGCAAAGTCCAAACCAGTGTTTATTATCTTTGGATTTGTATCACTATTATCAGTGTCCTTATCACTGATGCTTTCAATAAATATAATACACTTTATAATACATTATGTATGTTGTTATAGTACACTAACATACTAATAAACAACGTCTCTTGTCGTTGCATGATTTTCGAACACAAAAATAAACTTTGAAAAATATTAATCACTTCACTAATGGTAAGTTTGCTATCCGTAAAGTTAGCAACTCTGATGCACTTCCTTCCGCAAAATGTTGTGTCAGCAACGTTGACACTGACATTGAAAAATCTCCACGTCTTATCCTGTTTGTCGCGTCGCTTCGATAGTCAAAGTTACCTTTGAATACGTGCTCCGCACTTTTCGTGAAAATTTCGGCAAATTGTTCACAGGATTACCACGTCACAGGGTCGCACATAAATTTTTCCGCTTTTCAAGTTTGTGGGTGAAAGTCTATCCGTATTTTCCGTCTCGAAATTGCATAATTCCGTGATTTTTGGTGCATCCCTCTTGGTTTTCATGCAGTGCAATCTCTCTTGTGTATCACCAGTGTCTGAGTTATTTTGTGATTTTTCTATTTGCTTGTGATAGTGATCTGCATTTATTTTAGTGCTAAAAGTGTGTTTTTTAGTGTAATTTTTGTCTACTTCTGCATAGATTGGAAATAATCCGCAGTATTCTATGTTACTAATATCGTCATATATCTTTTTATTCTTTACACTTCCTTCCTGTTCTTTCTTTCTACAAAATCTACGTAATTTAATAACTAAATAAATTACAATTATAGACGTCGCTAGTACTAATACTGTCAAAGATGTTAATGCAATAGCAAGTACGATAAACTTCTTCTCCATAATGCCTGTAAATATAAGTAACTAAGTGTGAAATCGCGTTTTTATTTTTCTTAAAACTAATATTGCTACATCTCGGTCTATTACTCTCTTCTGTAAAATATTTACATAATTCTTGCGTAGGCCTAGTCTAAATTTTCAAAAATCGTTCATTATTCTCTATAAAATGCATAATCGATGCAAATTCTAAATAATGACTAGTGTTCTAATAGTAATGTAACCTATTCGGATACAAAAATGCTATCCTCGTTACATTTTTATTTGTTTGACGCTGTTATTGTCAGTTTTTTTAAAGTCGTAAAATCCTACATTTTCGTGTATATTACTGTTCTTAAATACACTTTACTGCTAGTTTTAACGTTGTCTGTAGGTACTATTATCTTTATCG
The DNA here is from genome assembly GCF_964235325.1 of Thermobia domestica. Taxonomy (NCBI): domain Eukaryota; kingdom Metazoa; phylum Arthropoda; class Insecta; order Zygentoma; family Lepismatidae; genus Thermobia; species Thermobia domestica. The sequence continues at coordinate 22,287,291 of NC_137467.1, read as the reverse complement.
ATGTTTAATCTGTCTTACTTTAACATTCCAGCATTCTCTGTACTTAAAAATCATTCATAAAACATCCAAATCATTGTGAACGAGAGAAACTCGTCACAAGTAGGAGTGGCTTGTTGCTAGACGGCGGCCATCTTCTCGTAAGTCACGCCCCGTAGCAACCGATCCTCTCTCGCACGAGCGCAAGACACGAGCGCGAGGATTCCGTCGGGATTCAGCGAGTAGTATCTTTTAGAAAACAGAAAAACTACAAAACTGAATCTTGTATTTACATGAATATTGAAGATATTCATGAACTAAATACTTTAACTTGTTATTATACAAATAATCCATATGCCAATTGATCATTTTATAATAATAATAAATCAATAATTTTCCTCTCATTTTAAAAAAAACTTGAATTTAGAAAATGAATTTTGACAAAAATAATGTGTTTACATAGAACTTAATGATGATTATAGGCATGATGCTTTATGATTGTATTCTATTTCCGACTATTTCTCGTCTATTATCTATGATTTTCGTACTTTTCTATTCAAACTATTTACTTCTTTTAACGACTTTTCATACTTTTTCATACTTTTTACGACTTTTTATTCTAGATGTGTAAGCTTACTATACTAGTTCATATCACTAGCATCTACGTTATCTATGATTTGTCTATTTATCTAGCCTTACTAATAGACAATTATTTCTATTTTTCTTCTTCTTCGCTTTTGTTTTCTATAGCTTGAAGCTACTGATTTCACTAATCTTCTGTTGTTATTTAACCTAGCTATTATCTATTTACACGCTTGTATCTATGTTTATCTATGATGATCTATTATCTATGCTTATTTTCTATTGCTTATTTTTTCCTACCAAAACAAAGAGTTTTGCCGTATTAGTACTACATAACCATTTTTATTCAACCACTTATTCGTTTCACCAAATCAAATAGACCAATCCTAGTTTTATCTAGGATGACATAACCAAAGGCTTTTCAACTCACAACTACCTCATGCTGTAAGTAAGTATCTCTACCTATTACCAATTGCTTTAAATGTTAATCCGATATTCCTTTTCAGGTTTTATTGCAACTTAGATTTTTTTCTTTTTAACAAAAACTCCATTCTTCTTCATATCCAAAAATGTAAAATCTTTTTTTTTCATAAGCCAAGGCACATACAATATTGATTTACATACTACGCTTACTTTATTATTACTTTTTGATTATTATTATTATTATTATTATTATTATTCCTGATTTTGAATTTTATACTTCCGTATTGCTCTATAAAGCTTACAATATAGTACCAATAACAATATTGTCGTCAAAATTAATGATATTATTACTCCAAAAATTACATACATGATATAATCTGTTTTTAGATGTAGTTCTGGGATTGACGTATCGACTTTCAATTTTAACAATTTTTCAGTTAAACTGTTTAGTTCTTGCGTATGCAAGGTGAAATTTATTTGTCTCTCAGTCCAATTACCGATCAATTTAATATGTTTATTTTGAATCTGAATTATCCTCTTGGTTGGAATGACCAGTTCTCCAATTATTATTTTATCAAATTTATCATAGTTTATGAAATTTGATTTAGCTTTAGCTTGATCAAGTTTTGTTGAAGTAACTTCTTGATGTACACCCACTTTTGTCATGTACGCTTCTTTTTCAACAGAAGAATACATCACACCAGCGTGTGTATATCTGAATATCACATTCCCCAAAAATTTTTCAGAATTCTGCTGGCATCCTTCCAGAGAATTATTTAAAATGATATTATTTAAACATTTTGATTCACGATCCATCGTTATACTTTCACAAAAATATAGAAAACTTTTAAATTCGCATTTACTTTTATCCAATGAATGAAATTTACCTTCCACCAAATAAACTGCTTCCGGTAATTCATAAAATATCCGAGTATTATTTATTAAGTAGCCCATTGATGTTACGTCATACATTATTGAAATGCTAGTATCATATATTATCGGAGTTTTATTAATAAATCAACATTATTCTCTTCGTAATGATATCTTACTAAATATACGCTAGACATTTGATAAAACATCCCAATGTCTGACCTATAAATAGTATTTTTCAATACGTCATGAAGACTAATTAACCTTTTAACATCATTATTAGATAATATATGATATGTTAACTGATTATTTAATATGCTATTTACTATTTTATTTACTCTCTCTTGTACAAGATGAGCAAACAAGTTTGCCATTATCTTGCGTTGGGATTGATGCCAATAACAGTATAGCTCCTGAATTTTATTTTTAAAATCTTGCAATACATGTTGCACTTTTACGACAATTCCATGGACTACTGCAATTTCATTATTAAACGATTCTTTTAGATTTTTAATTTCATTAGTTAATACATTCTCATGTTTATTTAATTTATCAATAGACTGAGACAACTGCTTATTATGTATTAAGTTATACGTCGATAACCCAATAGACGATAATCCCAGTAACCACGAAAATATAAATCTTTTATTTCTGTGATTATTATTACACCTAGTTCTCCCATTTTCATAGACAAAATGGCATGGTAATAAATTTACTATGTTCTGTCTAAACTCCTTCTCTTTTACTGCATAGTCATTTAAAATCTCGTATGCGTCAGTACATTTATCATGTACTGGCACCGATTCTTGGAAATTTAAATGCATTTTCACAGTCGTAAACACCATATTCGTAGCATGAACAGCATAGGCATTCTGTGTCAAAGCTAGTCCAATCTCTGATAACGTTATTTGTTGATGTTCTTCCTCTGCTACCCCAATACTAATCAATAGTATTAGAAAAATGCAACTCTTGAATATGATGTTAACTGTAAACAATTAAAACTTAGAATTACTATCTGAATTTACTTATTTATTTTAATTATTTCTCTATATCTCTTATTTATTTAATACTTATGTTTTTATTTATTTAGTTTGCTTTGTATGTGTACCTTGGATTATTCAACAATTTAACCATATTTACTAGATATCTCTAATTTAAAAAAAAATTTCTCTAATTTCCTAATCACTACGCTCTGTACACAATATATTTTTACCAGTTAAGGGATTTTCAGATGGAAATCAACATTTACTTTGATTTCGGGACACAGACTTTTGTTGATAAACAGCGGTCCACCTCGCTGTTTCACTGATAAAAACATGTTATATACAGATACCTAAAAAAATACAACCTTGTTTACTAAAACTTATTCGTGTTTTATCGTTGCACATTCATTTTAACTTTTCGTGATGTAGTCCTTTGAGTTTTAAAATCTCTTGGTTTTCCACGCGTTGTGTTTTTTTTTTCTTTTAGACATCACTGTCTAAATCCGACTCTTCATCTTGCCTATCCGAATCTTCCTCATTTGCGCCAACAAATGGTTTTAAAAGTCTTATATCCACGGTGTCCGTCTTCTCTTGTCCTTTCTTATTTTCATATTTCACCTTATATGAATTATTATTCATCTTTTGCACTATTACTCCTTGAGTATTAAATCTTTTTCCAAAACAAGCTGGAATACCTGCTCTTGGCATTTCGCGAATCCAAACTTTTTGTCCTACGTCGAAGTTTGGTTGAGAGAACTTCTTCTCAATCTGCTTCTTTTGGGATTTAAACCGCTTCTGCAAATTCTGGTACGCGATCTTCCTTGCTTCTTTCACATTTCTTATTCGCTCTTCGTTTTCTACATACTCACAAGGTATGTCCAGATCCTGTTCCAAGAACGTTCTGGGTTCACGCCCTGTAAGCAAATAATATGGCGAGTGTTTTGTTCCGTCATGAATATGTGTATTCATGGTAAACACTATAGAAGGTAAGATTTCGTCCCAGTTTGTAAATTCACGGTCCATATAGTGCTTCATAATCTGTTGGATTGATCCTATAGCTCTTTCCGATGTTCCGATGTTGTAGTGGGCATCTGTATTGGCAAAGTTTAACCTCATACCAAACCGCTCAGCCATCTCTTCCATGACTCGGCTTCGATGTGTGCTGTGCCGGTCCATAGCAAGAATCTCAGGGATCCCATGTTTTGTAATTAATTCTTCAAAAATTACTTCTGCTATAATTTCGGAAGTTATAGCGGGAACTGCCCTAGCAATTACGTAACGAGTGGCACTGTCCACGAATACAATAACATATTTATTCCTGTGATTTTTCGATCTTTTAAACGGTCCAATCTCATCCATAGTTACATGCTGGAATGGCATATAACTAGGGTATGTTTGCGGATGCAGTGGTGTCCTACCAGCTTTACGTTTCTGAATTTGGCAACTGATGCACTGGCTGACCTTCTCTTGGAAAAATCTTTTCATATTTGGGAAATAAATGGATTTTAATGCTCGATTATAACACTTCGTGTAGGAATAGTGTCCACCTCCATATATCGAACAATGCAAGTTCTTGAAAACTTGTTCCCTTAAAGAAAAAGGTATGCATAATAGAAATTTCTTTCCATTAGCCATCTTCTGAGTTCTGAAAAGTTTTCCGTCCTTAATTTCATACCAGCGAGCTTGCTTTTCCGCTTTTTCGTCTGCTTCTTCTGGATGTTCTATTGCCTTCATTATTGACCCGAAGAAAGAATCTTTCCTCTGCAACTCAGCTACGTCCACATCTTCGTTGAACGTGATGTTAACTTCGACGTCTTCGGTCTTTACTGGTAACGCATCTAAATCAATGTCTTCATCAGTTGGTTGGATGTTCGTGTTTCTTGATAATACATCACTAGGGTTTTTCTCACCTGGACAATCCACTGACGTATATTGGTATTGAGCCATCTCTAGACTATACCGTAACAATTTTGGTGATAATTTAGGCGTTGTCTGTAAATATTTTATACATCTGCAATCCGTGTATAATTCAAATTCTTTATTATACAAATAGTAGTTGAATGCTTTAAAGGCACTCACCACGGCCAAAATTTCTAACTCCACTATATGTCTTCTCGTTTCATTTGGTCTTAACACTCTGCTATAATATGCTATAGGTGTCCACTCTCCATTCAATTGCTTTTGCATGAGTACAGTCCCTATTGATTTTGTAGACGCATCGGTATACACTCTCGTTTCCAGATTTTCACGGAACGGTGCTAATAACGGTGCATTCATCAACGCTTCCTTTAATTTTTCAAAACTAAGTTGGTGTTCCTTGGTCCATACGAATTTATGGTTCTTTCTTAATAATTGTTGAAAACTAGATGACATTTCTGCATAGTTTTTACAAAATTTTCGTACGTAGTTAGTCAACCCAAGGAATGACTTAAGTTCTTTCGCGCTTGTGGGTGGCTTACAAGCTTTTATTGCCTGAATCACTTTAGGACAATGTGACCTAATGCCATTACTTTCTCTTCCATGAAGTGACATTTTTCTACCGACAACTTTAAGCCATATTTTCTTAGTCTTTGAAAAACTGAATGCAATACCGATACCATCTTCTCCTGATTGTTTACATATAGGAATACGTCATCCATGTAATATGACACCGCCTCCGGATGAACGTTAGCTAATGTCATTGCCATGATTTTCGTATATATAGCGGGCGATTGGATGTAACCCATGGGCAATTTAGAGTATTCATACGCCCCTACGCCAGGAATATTGAATGCCGTGTACTTCCTAGATTCCTTAGAAATCGATACCGTGTGCTAAGCACTCTTAATGTCAAGCACACTAAAGAATTTGTGACCACCCATACATGTTAAAATTTGATGTATAGGCGGCAACGCCACGGAATGGAATTTTACGTGCCGATTCAGCAGTCTACAATCGAGACAGGCTCTGATAGATCCATTTGGCTTCTTTACAAATAGCATCGGTGAGTTATACGAGCTATTACTTTCCTCAATGATGTTTTGTTCGAGTAAGATGTTTATCTTTTCTTTAACTTTATCCTTCATAGCTATAGGTATTGGATATTGTTGACGTCGAAACGGAACTTCCGTTTCCAACTCTATCTTATGTTCTAGTCCCTTGACTCTTCCTAATTCGTTCTCTCTCCATGCAAAAACATCTGCGTAATCATAACATAATTTCTCTAATTTCTTTTTAATTTCTGGTTTAGTCTTACTGCCAAATTTTAACCGTGATTTATCGTAATTTTTCCTCGCTTCTAATACCTCTTCAATTTCATCTTCTGATAACCCTTCCTGTCCTAATCCTGATTCACTAATGCATGCTTCTGCATCTCCAATTTTTAAATTTCTCGTCAACATGATCGTTTTATTTGACGGATTGATTACTTCTAAACACCGATTTTCTTTCGACAATATCGCTCTAGGTACAAATATGTTATATTGAGACTCTAACAATTTATCTGGCTGTAATAAAAATTCATTGTTCTCCCAAGAGTTAACTAGGTTAACTTCAACAGTTGTCCTAGTTCTTGGTAACAACTTTACTCTATGTCCAAGGATCCATTTCGGCTTTAAACGTGTTTTTATACTTATAGCGATACTATCGGAAACTGTTCTGGCTTCCTGATCATTTCTACAATGTTTAATCGGTTTCCCAAATCTTTGAACTATAATTTTACCATTACCATAATCTATTCTACAATTCTGTGTTTGCAAAAAATCATTCCCAATCAACATTTGATATGGGAAATCTTTTATTATCCTAAATTCTTGGTGAAAAGTTTGATTTGAAATTTTGAACTTGATTACAGCTAATTTATTAATTACAAGAGTGTTTTGCGTAATTCCTTTGATTTTAGTTTGTCGTGGGATTATTTTTGCAATCGGTGGCACTAATTTCTCATTAATAATCTAAATTTGTGACCCACTATCGAGTAACGCTTTAATCTGTCTATCATCGATCTCCAATGGTAAATACACCATATTGTTTTCTAAATTAACTGAGGCGATTATTTCTCTTGTTCGTATATTTCGATTGCCTGTAAATGCGCCTCGCCCATTTACAGATGTGCTCCGTTTAAATTACTCGGACCTGCTGTTTGATAGTAAGTAGTGCCATTTACTTGTGCTGGTACCACTTGCACAAATCTCTGCTGATTCGGATTTTCAAAATTATAGGATTGGTGACAACACGAATTCTGACAATTCCCTTGCCAATTTCCTTGTTGACCACGTCCTCTATTATTTCTCCAACAACCACCACGATTACCACGCTTATTGTAAAAACCATTATTTCCTCTATTGTTGTTTTGACTCCTGTTATTATTACTATACCAATTCTTATTCTTATTTCCACGGTAATTATTTCGGTTATTGCCTTTATTCTGCCTATTATTTCTATAATACTGATTTTTTCCTTGTTTTCGGCCGTTATTTTCATGTTTCTCTTCGTCTTGTGTTTTTGCCGATAATGCAAGCTGTAATTTGTCTATCTTTTTCTCTAACTCCGCGATTTGTGTAATACTCTGCGGCTCTTGTTTGATCTTACTTTCTTCTTTATTTTTCCTTACAACTACATGATCTGAATCAGATCCACTTTCGTCATCCTCTACTTGCTCCCTAATCTTTTTCACAAGATCTTTAATCGTGACTTTACCGGATTCTTTTTTCACGCGTTTAGCAATCTTACATTTATTCTTTTCTATCTTTTGCAAATCCTCAACGAATTTGTCTAGGCTAGAGTATTCTCGCGTTCCTACTTTTTCCATATAGTATGGATGTAATCCTCCAACTATAATACCTATTTTCTTAATGTCAGTCATATTTGAATCTAATCGTTCACAAAGAACGAGCATGTCATATACAAAATTTATGACGGCTTCGTCTTCATGCTGTAAACGCTCCTTAATTTTATCCTCGATGTCTATCGTCACATTAGATTTAGTAAACTCTTCTACTATTTCTGATTGCAAATCTTTATACTGTATTTCTGCCGTATTTTTCCGTTTCAGGAACAATTTAATCCATTGCCTCCCTACTCCTTTAAAAATATTAGGCAGTAATTCCTTTCTTTTGCTTTCGGCGATACCTGCCATTTGACAAGCATCGTCGAACTCATCGAAAAACGAAACGATGTCATTATCGTTCTTCAGATCGAATTTAGGTAGTTTGTTAATATCTGCATAAAACGTAATGTTAGATGCCATTTTAAACTCTTTATTGTCACTATTTATTAATTTCGGATCTAAATTTATGATTGAAGGAAAGTCTTCTGATACGGATTTGGTTACCGGACTACCCGGGAAATTAAAAACTGGTTCTCTACTCAAAATAATTTTAGGACTCGCGACCTTGTCCTGACTACAAGAAGTATTTCGTCTTTCCGGTGTCCTCACCCCAAATAAATTATTCACATCAATATTTATTCCCTTACTCGCTTTCTGTGCTCTAGTTAACACAGTGTTTTCATTCATTTATCTAAATACTTAATTCAACTTTGATTACGAAGTGAGGGTGGGTGGTGAGGGATAACGTAATTACTTAATTTACTTGAGTCAATTGCCTTAGTCACTCGAGATCCGAACCAAATCTCGCACTCAATTGGTGAACGATCATATTACAACATCTTAACATACTAAATAACTTAAACTATAAATATTTAAACCGGACTTAAACCATAACCTATTAAAACGTATTTTTAAAACTAAAATTATTCCGTTTCGGGATTCGAACCATAGCTATTCATCACCATAACCATGGTGAGAACTACACTTAGCACTCCTCGGGAATCGAACCAAAGTATCTCCACCATACTACACTAGTTCCGCCTGGAATCGAACCTTAAGCATACTCCACCATAACAACCTTCGCCCGTCGTGCCTAGTTTGCATGGGGATGAAATGAGAATTGACGGTCGAAGATCGCTGCTACTCACCATCTAGAATGAGTAGGTTAAGGATAACAGAAGTAAACCACAGTAAATCAACTTTGAATGAAATCTTTGTATTTCCATAAAGCTTGTGTATTACTGTAACTGATCGAAGACTGTGTATAAACGCCAGATCACATATCTTTAAGCATCTAAGAATTGAACCACGAATAACTCGAGATAGCTGAGATACACGTACCTTTGAATGATGATGCCTGGAACTGATGTCGATGTTCGTAGACTAGAATCACAGCTAAGTAACTACTGTGATATAAGTCGCAGTGGATCTCTATGTGTATACTCGATGTATGATGGTCCACTTCTGCTCTACTTCTCCTCCCAATTCTTCAAGACCATAAGTTTTTATACTAGGATTCCAGACATCCTGGAATTCATTGTTGTTGACTTTCTGTATATCTCAGCTATTCGTAAAACATTGGTTTCACCCGAATTACATCGTGATCAAATTCTCAGACTCACAAATTTCTGCAAACTCAACGATTATGCCACAGTCAAAGTGTGTCAATGTTATAGTATTACAACTTGATGACAATGAATTCTTGAATCACAACATTACAAATTACACATTACAATAGCATACTAACTGACGATTAAGCGTCTAGCCGTAGCGACACATAACATTCATCACATATACAAAACATTGATGTAAACACATAAACATACTCACACGTGTTTACGTTATATGACAACATTGAGTTTCTTTAACATTCAATAATTAAATATGCTTCCTTTCCCAAAAATAATATATTCCTACATAATATCAATCACATGTATCAACAAAATATATTATTGTAATGAGACGGTAAATAATGGTGTAAATTCTGGGTTCTCCGTGTTTACTGTGAGAAAACGAAAACGGAAGTTGACCCAACAATGAGTAGCAACAGATGGATATAATGATTAAGATGGATCGGATTGATAACGTCGAGTTCCTTGTGCGACCCCAAAGAGTGTTTTGAGTGCTAAATGAATTACGAAAGCTCTCGATAAGAATTTCGTTGTATTGATTTTTAACTATTCAAGACATGTAATTTAATAAGGTTGTTTTTAATTTTAATCTTCCATGTATAAAAGACCAAATGTTATAAAGGGAGTTCATACGGTACCGGATTGTTGAGGATTGATATGAGTTTTATCAAATATGAAGCTGGAATTTGTAGTATGCATATACTGTGAACTAGTTCCGGCCTTGGGAGATTGTTCTTGGTCATTTTGGCCAATTATTCAATTCCCCAAATGTAAAAATATTGTACAATATTCATTTTAATGTTGGATTAATCTAGGATTTGTAATCTACGAACGATTTTAAAATGCAGTTGACTATTTATTATGATCAACAAACTACAACTTACGTTAGGAAATGTTTCTCTTCCTTTTTTATGTCATCTGCTAATTGAAGTTACTTTAATACTTGAAAGACAAAGGGGCGAATTCACATGTAAAACTATTTGAGAACCAGCAAATACATTATCCATGACATTTGAATTAAAGGTTCTGTTCAACTTTAGGCATACATATTTTACGGGTACAATTAATATTTTGTAGGAAAATACTACGTATATAGGGTGAACAAATCTCAGGTGACAGTCCTGTGACAAAAAAAGATCCAATGGGCTAGAAGTCCATATCGGACACATATGGTGAGTGAGTGTGGTGAAAATAAAAGCATACGTGGCCACCTGAGCGCCATTTTGAAGTCCGCCATTTTGAATATGACTTTATTTTTTTCAAATTGGAAGATAGGATTTTTTATCAGGAATGCAATGTTGCTGCAAATTTTGTTATATCACTAGCCTTTGATGAATTTTGGCTTTCTTAATCCCTACCATTTCAACACATCTCGAAATGACCACCCTGTGAAAAATTAGTGTGTGCCACAAGCGTCTTTTACTCATCATACAAAGGCAAAAAAGTATCTCGACGCACAGAAGCACATGTATTCTTAACCCGCTGCACGAGATGTAAATTTCAGATCTTGACGGCGTATACCATAGATTTAAGGTGGCACGAAAGATATAAGTCGAAACGCATGAAGTCAGAAGTTGTACTGTGGTTCATACTATAAACTGCACCCAACAGTCTAGATCGTCCCCTGTGAGATTCTGCTGAAGCTGGGTCTTGCGTGGGTGCCAGTTGTTAGTGGAAAGTACGCTCCAAATGGATGTTCGATTACTTTACATTCCTGGATAAACTTCGTGTGCTAAGTTTGAGGTATTTACTAAAGGATGTGAGGACAGCGACTGCGTTTTCCTTATCTGCAGCCGCTTTTTAGGAAGAATACGATGTGGGTCGTCCACAGAACCCATCAATCAAAATCTGCAAATGATTTCGGTTACATCATTGTGAGAAATGGGCGCCTCTTCCGAAGGTAGCCACGACACGCATGCTGCGACTTACACCCCTGAAGATGATCTCAACCTTACTGGAGAGTCTGCGCTATTTTTTAGTCAATGAAATCTGCAACGATTAAACTGGTCATAATTCATCAACGGTTAGTGATACGCAAAATCGAAACCAACGTTTAGTTCCTGATCAGCAAAATCTTAACACATACGCCTAGTTTCCATTTTTTTAAAAAAAGTAATGTGATATTCAAAATTATTTACATATAGGTAGCTAACTTTTCTACTACAGGAGGGCTAATCAATATGAAGTGGTCCAAAAATGGTGAAAGTGGTTGCTCGACCATCTCCGAAAATTATAAAAGTGGAGTGTGATGAACCTTGTATATGAGAAGGTCAATAACATGAGTCACGTTTTCGGAGGTACAATTGTTCCTGAATGGCTGCCATCTTTGTTGTCGGTTGCGTGTCATTTTCTGCAGTTGCAAGCGTTTACGAAAACCACATTTGCTCAGGACTTACTAACCAGAGGAACATGAAACAAAAACTAATATGTACAGGAGAAACAAAGGTATACGGAGAATATATAATCGTGCGCCCAAGTAGAGATTCAGGGTTGCAAACTAACACATGAAATCACCAAAAAGTACAAAAAAGTGCACGTTTCAAGGGGCTGTACTTTGGAATGGCATAAAGGTAGTGGTTCGGAATTTATGGTGTGGATACTAGGGCATGCACAGTTTCTTCAGAAACATTCACAGCTATGGTACGACTGTGGCTACAGAGTTATGGGGATTCGAAAGTTGGATTTTCTCATTTTTATGGCATTTTTGGGGCTTAATATCTCAGGATGGCAAACTGCTAAAAATTGCTGCTGCAGACACAAAGTAGCTCTGTATGTTAGTAAACTATTACAAGAAAATCATGACTGATATTACATGGAGAACAAAGTTACGACATGTTAAGAAAGCACGTGCGTGACGATGCCAAGTCGGTGCATGAATCACCTTTTACGTTATGATCGGATGAATATTCATTCTACTTTATCAGTTTGAGGAAACAAGCAGCAGGTGGCAGTGAAATCGTGGCGTAAATCGTTCACGTTGGAATTACCCATCTGTATTGTTTTTTGTTATCAGTGCATTTACCCTCCAAATGTCAGTCAGCTGCTTGGAGTATCCGTCAGTCGTTTTGCTACAGCCACAGTGGAAGGTTGTTGTGTTGTGCGCTGAAAATGTTCTCTCAGTGTTCTGTGGGAAATGCAACTAATGAGGAATGCTATAAATCTACGTATGGTGTTGGTGCAAAGGAACTAAAGTATATTTCGGACTTGCAAACCGAAAGTCGGGAGCTGCCTCGTCTGCGAATTGGCTGTGAACCTGCTACAGTGTGCAAGTACCATGAAATAAGATATTTAGAGCAACATAATCATCTGTTCGGTCGTGTGTGTTGTGACCCAATGAACATTCATAAGAAATCTATTAAAAAGGGACTTCGAAAAATTCTCGTTGAACACATGCTACAAGAAAAGAAGACTGGTGTTCAGTTAATACCAGGAAACGCACTTTGTCCCAATTGTTATTCCGCAGTGTTTGCATCCAGTGCAAGTAACCTGGAAGATCAAAACAGAAACAGCGATGTTGAATTTGTTCCGTCAACATCCGTCTTAGAAACTTTAGATTCAGCATGTTGTACGTTAGGATTATCACCACCGTCAAAAATACGAAAAGTCAGTGCCAACAAAAGGAAACGTAAGCTTCAACGCAAAATGGACCAAGTGTCACAAGCGCTAAGAAGACAATTAGAACTTGCCTTCGAGGAAACTATTGAAGATGAAGACGACAGCGTACAAGTGTCCTCGGATTATGAAATCCTGATACATCAATTAAAAGAGAAATGTGCCATTGCTACCAAGGAAAAAAAAAGTAAAAATCTTAAGTTTGCTCCCAACAACATGGCCTCGTAAGAAGATTGCAACTGAATTTAATGTGTTAGAACGTCTTGTCAAGATTACTAGGAAATTGGTGAGTGAGCAGGGAATTTTCCCAGATCTTGGGCAGAAGCAGGGACTATCAGTGTCACCAGAAACAACAGAATTCGTTTCTCCATTTTTATGAAGATGATGAATATAGTCGTTTGTGTCCAGGCAAGAAAGATTGTAAACCAGTGCGTGCAGAAAGTGTAAGAGTTCAGAAACAGAAACGACTGTTGTTATGTAACCTGAACGAGCTTTACCTGGCATTTAAACAGAACCATCTAGAATGCACAGCACAAGGCTAAGTTTGTGCCATGAGACCTAAATGATGCATTCTTGCCGGTGTTGCGGGTACTCATAGTGTCTGTGTATGTATGTACCACCAAAATATAAAGTTAATGATTGATGGGGCAAAACTAAACGTTGAATACAAGGATCTTCTCGAGTTACTCATATGTGATATTAACAGCAATGCCTGCATGATGCAAACATGCGAACACTGTTCAGGAAAAGCTGCCCTTCTGTAGATGTTTGATGAAGCCACGGAAAGTGAAGTTTTCCCTGACATTATTCAATACAAGCAATGGGTTACAGTTGATAGGACTGAACTGATTACGGTAGTCAAACATGCGGACGAATTTTTTGAAACATTATGTGAGAAACTCGAGGATCTCAAAAAGCATCACTATATTTCCAAGGTTCAAGCAGAATACCTAAAATACAAGAAAGACAATCTCAGTGATTCTGAGTATAGTTTTGGCTGACTTCGCTGAAAACTATACATTCATCAACCAAGATGCCATACAGTCCTATCATTGGGTAAATCAGCAAGCCACTCTGCACCCTTTTGTCTACTACTACCAACAAGGTGGAGGACAGAAGCAGTCTTGTCTCTGTGTAATAAATGATCATTTAGCGCATAATACTGTGGCAGCTCACGTGTTTCAGCAACATCTTATCAGTCACATTCGAGAACATTTACCACACGTAGCAAAGATTACATACTTTTCTGATGATGCGTCCAGCCAGTACAAGAACAAGAAGAACTTTATTAATCTGTGTCACCATCAAGCAGACTTTGGGCTCGAAGCCGAATGGCATTTCTTTGCTACGTCACACGGCAAAACTGCATGTGATGGTGTTGGTGGGGTAACGAAGAGAGAAGTTGCAAGGGCTAGTTTGCAGAGGCCAGTTACTGATCAGATCCTTACGCCTTACGATATGTTTCAGTTTTGTTCAGAACACATCAAGGGGATCACGTATGTCTTTGTTTCCACTGAAGTCGTGTCTTAACACGAAGATGAACTGAAAGAGCGATTTGCGAGCTGTCAGTCCATTCCAGGCACAAGAAGCTTCCATCGTTTTACCCCCATTTCTGAACATACCTTACGATGTTATGTTACATCAACAAGTGACGAATTTCAGGACTTTCCTGTTGCCAAATGTGTGTCCGTAACACACTGACAAGTAATTTTGTTTTTTGTACTGCTTTGTTGCTCGGTCAGTACTAATACACTGAATACCATCGTCGTGCACATGCTTTCTTAACATTGTCGTAACTTTGTTCTCCATGTAATATCAGTCATGATTTTTTGTAATAGTTTATGAACATTCACAACTACTTTGTGGCTGCAGCAGCAACTTTTAGCAATTTGCCATCCTGAGATATTAAGCCCCAAAAATGCCAAAAAAATGACAAACTCCAACATTCGAACTCCCATAACTCTGAGGCAACAGTCTTATCATAGCTGTGAATGTTTCTGAAGAATCTGTGCATGCCCTAGTATTCACACCATAAATTCTGAACCACTACCTTTATGCCATTCCAAACTACAGCCCCTTGAAACGTGCACTTTTTTGTACTTTTTTGGTAATTTCATGTATTAGTTTGCAACCCTGAATCTCTACTTGGACGCACGATTATATATTCTCCGAATACCTTTGTCTCTCCTGTACACATTAGTTTTTGTTTCATGATCCTCTGATTAGTAAGTCCTGAGCAAATGTGGTTTTCGTAAACGTTTGCAACTGCAGAAAATGACACGCCACCGACAACAAAGATGGCCGCCATTCAGGAACAATTGTACCTCCGAAAACGTGACTCGTGTTATTGACCTTCACAAACACAAGGTTCATCACACTCCACTTTTTATAATTTTCGGAGATGGTCGAGCAACCTACTCTGGACCACTTCATATGGATTAGCCCAGGACTATTTTCTAATTTTGGCCCATCCTGTAAAAGGGCTAGAGAACAGAAAACAGAGTTAATAGAAGTATAACTGCAACATTTAAAGTTTAATGTTGTAGAATCCATAGCCGAAAAGTTAATACTGCCTAGCAATAGACTTCAGGTCATAGCTTATCACTATCAAGTTTTTGGGAAATTCTTTTAGTTTTATTTTTCAATCTTATTACTTTCGTTTCCGGTTTGTGTATTTGTATGTGATAAACGAATATCTGGATTGTAAGCAATGTTGTAAACTACTTTTGTTGTCTCATTGTAAAGCATTGTATAATCTGTTTGTTAGCAACACACTCATCGCACAGCATCTTAAAAGATATTTCATTTAGGGTGGCGCCAAAGTGGATGATGTCAGGAAATTTTTGGTTGATCAAGATTTCATCAAAGAATCTTGGACACATACGCAAGATTTCAAACCGATTATGGTAATTGTATTGGTGCAATTCATCACTCTTCAGTAGAATATAATCTTCCATTTACTTCCCGGTTCATTGAGAGCAATAGGGAGTTATTCAGATATACAATGAGAGATTCATGTCGCTTTTCATAATAGGAATCTCAAATTATGTAGCTATTTCGCTACTCACAGTTATTCTCACTAACATTCAGAGATTGCATTTAAAGATCATTTTATCGAATGGAAGTACATTCATTGTAAATATCATTGTACCAGGATTCTGCGTTTATTACTCTTGAATAACATTGGAGTAGAATACATTATTTTTCCTTTACTCAGGAGAAGTACAAGGCGTGGAGGTATGTGCGTTTCTACCAGAAACCTAAATGCAACGTTTTAAAACCTTGAAACTCAAATTGAAAATTATAGCTTAGAGATTTGCTATATCAACAAACCATTGCATACACACATTTCAGTTTATTATGAATATACATCTAATATGATTTGCTTTTCATTTCTTTACGGTTCTGTTTGACTGATAAACAAACAATACTTAAAGATCTCTAAATATTTATACCTCCGACTTACACATAATAGGTGCGTTAGAGCATGTTGTCAGTTCCAGATACTTACTGGTTCAACCTGAGTTGCGCAAGAGGCTCTATTAAACTATATACCTACATTCAAAACTAATTTTAGTTAAAACAAAAGTAACCGAGGTTGACAATACGTACGCTTCGCTATGGTTAAGAAAAATAATTGGGTATGAAAAATGACTATATTAGATACTATTTCTTGCCTGTGGAATATTTCAGCAGATTATATAAAAGCTGTATTTTATAAAATTAAATAAAATATTTCTGTTTTATGTCCCATGGTTATGCGGTTGGACTAAAGGAGATGATGATGAATGAATACAATAAATAAAATGTGGAGAAACTGGGAACTCCTAGAAATCAAACGCTCACGGTATTTGTTAACCACAAAGTTAATTGGGGAAGGTTCGGATCGAACCAGTGAGCTCACGAACCAGAGGTGAACACTCTACCACTGAGCCACCAAGGCCTCAGCTATATTTTCTATTTACCAGTGGAATGCTAGTAAAGAGAAACTATGGCCTTTTGGTCAAATGTCTAATAATCTAAGATATGATCTAATACAATAATATCGTATGTCTTTTTTCAAGAATATGCTCACTAATCACAGTAGTTGTTGATCTTGAAGGGTAATACAAATTTTACATATTAACACTTCTAATGAATTGAATGTTCAAAGTTATTTCTGAATCCAAATATATCTAACTGGTAACATGTAATTTAGATGCTGTATATACTGATTAATAACTTGTAATATTAGTTGTTCGAAAGTTGTTAACATACATCAATCAAATGCTACTGCTCCTTAACAGTCCGAAATCTAGAAAGATTTTTTGTCTTAACATTTGAAAATACTAATAAAATGCTTAAATACAAGTTAATTTAGAGTTGCATAAATCGATAGGAATTTATACACGCATAATGATGAATTTGTATACTTAACTGTGAGTGAGTCGTTATTGTTTTATTTTCGTTGTTTCCTTCTCTCTCTCCCCTCTCTCTCTTTCTCTGTATATATATATAAATATACCTTCAAATAGTCGATATAGCTCCATTGAATGATATATGTTGTGTGACCAAAGATTTTGTTACTTTTTCCAGTTGCGTAACTTCTAAATAGTAAGGTTTTTTGCGTTGTAATTTTGGTTACAGTGGCAAACACTTATATTACTCTGTTCACAGCTCTCCACGTAATTACCTGCACACTGTCTGCATTTGAAACTCGGAATCTTACTATTACTCTTTAAATGCACGTACATCAAACATGACTTACATGGTCTAATTCTTGGTGCATACAATTAAAAAAAGCTTTTGGAAGTATATCTAACGGTAATGTTTGTGACTTGAAAGTGAATATGACACTTTGAGATTTCTTAATTTGCTAATCTAGTAAAAAATGATTCTATCTAGTGACATAATTACAATAGATTCACTCTTTTGAATAGGTTCATAGGCTAGTATATTTAAATCTATACAAAGAGACGTTATAGTAGAAATTGGTCCAATATGTAGTAATGTTGTTGCTTAACTGTAGAATAAGTTATAACTTCATTTTCGTCACATCTGCTTTGGAATGTAACTTTCATTAAATCCTTACCGAAATGTTAATAGCGCTTTTTTCTTTTGAAACATCAAATAAAAGCAATTTTCTACTAACACTCATCAGATGAGACACTTTACTTGTTTGTGTTTGCAGAATCACATATTACAACACTATGTTTTTTTACGGTACATTTGTCGGTTCATTAATGGTTTGAGTGAAATATATCTATGAATATTATTTTAAATATTTGATACCGATTAACTATGTCTTATTGAACATCGTTGCCAATGTTCGAGATTTATCGTTCAGCGACTCGTTTTGTAAATTGATTTGCATATTCCGATTTGTCGCCTGCGCGTTGCTATTGTCAGCACATTGCACAAATATTAAACTAGATTACTCCCGATGAATTTTGGCCGGGGCCTAGTAACTCTTCATTACCATCCATTTTAATTTAAGTTTTCGTTTCAGCCTTAGAACCTAAATCTATTCTACATGCAAAAAAAAAAAAAAAAAAAAAACTTTTACAATTTATGTACAAAACATGTGTGTTAACAATTATTTTTCCCGTGTTTTATATAACATCACACAATATGTTACAACTAACAGTTTAGTTTCAACCACGTTAAATGTGTTTTCTTTTTTGTTTATGCTGAACTGTATAACATGCTCCGTATTTATCTTTTTGTTTCTGATTGTCCCATTTTAAGACCTAAATACTGTTTTATTCTGTGACGAGTATTTGGAAAACTTTGCTTTCTAATCGACAAAGTGAAACAGGCAGACCTATCTTATTTCACAACTATCTGTTCCAGTTTTCATGCATATACTCATAACAGCCAAAATACAATCCACAATATTTCCTAGAAACTGCCATACTTATTGAAAATTAATCGCTATTATTTTATCAAAATGCAAACAATAATACTAATAAATTAATTGTCAAATTACGACAGATAACAATTAAGCAACTACCGACTTTAACGTCACAGCGCGCTCTGACATATAGTCGCATCAGGACAAAAGTATTCTTAGTACTTAAAATACAAGCCCTCTACACCACGTTTTTCATTGATAAGCCTTGACATAGATATTCAAAATGTAGTAACTAAAAGTATGTTACTGAATGTCACATTATTACTGCGATGTCATTCAATATAGGGTAATCACAACAGTAAGCGGAACTGTCACCTGTTCAATTTCCACGGTAAAAGTACCGATCATGTTGAATGAAGGTTTTCCTCGGTTTCCCTCGTTCTCACCAGGCAAAGCCGGGATAGCACTTAACACAATACTCTCAGGACCTTTACTTCATACCTCAGGACGTTTATCTCATTCTTTAATACCTCCTCTATTCCCTGAGTAATATAATTGACGAAAGATTTCAACATTCTTTCGTGATGGGCTAACATCACATTAGATACAAACCTCAAAAATACAATTGCTAATCCTAATGTTAACTTCGCAGGAGAATTCAGAATTAACTGTAGCAGAATTGCTGAAGGTTTACTGCATGACAATGTAATATTTATGTGTATATTGTTGCAATATCGTAAAGAGCTGGTATAGGATAAACTTTTACCGAATCGGTATGTACTATTGTGACTGGTGTTAATTCGAAAATAATGTATAATGGGATTGGTCCTTCTTCCACCAAGCCCAAAAAGTTTTCATTAACATTGACCCTACATCTGTAAGAATAAGTTCTCTATAATGATCATTGTGAATGTGATTGCGATAGTCTCCGAAGTTATTTTGGGGCATGATATCACAAATAAAATGTTGTGTGATGAAGTATCAACACCACAATGTAAAAACGTAAATAAAGAAAGTTTTTGTAGCCAACACGTTAATACATGTATGATATAATAGATGGAATCAGTAAAATAAAAACATAAACAATCACACGATATTATTGAATATTTATTCTTTGTACTTGAGTAAATTGCGTTCTTATAGAGTCATATTCTTCAAATTACATTAGTCGAGAGCTTTGATATTTCGTTTGCATAAGTACGGTGCTTTCCAGCGTTTTTAAAACTTAAGTTTAGCTCTATTTCATTACCTGACCTGTTACTTATACAAATATTAATTGGAAGCCCAGTCTTAGTTGAAATTAATACAAGAAGAAAGTTTCAACTATGGAAAACGGATATAAATATCTTAAGTAGAATACAAGAAATTCGTTAGCTCATAGTTAAATAGTAACTCTAATTTTCTCATCTGTGTCCTTCGGCTGGAAAGTATTATTCCGTGCTTTCCTCACACCTCTGCATCAGTTTTCTATCAACACTCAGCTAGCGTGATGCAATTCCTTCTCACCTACTTTATACTTTATTATGAATTCTTCGTAGAAACACGTCTGATCCGTAGGTGTGAATTCACACACATTTCTCTGATGTGTAGTAACACTTAAAAATATTCTACGTTTTTGGTACTAATATATTTTTTGTTGCAGTTTCGTTTGGAGGAATCTTTGCATTGTGCATTGGTGGAAGCTTTCTTTCATTAGTTGAAGCTGTTTATTTCCTCGTCCGTCCTCTACTTATGGTCCTGATACG
Organism: Thermobia domestica; assembly: GCF_964235325.1. Lineage (NCBI taxonomy): Eukaryota > Metazoa > Arthropoda > Insecta > Zygentoma > Lepismatidae > Thermobia > Thermobia domestica. Next base: position 22,266,829 of record NC_137467.1, on the reverse strand, counting down.
TTTGAGAAATGAACCGCAAGCATCAAATTCTACCTTAGGACATACTAGCTGTAATTTAGAGGATCTTAACAAAAGTACTCCTATTAATATCTCAGTAACTAATCAATCAACATGCTCCTCAATCTCAGATATGACAAGAGTAAGGGAAGATGCTAGAAATCATGATAAGGTACACAAAACATCTATCAATTATCGTCAAGCATGGGTCAAAACCAAAGTGTCCGGAATAACAGGAATACGGAAAGAGACAAGTACTACCAGGTATGTCCAGAGTACGGGGTATTTTAAAAGCTGTATGTCTGTTGCAAGCAAAAATAGCTCAAATAAGGGATCAAAAGTAGAACTTTCATAGGACGGCGCTACTCAATATTTTTGTTGGGATATAAAACTTGTTTGCACGCATATAAAAAAATAAAAAAATGCGTATAAAGTAGAGAAGGCACTCTTTCTTATTTCGAATATTCAACGCATTTATAATGTGTCAGTGCACTTAATGAAAGAAGAATTAAACTCTGACAACATTTTAAGATCTATTACAATTTATGAGTGTAAGCCTTTTGAGTCCGAAAAATTAATGAATCACTTATTAAAAAACTAAACCCTATACACTAGTTGAGAATGGGTCAAAAGAACAAAGTCCTGAATTGCATTATAGACGAGTATATTGCAGAAGAAGCCACTGCTTTATGTTGTAATTTTAGTGCAAAAATTCAATTTTGTACACCAATATTATCAATAGATGTCAGTGCTACGTGCTGCCCTAAAAGTGGGATGAGAAATTTTAGTGTGCTGAACACGATAGAGACTATTATGCGGGCTGAAGAAGTGGGTCATCTTTCTACTTCTAAGAAAACTGTTGTGAAAACTTCCATTTCTGTATCTTGAAATAGTGAAGGACAAAATTGAGTATCAAGTATAATTGCAGGGTGATGGTGGTAAAGGGTTTATGTAGGTTACAGCGTTGTACTTGATTTCGAAATGAAAATAAAATGTCAAAGTATAGTTCCTTGAACACAAGTCCGTTTATAAATCAGGCATGTATAAATAAAAAGAATGCTAATGATAATAAATATACAAATAGATGCAATCAGGAGCGAAATCATCCTGTAGAAAATGAAAAGCACTATTAAATTGATCAACTAAAATTGATGAGGTGTTCCTAGTTAGCATATGATGCTTTTGTATAGGAAGTTAAGGAAAATGCCAACAACAATAATATGTAAGAGGATTACAGCGCTGATGGTTATAATAATCCATCAGAAACCACTATGTTATTGGATTTCATAGAAGTATTCATTAAATTATTTTGTTCTTTTTTATGAGAGTCTATGTGGAGATTATATGTTGCTCATTATGGAGATTGAGAGTAAAGTTGAAGTCAAAGTTGTCATGGAAGTTTTTTTGCTCTATTGTAAGACAAGTGAAATGTCTGGTTGGCACGTTTAAAGTACTTTCCTCAATAAACTCCAACCATTCGTAATAGAAATATGTTAAGAAGTTTGTTCTTTATTCTTGAAAAACAGATTTGTTGTTTTAATATTGATATTAGAATGCTATCGCCTTTGAAAGTATGTAAAATATGATAGTTTTTGAATACACATTATGATTGGAGAAATTAAGGACGATGTTTGGAATTACCTGATGAATAGAAACGAAAATAATCATATGCTTAAAGTTCTTTTAACGAAAGAAAATGGAAAATATTCAATTATAAAATACCACATAAAATAGGATTAAAATACATAATCAAAAAGGAACAACAAACTTGATTGTACACATAAAATCTAAAAGCAAATGTATATATTAAAGCTGTGCCATCTTTGTTTGGTTAGCAGCAGGTCTTATGGATAAAATATTTATGTCTTTCCTTTCAGCTTAGGAAAACGATCTACCTCAGGACCCAAAGGGGAAACAAGTAAGAGAATTCAAGCATTTCGTTATGCATTTGCTGAAGCCCTTACAACGTACATTCAGCATTGTTCATTGGACTGTGTAAAGTATATTTTAAAGGCACCAGGAAAGTTTCTCAGGTAAAACAAAAACTTACCTGTATAGTTTCTTTAAGACATATAGGCTTTAGATTTATTATTCCTATTCTACCTACGTATGTACCGTATTTATTAAAAAGTAGCTTCATTGTTAGTAATTATTGTACAACTGATCCAAACATTGTTCACGATTCAATAACTACAGTGGACTATTTCAACTTATCTGTTTTAAACTGTTCATCTGCTTCGCTGCCTATCCTCCAAGAAAAATGTAATTTTCGTTTTCAGGTTAGGTCAGTGCTCCACAAGAATATAACATGCAGCTAAGTCAAACGTGTTTTACCTTTAGTAAATGCGTTCTAAAACGCAGTGCTCTATCGCAAAGAGTATTCTTCCGTATTTTTACTGTTTTGTGCTTTTCTTCAAATAATAGTTTTACACTGTAAATAATTATGTAGTTTGTGTAATAGTCTAGTTTAATCTATTAAGAAGACAATATTTTGTTCAACTAAGTTTGATTGGATCAGCTTATGGGCGAAAGTACTAATTCTTGTAATTTAAATGCATTCCATTTAAATAATATAAGAGTTTTCAAACGAACATAGTGGAGCTATATAGTTCAGTGATTACAAAATAGTTATTTTGATCTCAACCGACTTCTTCACTATCCAGTTAAGATTTTCTCTCATGACGATAGATTAATAGAAATCTACTGTACTTTAAATGTATCTGGGCACAATATTCATTAAATTAATTAAATTTCCTTGGGGAAGTAGGAATTAACACGATTACTGAAGATAAGTTGTTAAGCTTATAGCATGTCTTATCTAGAATATATATTGCTCTGATATTTCACTCGATAAGAATATATGTGGTATTATCTTAGAGTTAGAAATAGAGAAATATATTAGCTAACCGGTTAGGATATGCAAGCCAGTCCAGGATATGCAAGCCAGTCCGTAATCAAGATAGAGTTGTGTTCAATGAACGAAGATTAGGTGATGAAAATTTAGAAAAGTGTAGCAAATAATGCCCTACTGTTATGTTGATTGCATCATGTGGATTTGTTTTATTCTATTCAAAATTGTTTTTATGTAGTGAACTTACTACATCCTGATCCAACCGCATGAATTTAGAATTAGCTAGTAAAAGGCTCATCAATACTTATTAAAATCAATGACATGAGATCACGGCCGGATTAAGGGAAAGGCTTAGAGCGGCTGTAGCCCCCGATCTCCAAGTGCACAGAGGCCTCCACTCTGATCAAAATCTCAGCTGGCTATCTGAGAAGAAGCATAAAGATACAATTAAATTATAAAATAAAATATACCCAAAATATGACACATATTGGGTGATATCAATAAAAATAAGTAACTACTCCTGAGAAGTCCTGCTCGAGAATCGGAGTAACTACACCTGGAGTAATCTCCTCCCTCAATTTCGTATCAATAAAACAAGCCACTACTCAGGTCTAGTCTGCTCCAGATTTATGAACGTTTACTCGCGCTTCCTCTGCACGTAGCACTGAGTCGTATCAATAAAAGAAGTGATTACTAATTTCTCCCATTCATCGCGCAGTCATTTCGTTGTTTTTAACCTATGGCGTGTATCTTAAAAGCCCTGAAACGGGCAAGTAGCAACGATAGCTTCAATCAAAGTGCATTTGTGGATATTCTAAAAGAGTTTCCAGTGGTACTTTCAAAGTCACAGCTACCAGAAAGTAAACGAAGGAAAGCCGAAAGTTTGAAGGTAATTACACTGAAATGCAACGAAATATCAAATACATCTACGACTGAGACACAAATTCAAAAGAGAATCTTTAATATTCGAGCCAGAATAAAACAAAAATAAAAAAGAAGAAAAAAAAAACGGGAAAGAAGAAAGTAATATTGAAACCATGCGAATGAACCTATTTGAGCTGACGGATGTTAATTGGAACCCAGCAATATCAAGATTAACACGACAAGCGCATATCACGTGCTGGAACGAAATCAGACACTTGGCTCCTTTGTTTTCTTTTTAATAAAGTCCAGCCACCCACGTCATAAATCACGTCCATCTGATTGCGTTTTCCACACCATACGTGTCCCCTTTCGCCTTGACATAAACAAAATACATTCTCATGTATAAACCCTTTCTATCAACGTTGAGTTGAGTTGATTATTAGTTTAACGTCCTTTTCAGTAGCGTGCCTATATGAGACAGAACCCACTGATTAACGTGGAATCCAAACCACATGAGCTCCTGCCGGGAATCGAACGGGGGTCTTTTATGCCAAAGGCATGTACGCTAACCGCTTAGCCACGAAATAGCTCTTCCTATTAACGTATTACTCTCCAAAATACTAGATTTTTTAATGCCACTTGTGTATAGTCAAGTGCTCCAATAGCACCCGGAAATGTATATTGTTTTTGCCACTCTGCCTTTGCTGTTTGTATATTACGCACACTTCCGGAAACAATCCATTTTCAGGTAGTCATAGACAGTACTTTGAGCCACACCAGAATCCCCTGACATTCCGACCTTGAATCCCGGATCACACACGTAACGCAAGAAAACCAAGGGCACCGATTTCTCTGTAAATTGGGGGGGGAGGGCATTCAGATGCAGAAGGTATACATATCAGGATTTTAAGACAAATTGCACTCTAATTATCCAAATATTGTATATTCATAAATACAATAGGGGGCCCACATGAGCTTTGGGGGCCCGGGCCTCCTGGCCCCCACAGGATCGGCGCCCTTGAAGAAAATCCGCATCTTTTCATCATTACGTAGTCCACTACCCCGAATTTCGGTTGATTCTCCTTAAAAAATGTTGTGCTAATCACTACATTTTCTTTCATAAACTTATAATGCTTTTTGTAATCTCCATTTCCAACATTTCTATGCAGTTTATGTTTTTCTACGTAGTAAAACAATCATATACTCTGTCATATTTCGCACGGAGTCACCTATTTAGCTTGCTCCACAAATTTGGAGAAGTTACTAGCATCACAGAGGAGTCTTTGATTTTTATTGATATCAAACGCGTAGCAGTTACTCGGCTCGAGAATAGAGGTGTGGTTACTTCAAAAGGGCGGGGCTTCTCAGAGGTCAGCCGAGACGACTAGTGCTCAGTTCTCTTTTTATTGATACCAATGCGAGTAACTACTTCAAAATTGGGCGTAATGAGTAACTTCTCCGTTTTATTGATATCACCCATTGAATTTACTTTCTAATTGTACTTTCACAGAAATGTATTAGGTCAAGTCCGCACGGACCACATACTTTTTTTTAGCCCCGGGCCTTCAGACGAGTTAATCCAGCCCTGCATTAATATAAAAAAAAATATCAAGTTATTAGTCTTAGCAATATTGAAAATTTGCATCGATTAACCAGTTTGCACGATAAGAGGTACACATGAAATGAACTCTCATGTTGGTGCATACACATGTTCAAAAAGTTCATTCGTCACGTTATAACGTGGATGAGTGATGCTTCTGAAGTATTTGTAGATGTTGTGCAGTGAAAACGACTCGCAGTAATGTGTGACGTTCAAATATACCTGGTCTATCCTAATGTAATGCCAGTCTTTTTCACTTCATCAGAGAAAAACTACTTTTATATGATTTCTCAGATTGGATAATATGTGTTGTTCAGTTCATAATACTTAGTCTGTTATAATGGAAATATGATTAAAATCAAAGATATCCCACGTACATTGGATATCTTGTTGAAACGCGTTTGAATATATCTTATTTTTTATATAATGTTTGTCTAAATGTGCACACTCAGGTGGTAAGTATGAATTTAAACACTTATTTATTATAATACGAAATATCTTATATAGAAACTTCCAGTTATAAATTATCGTAGCGGCTTAGGAGAGTTAAATATTGAAATCCAAATATCGATATATGTTCATGAAATGTGTTAGAGTAGTAAAAATGTGCTTATATACCCTGCAGTAAGATGAAGTATGATGCTTGAATTTTTTTGGCGAAGTGATTGAGTACTACCGTTCATCCTGTTTACTTATAATTCAAGTCAAGAAAGTCGCATGAATTAAAATAGATTAGAGATAAAATATGTAAGAAAAAGTGGTTGTGCCTCTTGACTAAAGTTATGTTTCCAAAAATATTTTTCACTACAAACTTAGTAAAGAAAATTTAACTAAAGAAGTAAGTCACCTTTAACTAACACAATAATAATTGCGTTCAGTAGGTTTCCTTGCTTTAGTCGTAACGTCAGGAACCATTATTATGTATTAACTGAAAGTGTATATACAGGTTGTCTAAATATTCCGCAGACAGGGAAATTCTGCTATTATCAGATTTACAATAGAATATAAAGAAAAACCATCCCTAAATATGACGTTTTCAATCTAAAGTGAAGGAAGTTTTAAAATCGGACGAACTGTTTGGGCTGTACACTCTTTATGTGCTATGTTGCCATTTACCTCGACAAACAATATAAGTGAATGAAATTACTGTTTGAAATGGAGGATGAACATCGACGTGTTAGCGTAAAAGATAGTAACTTTAGTCACTTACGTTTTGGGTGCAGGTAGATGGCAATGTTGCATTTTCGTTTACCATTTAGAGCATAAATAGTATACAGCCCAAAACGGCTCGTCCGATTTAAAACGTTCCCTCACTTTAGGTTGAAAATGTCATATTTGGAGATGTTTTTCTCTTACATTTTGTTGTAACTCTGACAACAAGAGAGTTACCATATCTTAGCGGACTTTTGAGACCACCCTCTATGTATATGAATTATTACTTTGAACGATGACAATGCATCTTTTTTTTCAGATTCTTTTGGATATTAGTGTTGATACTATTTGCTAGCCTTGGGAGTATGACATTACACTCGTTATGGGTAAAATTTATCGAGAGTCCTTTGATTTTCATTGAAGAGAGAAGTACAGTTTACAAAAATTTTACTCCTCCAGCTTTCGCAATATGTAACGTTGACACCTACATAATTAAACTACCGTAAGTGTTCGTTTTAATGCATAATATATACTAACAAGTCTTATGAAAATGCTTTTGAATGTGTACAGAATTTTATCGATTGTTTTAGAAACAAGACGGTTTGTCTGAGGACTGAAATCTTAAATCTATTAATATACGTTAATTCTGTGTCATGATTTCAAGATGCAGATTAGTAACAGTAAATATTTTTATAATTTAGAACCCAACTAAATTTTTACCTAAAATATTAGGGATAATTTTGTCTTCTTATATGTCGTAGATTATACAGGGTGCTTCAGTGAAAAAGTTTTGAAGTGCAACAACGAATTTTATTGACGACCATTGTAAGAGAAATTTACATGGTATCAAGAGTGAAAGACCTAAGTTTAATGTAAATGCGTTACTACGGTACATGAATTTTGTAGCTGTCATTAAAAGATCTGGAAACACAAATTTCTCCATGTAAACATAGTCTTAAATGGGTCACACATAATCTTTTCCATCTTGCAAGGAGTTGAACCATGTGCCATTTTCTCGATCGTCTTCCTTGCTACCCGCTATCGCCCTCCCGCTGACATAAAGTAAAAAAAAAAAAAAACAGTTTCACTGCTTCCGAAACAACAGTTTCTTTGGAGAGGGAGCGGAAGTGCGGTAAAATGCACGTCATTAATATGAGGGTTCACTATTTGTCCACTAGAGTGCAGTGCGGAATGGGTGGTGATATTTTTCTTGCTTTCAAGGAGCTGTATTACCGGTATGTAAACAGTAAATTGAAAGATCAGTTGGCAAGTTTTCTTTATGACAGCTACAAGATTCATTTAAAGTTGAAACCTACCAAGAAACATTTTCGAAGTGTCCACCTTGTAACGAAAAACACCCATAATCCCCCTTCCTTTTCAGAATGACCACCCCGGGCCAAAATCCGTACTTGAAAAGAATGAAAAAGAACAGCACACCTCTATCCTTCAAAATTCAGACCCGCCCACCGGGGGAATAATCCTGAAAAAAAGCGAGGAGAGCTTTCGCCGGTACTGTATTAAAAGGCCGCGTAGCGCACCCAGAATATGTATATGTATAACTCTCACCTTTAATTTATGAAATTGCAAGCAAAATTTCTCAGTTGTTTTAAGGAAGTTACTTATCAATGACAAACCTACTATTTCAATTTTGAAACAAGGATAAACAATTTATTATAATAAAGAAAAAAATAAATAATAAAAAAATAAAAAAACAAATAGTACACAAAATATTAACAATTGGATATTAATAGTAATAATAATAATAAACAACCTTACTGTTTCTGATGGAAAAACAGCCTAGCATACATAAAAATAAAATCGCCATTCCAACATGGCCTACACCAACTTCTAATTTTTGTCTTTCAGTTATCTAATTTTTCAATCAGTAATATTTTACACTTGCTCGTGACTAAATATGACAATCCGTAAGTATTTATCATTTTTCAAATACATTTTTGCATACTCACGAAATTTCCAATGATAAATTTCTCACCATTTTTCACAAAAAAAACAATAATTTAATTTAACAAATTATAAAGATCAAACACTACGTACCTCGAATGGTGACCAACTGACGATCTACGTCAGTTGATCCATGGCTTCCATTCCGGGTTCAAAACCAACCAATCACAATCCGGATTTTATATCACGAGGACCTCGTAATTTTACATTACCAGCTGGTACCAGATCTTCTAATATCTTTTCTTAATATAACACAAACCTGTTTTTGAGACCAAAAAGGTAGGATGGAAAAGGGCGAAGGGAGAATAAGGTCGTATGTCTCCATAAAAATAAAAGATGGCGCCATCTACTTCCTAATAATCCATAATAACAAGTGATCCATATATTCGTGACGATCCACGTCGTCACACATCCCCCTCCGTAGATGAAAAATTTTACCCAAAGAAATTTTTCATTACTGACCAATTTTTAATTAAATAAATTAAATCATCTTAACCAGATTTGAGGAGTACCTTAAACATTTTTCAATGAAGATGAAATGAAATGATGATGGAAAAAAGTGTTAGTAGATGATTGATTGATTATGAAGGTGAACAATAGCAATAAAATATACACACAAAACCGGTACCCTCACTTCTCATTATGCTTTTCAATTATCACTGATGTTATTAACATTTCTATGTTCTCTATATAATTTTGCTAAACTTGTATGGGTAACAACCATTTTACCATCTTCAGTCTTACATTGAAGTATATTGGCAGTAGGTTTAGATACGACTGTCATTGGCCCCCACCACTGTGGCATCAATGACTTTGTTACGTTATCTTTCAAGGACGATTTTAACTGAGACTTAATCAACACCCTGTCTCCGACAGCAAACGTGACTGGAAGCATCCGCTTATTATACAACCGACGCCTTGCTTCCCATGCTCTATCCATATTAACGAAAGCTTGCTCCCATATTTGGGCATTATTAGGACCCTCCAAATCCTCAGGTGTAATACTCCACTTTACCATCAACGTATCCACCGGTTCTCTCCCAAAAAACAGACGAAATGGACTAAACTTAAGCTCCGCATGTTCCGCAGCATTAAGACAAAATTGGAGCTCATTCAGGAAACGCACCCATTTCTCCTGCTTACCATTCAGATATGCCCGAAGGCTCGTTTTAACCAGTCTCACATATTTTTCAACTGCGTTCCCTCCTGGAAAATACGGAGAACAGCGTATGTGCTTTATCCCATTACCAAACAAAAATTGTCTGAAGTAGGCCGATGAAAAACAAGGGCCTCGATCCGTGGAAATAGCTCTAATAAATCCATATTTACAGAAAATATCATATAACGCCTTAACTACTAACTTACTAGTAGCATTGCGTAACGGAACTAAATGTAGATAACGACTCGCATTATCTAAGCACAGAAGGACATACTGATACCCGAAACTAGAAGGCAACGGCCCCGCTAAGTCTGCGTAATAATGCGCGTTAACTTCCTTACAATATTCCGAAATTAGTTGTCCTTGCGGAAGAGTATTTCGTGCCTTTACTAATTGACACTCATGGCACAAGCGAACGAAGTCCCGCACTTCGTTGAATATATTTGGCCAAGAAAAATATCTACAAATATTTTTATATACCTTGAACAAACCTAAGTGCCCGCCATTGGGCAATAAAGTATGATAATAGCTTAGTAGTAGAGGTCTCAAAATACGTGGGACGAGTATTTTATAAGGCGATAGCTTGGCCTTGGTTTTTATGTATAAAGTATCTCTCATTAACTTATATTGTTGATGCTCTCCGCCATGGCTTTTTACCATCTCATAAATATCCTTAGTATCTGCCTCTGATTGCTGATACTGTTTAATATCCTCATGTGCTAGCGGTAAATTCCACAGACTATACATATATCCCTCTGAGTCATTAAAAGGACAAGGATCAACGTCAATATCATTCGGATTAATCTCATAAATCCTTGAAAGAAAATCTATCTGATAGTTCTTATAAGACGAGACATGCACTATTTTAAATCTGAACTCAAATAAGTTCTGCACAATGTTGGCATATCTTCCTAAGTTCTTAGGGTTTCGCAGCATATTAACCAAGGCACTATTATCCGTGAAAATAGTAAACTCCGAACACAAAAACGGGCGAAATCTCATTACCGCATTATATATAGCAAGAAGTTCAAGTTGAAAAATAGTGCGATTAAAATCGGCTGGTTTCAAAGTTTTACTGTAGAACCATACAGAACGCAATAAACCTTGCTCATCCTTTTGTGATAAAATAGCCGCTTGGCAACGTAAAGTTGCATCAGTATGCAAGTAAAAGCGCTTACTCATATCTGGAATTCGCAAAATATTTTTTTCAGCAAAAGCCTCTTTTATTTGTGCAAGACTCGCATCCTGTAACGGACCCCACTCAAACTTCACCTTCGGAGATCTTAATCGATTCATCGGTTCTACGATACCTGCATAATTATCGCAGAATTTAGCGTAGAAATTTAAAAATCCTAACATTTTACACAACCGCCGGCGATTTACAGGCGGACGGAGATCCTGTATGGCTTGTAACCTATCTGGCAACATAGATATCTCACCATCTTTAATAAGAAACCCCAAAAATTCAATACTACTTCTCAAAAGTAAACATTTATCTGGTGAGATGGTTAAGCCCCTTTTCGCAAAACGCGATAATACTTCTTCTAATAACCGATTATGTTCTTGGATTGTAGAACCAAAGATCACAATGTCATCTGCATAGTATTCTACCCCGCGCCCACGTAGGTCTCCCAGGATATCATCCAAGGCCCTCATAAGTGTTTGTACTCCGACACAGATACCCATGGGGATTCGCAAATATTCATATAATTTATCCTGCACGGCGAATGATGTGAGCTTACGGCTATCGGGAGTCAACTGTAATTGGAAAAAAGCTTTTTTCCCATCGATATTGCTTACATATTTAGCTTTAGCGAGCGAACTAATGCATTCCTCTATATTAGGACATGGCAAGCCGTCCCCACAAATGAGCCTATTCAGTTTAGAGTAGTTGACTACTAGTCGAGGTGACCCATCTTTATTACGCACTAGGAAGCACGGAGATCTATATTCAGACTTAGAAGGTTGTATCACACCATTTTCTAATAATTGTTCAATTAAGTTCGATAACTCTTGTTGCTGACTTTTCGGAAAAGGATATTGGCGCTCCCGAACTACTTCATCAGACTTTAATTGAATAGTGTATTCAAAGTCACTGATAGTACCAATTCGGTGATTAATGACATTCGCATATTTATCTAATAAATATTCTACATACTGAACCAAAGTAGGATCTTGTTTCACAATATCCTCATCGATACCATTCAAAATCTTAACCTTTTCATCCGTACTAATTTCCCACTTATCACCTTTACAATTATTAAATGCTAATAGTAACGGATCCCCTTCCTGACCCAAAACAGAGGAATTATAATCGTCACTACTATCACAAGACGTTACATCAATATTAACACACTGTTTTTCTCCCTGTATTGGCATAGAACTAACAGAGCCACCTACATCCGCGACACTTTTTCGATTAGAATTAAAGCTGGAATTCTCTTTTAATTCCGCAACCGAATGTTTATTGTTTCTCAGACCGTTTACTGTTTTATGTTGTTTCTTCTGGAATGAATGCTTTTTGTCAAACCTGTTCTTTTCCTCTCCATTACCAAACATCCTTGGACCACCAGACGAAGTTCAAGTGTCGCTCTCCCTATCAGCAGTAGTTTCAGGAAAATTCGAGCGAGCGAAGATCAATTGCCTATTTACTCCACGTTTGTTCTTTCTTTTGCTCCAGGGCGTACCATCGGGACTAGAGAGATCTCCCAAAAATAGCCTAGTGGATGACCCTCCGTCGCCAGGGCCCCTGGAATGACAAGAAGCCGCAGAAGAATTCGTTTGGAAAGATGAGGGGGAGGGGAAGTCAACAAGAGGGATTGTAACATTTCCTTTGCTAAAAACAACCTTAGATTCATTGAAATTCACTAAAACTCCTTCCTGACGAAAACAGTCTAGTCCCATCAAGATGGGAAATTCCAATTCTTTAAACAAAAACAGTTTGCATTTAAAGGTGTAATCATTCACCGTAAACGGAACCAAAACTGAAGGTCTCAACACCATAGATTCGTTATTTATAGTCTTTCCTTTGAAACACTCTTTATAATTTACTTTCACATCACTAGAGTTTTTAACTTTATTGAAGAGCTCCAAATTCAAAAGATTAATCACACACCCACTATCTAAACAACTTTTCACTGCAAATCCACATACTTTAACTTCAATACACGCCGCATCATCTTTTTTATTTAAACGATTTAAGCTCCTATTAGTCTTGTTTGAAAAAGAAAATATTTTCGAAGTTTTGTTTTCTGGGCATAGTCTCACTGGATGTGAACCCTGACGCTTGTAACAGCTTATAGTTCTACGAGAATTCCTTAAGTCACTCCCTACCGGAGCATCCGGCAACCCTGTTTGGGATCTCGTTTTGTAACTAAACTGCTTCATATAAAGTTCATGATACCTGTATTCACTAACTAGTTTATTAAGTTCATCTATTGTCTGGGGTTTTCTATGGTAAAACAACCGCTCCCTTATGTTCTGAAGAACGCCACTGGTAATAAAACTAATCAGCTTTTCGTCCCCACAACGCAACTTCAAAAGTTTATCAACAGTTGTTACACGCTTTACAAAAGCTTTTAAATCCTCGTTATTCTCTTGATGGCGATACATGTATTCTACTATTATTCTCTGAATAGCACATTCTGATAATAAATTATGAAAAACAAAATCACGTGCAAAATCCCAGCTTTTACATGTATGTGGCAGCTCGTTCAGAATTTCCTGCAGTGGACCCGTAACTTTCCCACGCAATGAATACAAAACCGCAGAAAAGGGAAAACGCTCAATATTACAAAATTCATCAATCTTTTGAATAAACTGATACAATTTTAAGGGATCCGTACCATCATAATTCTCTAATGATTCCATGAATGGACGTAAAACTAAAAATGCTGATGACTGTTCCATCTTATTAAAACAACAATTTTGTGTCAATTCAGATAGAGGTTCAGTTCTAGCTTTATCGTTCACCGAGCTAAAAGGTAAATGACCTGGCTGACTGCCAGCTGTTTGCACACACACACTTCCACCCGGCTGTGTGGTTGTGTTATCAGTGCCTCTACCTTGAGCTACTACAACACCCGAACCAACAGGTGCACTCTTGCTGTTCTCAGCTGTTATGGACAACAGCAGTTTCTTAGCGTCACTTTCATTCATAGAAAATATTTTTGATTGCTTTTCTTCTATAGTCATATTCAAAAACTCATTAATATCCACAGGAATTTCGTCTATAAACTCTTCTTCAAGAAAGAAACTAGAATCACCACCTACAGCCATTGTTTTTATTTTTGGATACGATTCTATACTTATATACCAGATAGTATGAGTTCAATCCCCGGAACCAATTCCTTGAACTGCCGTACAAAAGCTTCCTACAAGATACCCAATTAATATATACGAGCAAGTAATTACATACACAGCTCTGTCTTTATCTGCCATTAACATGAAAACCAAACAACTGAATTTAAATTTAAATTTAATGAGTGAGAGTATTTTAACCGAGTTGGTCACTATTCTGTAACGAAAAACACCCTTAATCCCCCTTCTTTTTCAGAATGACCACCCCGGGCCAAAATCCGTACTTGAAAAGAATGAAAAAGAACAGCACACCTCTATCCTTCAAAATACAGACCCGCCCACCGGGGGAATAATCCTGAAAAAAAAAGCGAGGAGAGCTTTCGCCGGTACTGTATTAAAAGGCCGCGTAGCGCACCCAGAATATGTATATGTATAACTCTCACCTTTAATTTATGAAATTGCAAGCAAAATTTCTCAGTTGTTTTAAGGAAGTTACTTATCAATGACAAACCTACTATTTCAATTTTGAAACAAGGATAAACAATTTATTATAATAAAGAAAAAATAAATAATAAAAAAATAAAAAAAACAAATAGTACACAAAATATTAACAATTGGATATTAATAGTAATGATAATAATAAACAACCTTACTGTTTCTGATGGAAAAACAGCCTAGCATACATAAAAATAAAATCTAATTTCTTCTAATTTTTGTCTTTCAGTTATCTAATTTTTCAATCAGTAATATTTTACACTTGCTCGTGACTAAATATGACAATCCATAAGTATTTATCATTTTTCAAATACATTTTTGCATACTCACAAAATTTCCAATGATAAATTTTTCACCATTTTTCACAAAAAACAATAATTTAATTTAACAAATTATAAAGATCAAACACTACGTACCTCGAATAGTGACCAACTGACGATCTACGTCAGTTGATCCATGACTTCCATTCCGGGCTCAAAACCAACCAATCACAATCCGGATTTTATATCACGAGGACCTCGTAATTTTACATTACCAGCTGGTACCAGATCTTCTAATATCTTTTCTTAATATAACACAAACCTGTTTTTGAGACCAAAAAGGTAGGATGGAAAAGGGCGAAGGGAGAATAAGGTCGTATGTCTCCATAAAAATAAAAGATGGCGCCATCTACTTCCTAATAAATCCATAATAACAAGTGACCCACATATTCGTGACGATCCACGTCGTCACAACCTGACGAATGAACACTTCCCTGACTCTGATACACGTATTATCAAAAACCTTACAAAGTCTGACGTGAATAACTGCTACCGTACACTACTCAATGTTTGCTCTTGTTTCATGTAAAGATCGGGAATTAAGCTTGAATACATCCTCCCACAAACATTATCACAAGCGTTACTGTCTGGGCTGCATGGAAGACATCCTAAGTGTGTTCCACAAAACAATGTATAGCGATTACAAATGACACGATTGCGGAATTTTGTGTGAAGGAAATACGTTACATGCACGGTTAAGCTCCATCATGCTGGAACTATTACGACGAAGAAGACACATTTTACGACGAAGGGCAGCATAGAAATAATGCTCAAGCATTTAAAAATAATTTTCTGATGTGACATAACCCAAGGCACAAAGAAGAAAGGCCCAATTATCTAACATTTTGATACAGCACATCAAAGCAAAACCTTTTCCGGGTTCAGAGGTGAGTATAATATTTCATGAGGATTTTCTGTAGCCCAAAATCGTACATTTAGTTTGTTTACTTCACTTGGCACATAAAAGTAAGTTAATAACCAATAACACAGTGAGCAAGGGTATGTGGTATGTAAAAAAAACAAAAAAAACAGTATCACACAACAGTTTCAACATAATAACTGTGTCTTCATCAGACTTCCACTCCTTCTGCTATGACGAAACAGTTATTGCGTTGAAACTGTTACATGATACTGTTTTTCTTTACATATTATCACATAGTCTTGCTCAGTGTGTTATTGTGTATTAGTACAAAATGGAAACAAGCGCTGATAGCATAGTTCGTCTGTGTACAAAAGTTTTCAATAATTTCTGGGTCATCAACAATTAACCCACTAAACTTATTTACAAAATGCAGACGCCTTCGTTTTGCAAGGTCTGTTAATTTTTAATCATCTGCATTTTATAGAGGTACATTTGCAGGTCTTTTCGCAGAAAACCCCAGCATGATGTTACGGATATTGCGTTATCTTCTAACAACCGTTGCAGAGATTTTTTATTCGGGCTACTCACAACAGATGCTTGTACTACTGCACTACATTGTTCTGTACACACAGTTGGTCTAGGTTCCCTCTTCGAACTCCTGTAACGCCACCAGTGTTATTGAACGGATCAATATAACAGAATATAGACTTGATGGATGGTGCCCGTGGACAATGATTCTCCAGCCCAAATCGTCATAGGACACCAAGAAGGGAGCGTGATTCAATGAACCAAGTCATCCTCCTGCTGCAATGTAAGTCTACCGTCGACCATTATTATACTGGACTATGCAACCTGAAAAAAGAGGACATTGTAGGACAACATTTATACTTTTTCCATATATATATATATATATATATATATATATATATATATATATATATATATATATATATATATAAAATTGTACTATTATTCAAATAAATTTTGTAGCCGCTAGAAATCACGGCTTTTCGGGTGAACGCCCTTTAAGATTAAATTTTCGATAGTAACAAATACGTTAAAAATAATTCATATAAAGGAATTTAAATATCTAGGAAAATGGTGAAATATCTATAATTTAAATGAACCAATTATATCAGAAACTTCTTATATATTGCAACAGGGTGGAACGTATTAATTAATTTAACCCTTATGTGGGAACCGGGGCCTCCCAGGCCCAGTAGCTTCATTTTTCTAAAATTTCTAAATAACCATACGTATTTCGAAGACATAAAATACTTAATTCTTCTATCTTTCGTCGAAGTTAAAATCATGAACATATCGAGTTGGTAAAGCTAATGTTTTTTTTTTTAATTTGAAAAACCTTTTCCTGACGTAACCGGGCAACCGGGGCCTAGGAGGCCCCGTATAACTTTAGTGAAATTCCTGTTAAATATTAGATCAAATTGTCACATAATTATATATTGAACATTTGACTATTGTAACCTTGACTATTATAACCTTGTGACCTATTGTAACATTTGACTATTGTAACTGTCCGAACAGTATGCGGCAACAGACATTGAATTTTGAGTGTTCTGCACTTAAAATATATACTGGGCCTGACAGGCCCCGGTTGCCCGTTTACGATACAAAAATGTCTGGACCGGATTTGCTATTCTGCTTGGCTTACAAAAGCGTGACACGAAGTTTCGCTACTTGACAAAAATATATACCGGTACATTCTAGACTACATTCTAGACTAGTCTAAACAGTAACTGATAATAGGCATTGATTTTGTGTATTCTGCACTTAAAATATATACTGGGCCTCACAGGACCCGGTTGCCCGTTTAAGTTACAAAAATGTCTTGCTCGGATAAGAGTTAAACTTCAAATATTCATTTATTGTATATGTTATACATTATTTTCTCATTAATCAGCCTTTAATAGATAATTACTTATATCTATCTAATTAGCAATAAGAAAGTTATGTAAAGAGTTTTCTCACTGAACAGCATGGCTGGAATCCGGTCGCATTGTCCCAGGATGTCTCAACAGAGTTCAGCATGGATATAAATAATTCTATCGACTTCAAGATATATCCACCAGAGATCACCAAAGTAAGGTTACGTTCTGATCATCAACTCTGGCTCATGGGCGAACCCGCCGCATTATATTGTGATAAAAAATTAGGAAGTTCAAAGAAAAAGTGCTCGGTTCGTCATTAACACCTTCAGTGTGGGTGGCGAGTTAACTCGCTGTCTTCAAAACGCACCTGAAGTGAGGATGGCGTATATATACCCTTTCACTTTCCTTTGGCTATTTTGTATTGCGTATGGCGAATATACTTTC
The DNA here is from genome assembly GCF_964235325.1 of Thermobia domestica. Lineage (NCBI taxonomy): Eukaryota > Metazoa > Arthropoda > Insecta > Zygentoma > Lepismatidae > Thermobia > Thermobia domestica. Next base: position 22,248,935 of record NC_137467.1, on the reverse strand, counting down.
TCATAGTATGAGTATTGTTTTCCCGAAAATATTTAGCGAGCTTGCGCTCAGCTGCTTTGAATTGTTGCTTAATTAAAAGACGAAGAGGAAAAAGGAAAGAAATTAAAATAGAGTTTGTGCTTCGTCAAATACAGTTTTTATTCTTTTTTTTTTTTTTTTTGTTTGAGAGCAGACAGCACAGTAATGGCTTCAAAACGATATTTCAATGATGCTGACATGGAGGAAGAGTTATTAATTAGTGATTCTGATGTAAGCGATTTTGAAACAGATTTAGAATCAACAACTTTGGATTCGGAACAAAGTGATGATGGTGATTTTAGTGATAACGACGTGATTGCGTCGTCGTTGGACGGTGTTAGCTGGACTAAAAGGCAACTACAATTACAGGCCTGAAGTTTTCAGCAGTCATAGTGGATTCAATGTGAACGTGAAGGACAAGGACGATTCATTAGAACTTTTGATGCTTTTTTCCGACCGAGTTATTTGATCTTATTGTTGAAGAAACAAATAGATACGCAAATCAGTTTTTAGTGCAAATATTGCTCCTCTGTAGAAACGAAGTAGATTGCAAGAGTGGACTGAAGTGGATGGCAGTGAGATTTGGCGTTTTATTGCGTTTCTTATTTTGCGATCGATTGTGTGGAAGCCTGATCACCAACTCTATTATAGCAAGAAAATATTGCTTGAAGCACCTGGCTTTGCGCATGTAATGAGTTTCAATATGTTTGTTCTAATAAGCAAATTCTTGCATTTTGTGGATAATTCTAAGAAACCTGATATTGATGGAAAATAAAACCAGTTTTTGACATTATTGTTTCTCGTTTGAAGGCAGCGTACACACCAGAGAAGGACTTAAGTGTGGACGAAAGTCTTCTGTTGTGGAAAGGGCACCTTTCGTGGATACAATATATTACAATTAAAAGGGTAAGGTTTGGAATTAAGAGTTACATCGTCAGTGAATCAGAATCTGGCTATATTTGGAATATTATTTTTACAGTGGAAAAAATACCGAATTGGTTCCTGGTAATTACTATCACGCTACCCGAGTAGTACTAACAATGTGTAAGGATTTATTGAACAATGGACATTGTATATACACATATAACTTCTACACAAATCCAGAGTTAGCAATGCTTTTCAAAGAGAAGGAAACGGACCCTGTGGCAACTGTGAAAAAGGGAAGGAAACAAATACCGAAGGAAATCGAGAAGAAACTCCAGAAAGGCAAGAGAGCAGTTTTGTTTCAAGCAAGAGGGTCCATGATGATAATGAAGTGGAAGGACAAGCGGGAAGTTCGCCTCCTTAGCACTTGCCACAACGATGATGAAACTCTGACTACACGAAGAAATAAGGAAATAATTACTCCATCAGTTGTTGAAGATTAAAACAAGTATATGGGTGGGGTTGATAAAGCAGATCAAATTATGACAAACTGCCCTATTGAAAGGAAACGGATGAAAAAAATACTACAGGAAGCAGTTCTTGCTCCTATTGCATATATGCATTTTCAATGAACATTGCGCACACCAAAAATGGGAGGACGTATATCACATTTACAGTTTATGATCCAACTTGTAGAGAAAATTGTAGAGAAATATCCCTCACAGAACATAGCCAAGAAGTCTGGAAGACCAAGCGCTGAGCCTAATCCAATGAGGCTTACTGAACGCCACTTTCCCGATTTTGAGCCGCAAACACTTTGTAAGAAACACCATAAAAGGAAGTGTAAAGTGTGTCACTCCAAAGGTGTTGGAAGGGGGTCACGATAACAACGAACAGAGTGTGATGTTGTACTGTGCATTGTGCCATGTTTCAAAGACTTTCACACAAAAAAGCGTATTCCAGAAAAGACACACAAAAATCATTCCCAGAACTTTTTGATCACACTTGTTAGTCAGTTGTACCTTTGTACCTTTCAAGAAGAAAACACATAAAGAACAAAATGTGAAAACACTATATTCATTCAAAATATTGATTTTTCACTTCATGAATATATGTGGATACGCGTATCAATGATGATGATGACGCTTATTTTGATTACCGTAATAAATTCCTAACATTCATTTTTACATAGGAACCCCAAGAAACCACACAAAATTTGAGCTTGATCTGTTGAGGCATTCCCAAATTTTGTGTAGCCTAACCTGATGATGATGATGATGATAATAACCATACATACGACTATGGCAAGTTATAGTAGCTAATTAGAAGCAACAAAGATCATAATGCCGAAAATTTCATTGTGATTATTTGATAGGTTCAAAAGTTATTAAAATATAACAAATTCCAAAGTTCTCAAAAAAATCTAAACTTTTTACAGCGGTTTGCATCTGAAAATTACGCACTGAAAAGGTTAAAATCGCACACCTATACATCGGGAATCGATGCGATTTATATTTCAATGCAAGAAATGCTTTCAGAAGCAGTATTTTCAAAACGAAATGGCAACATAAAGAGAAAATATACATTTTAGAAAGGACAGGAATAATAAAAATTATTTTAAAATTTTGGTAGGATCAAATATTTAAGTATGAGTTCAACATTTTTCATGTTAATGAAAGTAAACCTCAGCCCGTAAAACATCAAAACATGACGTTTCATACGTAATAAAATATTCGCATTACTAGAAATTTGCATTTTTTTATTTTTTATTAGGTATGTTAATTATTTATGCATTTATCATAAGTAGAGACTAAATTTTTCATTAATGCGATATGTGCGAAACGTTAAGAAAAATGCGTAGGTGTTTCAGGAATGCTCAAAATTTTTGTTTCAAAGCCAAAATTCGCGTTTATATATTATCGTTTTATTTTTTTTCGAAATGCAACATAACTTGCGATAAATACGAATTAAAACAAATAAGTTGAATTCTTGCTAATTATTGCTAATAATAACTACAAACCGCATTTCGAATATTACTCAACTTAAAAATATTTTATTGCGTCCCATGTGACACGCAAACAATTTAAAACACCAAATCAATTTCTACACGGTGACAAAACATAACTTCTACGGACTAGTAGTTTAGTAAATTAATGTTTAAATCTAAGAGTTTAATAAACTATAATTGAGCGGATAAATTGTAAGTGAAGTGATGTTTAAAGACGTTACATTATGAAGTATCCCAAGATATTACATATTCCAACTTCATACATTTTTAAAGCACAAACTCTAACACTAATATTTCTAAGTATATAATAATTTGGAGTGGGGAATTACAAGTTGATAATTTCTTTTGAAGTAATTCCGAAACGTGTACACTTAGCAGGAAAGATGTAATAAATTTCTTGGTAGATGATGCATTATTCCATACTTGTTAATGTGTCTAATATTATTACATTCACTTTTCCCTTCACTACAATACTTTGCAACTGTACTAAATATCACATTTTCCGCAATTCTGCCTAGATTAATAATCAGCCTTTTCATTTACATGGATTATAAAATATATGGAGATCTTTCTTATTGAGGACGATTGGTCTTGATATATTGGTTTAGGTTGTAGGCTGTAGAAAAATCACTATCACGTGCTCCTCCTATATGAGTCTATAATATTTCTCTCAATAAGTAGTATTCGACTGCATAGCAACTTCTAAGTCAACTATCCCATGTACAGCTATTTTTGACTCATAAATTCGTATAAGTCGTTTGATTAAAATATATGCTTTATTCAGCTTTAAGTATTCTACTATAGATTTAATTTATCCTTCAGAACAAAAAGAACGCTCCTCGTTTTCAGAGTTTCCTTGTTTTTCACCGAAAACGCCAATGTTTGCTTCTTTAATAAAATAACTAAGATCACGAAAGCGGTTTAACAATAAAGCGTAATAAAAAAGAACACTCTCAAAATATTGCATCAGACTCAAAAGTAACATTGGTATCGTGTTCTTTGCTACCTCTTATCACTTTGACAACATGGATCACATTGCCTGTCAAAAGTTAAATAGAACAAATCTTGCTATTTTGACATTTGAACCTCTGACTTCTCAGCGAAAGCACTGTCAAAAGAATATTTCTCCATGATATCCTGTAAAGTAGCCATAATACTTCAGACATTTTCCTTCAATGACCAGCAAAATCTTTATAAACGTTTCTGAAGACAGAAACCTAAATACAATGAATCAGATGTAATAAATACGGAGATATGAAAAAAGATAATCAATGAGGAATGCCTTAACTGTAGGTGTACAATTAAGAAATTATATCCTTACATACAGCGTTAATGAAATATGTGAATGGATTATGAATACATCTTTTATATAGAATGCTATTTTCCTCAAATATTTAACTTAATGAAAAGTTGATTAAATTCTAAAGTCAACACTTTTATGATCTATATTAAACGTTTTGTTAATTAACTGTTCATTTGTCTCGAAGGTTGAAATTTTTTACAGCGAATTTTCTAGCAAAACGTTATTTCTTGCTTTGTTTCAGACCATGTGAAACGTTGATACTAAAGTGCGAAATAAACAACAAACCAGTAGATTGCTGTTCTTATGTTGATATCCAAGAGAAAATAGGGGATCCATGCTACATTTTCAATTCTCCCATGACCAGGTAAATGAAATTAACAAAATGTACTAACAATTAGAATTATAATGTACTTTCATGAGCATTGTAAGTTTCTACTGTTAATTGTATCATGGCTACTTACTAATTTTATATTTGTTTCGCTATTAAACATCGTATACAAAGCAACAAATATTGTATAATTACTTTCTACAAGGCATTACATTCTTGGAAAATGGAATGTTGTTCAACTATCTGGGCAACGGTAGCCCTACAATCTTATACCGGTGTAGACACCACGCACTATGGTCGTTTTGACGTTAGGCTCCGCCTGGTCCGGCCTAAATTAGTATGTGACTAGGTAATAGGACGCATATCTGATCTTGGGCGGCTGTATGGATAAATAGAAACAAGATGAAACTTGATTTTCCCCTCTTCTTCTCGTCGTGTATTTGTAGTTATTTTGGTCCCCTACCCTTCGGCGCAAAGCGTAAATGTCCATGGGAACAGGATTTATTACCAGATTGTATGAAATTTGTCCTTTGGTCAAATTGCTCTTAGTTGCAAAGGTGATAATGGCATTCTAAGATATTTTTGAAAACGTAGCATGAGAATTCATATATTCAAGTCTCCCATAGTCATAGAAGTGGCCTTGGATTCCACGTGAGATTTGTTATTTGAAGAACTGCAGCAGCAACACCAACAACATCAAAATTTAGTCTTGGTAATATTCCCCTGAGACGCCTGTACAAATAAGATGAATAATGTATTATTGGTCGTTGCTAGGTGCAATGGTCATTTCCGAGGTTTTGAGTGAATATATTCAAGTGATGGAAAGTAGCAAATGAGAGTATTATAAAGTCGGAAACGGAACGTAAAATGCACAGTAATGTGTATGTGTAGATAATTCTAGCAACTGTTGTGAAGGAAGAAATGTCAAATTAAAGTTGGCAACTTCGATGAATCTGTTAGATAAGCTTAATATGCCATAATTGGCATCCTTTACAAAGATGTGAGACTTAGAGATTGGTGTTCCATTTCGTATTGCAAACTGTGAGAAAATAACAACGATATATGGCAGGAAGGCATGTGTGACATTTGATGGAGGTGAAAAAGTAATTTTACCTTGACGCTTTACTGAAAAATTGGAAGCAGATAATAGTGCACTATTAACGTATTTACAAAGTGGAAATATATGTTTAACATATAAAGTAATGCAGATTAATTTATGTGAACGTAACATTCACGATTCTGAATTTACTGAATTTGTATCTTCATCGTAAATGTATAGGACATGTGTAAACCGGATTAAACATGAATTTTCCTCTTTGTCCCTCCTTCATGCATACACAGAAATTTGTATGCATACTGCCGTTATTCTGTGTTGATCAGCTACTGGAGTAAAATATCTTCGAGTGCATGTGCAACAACTATGCATACTAAGAAAGAGTACTTGTTAGATGATGAGTATGGTCTTAATTGAATAAAAACCAAATTAATTTGTATTGGACTCGATAGTGATACAATTGAGAAAGTCAATCGTGTTGGTAAAGAACGTGTGTTTGGAAAAAAGTTATATTTGGTAGAGTGGAAGAAACGTGTACGTGTGACCCCGTTTGGTTCAGACTATTTAAATCTCTTAGACGAAATAAAGAAACTGGTGGTCAGAAAACTAATGATTGAAGATGTACTAATTCTAGACAAGAAAGGAACATTTCATGTTCCTCGAAACAATGTGTACGCAAAAAAGTAAAGCTTGCAGTGTTTTGCTACGTGAATATTTTGACCTGTGTACAGATACTATCCGCAATCATGTGCAATCGTAATATCTTACATGTAGAGGACTTGCCGGAATTCGTACATTTCTGAATGAACACAGTATTTTTAATGGAATAGAAATCAGTTTTCCAAATGATAAGAACAGGAATGTGAACATTAATGGTGAAAGACTAAAATTGGAAATGAAAGTATTTTGCAAACAAAAACTCTGATTCATTTATGTCTGAATTATTTGATACCGTAAAAACACAGCCATCGTGGTAGCAAACCGGTACCTAACCTTTGGAGGGTATCTATAAGGTGCACTTCTGTTCCTAAAGAAGAAGAAGATAATAATATTTTTTTCATTTGTAGTGAACAGTGTAATTATAAATTTAGTGCCTTTAATAATAATAAAAATATACTGAAATTAAAATATTTTATTTTGAGAAATTGTGTTTTGTGTTTGTATAATACAGTTCATTATAAGAGGATTTTTTTAATTAAGGTAATAATGTTTTTACGACAAGAAAATCCTATTATATTTTTCCTTGTATACTAAAAGTATTATTTATAATAGTGAAATCACAAACTTGAACTGTTTATTAAATAAACGAAAAAAGTTCTAATTAGCATTCGTTATTATAGAAATCTATCTTACGCATGATAGGACATTTTTATTTTAAAAGAACTATAATAATTAATATGATTTTTTTAAAAAAAAGTCCTACCATAATAAGAATAAGAATATTGAATTCACATGCTTGTTTTAATTTACGAATGGAACATTATTAAATATTTGAATTAATTATTATTTTGAGTTGTATGGTTACATCATTGAATTAAAAGAAAATAGTTCTGGATTTGTTTAAATAGTATAAAATTCTTTAATTCAATGAGTTTAAAAGAAGTACAAAACATCTTTTATGATATAAATGAAAGAAACAATAAATAAAACATTTATTGAAAAGAGAAAGAAAACAAACTATTTATTGAGGATGGTAATAGTGTTTACAGAAAAAAATGATGGTAAGTATAGTAAATCTATTATAAAAAAGTTTTTTTAACATTTTTTAAATTAACACACTGCTTTTTAAAAATCCATGTTCACTGTGGGAATGATTTCAAGTCACTTTACACATACACTATAATAATATTCCTTCATATTGATTATGATGATTCCATAGAGTCCATACTATGTTTCGTATTGATGGTGATGAAACGTAGCTAGAAGTCATAGTGCACAATAATGGTGGCCATACACATAATGACGTTGTTTTATTGTGAATTAAAAAATTAAAAACACATTTTAAAATATATTTTATGAACAAATTAAGAAATGATAAAGAGAGTATACAAAACGTACGAAGAAGAAGAAGAAAGGATACTGTGTACTCAATACAGGTTCTAACAAAGAAGATGGAGAAACGATTACCAGCAGAAATAGATAGAATTTAAAATTTATTTTAATATAATAATAATGAACGAATAAAGTAATGATAATAATAAGTATATAAAACAAACGAAGAAGAAGAAGAAGAAATAACAGACGTAATAGTGAAGAAATGATAAAATGTATAGAAAACAAAGAAGAAGGAGGAGAAATGAATACATGCAGTAATAGGTAGAATAATTGAAGATCATTTTCTTGGATGTGAATAAGAACGTATGTTGAAAATCCTTTAAGGATTTTCCTTTATCTTTAAAGCATAAAAGTAGGTATGAATAATATCAACATAGGGACGATTTCACACTTTGAATTTGTCTATTATTGAATTTACAATAATGAGAAATCCAACTAGAAATTGAATGTTTTGCATTACATATGGAGAAAATTCATATGTATCGAAATATTTCCAAATCTGCACCCCTGTTAATATTAATATATACGTATACCCAATGGGTACTGAGTTACTAGATGGATCTGTATTTATGATATCTGCAAGTACCGTGACAGGTAACGGTAATTGATTCCAGCAAATATGCCAAGATAATGATTTTGAAAAGAAGAATTTTTTTGAAGTGCACGCAGTAATTTTACTGTAAAGGACATCATGTTATAAAATGCATACAAGTACACATATGTTGTGGTAGTTAAATAATAATAACAATGATGAACCTTTAGAAATCCATGATTATGTTCCTCCGGCGATGCATGAGACATGTCTGTTATCGCTGGTCTGGTAAAGTCGATTCAATTTGCCCTTGCACTTAATGACAGTTCTGCATTAATATGTATATCTCCCAATCATCTCTCCTCCCCAGGACACATACCATGCTCTGCTGACTGTCACCTAAACATGGGAGGATTTAGGTGAAAATCAGTGTGCAACGTGGTCGGTCGTGATTGAACTATCTAATCGTAACAACTACTGCCATCAATTATTTTCTTTCTCTTTTTGCATTTTTTACTATTTAACTTGTTGAACTTGATGCGAGGGATAGTTCAACTCTTTTGTAGGCTATTGGAAGCTCATGCTAGACCTACATCCTCACGATGTGAAAGGATTGTTACGTTTATGATTAGAAGAAGTAGTTAAATGATTACGATAGTTACTTATATATTTAAATAATCATATATCCACTCTGAAAATATCTACGTTAAACGTCTCTACAGTTATTTCAGATTATATGGTGCTAGAGACACACAAAAATCACTACACAAAAATATATCAAATACTCTCTTTAAATTGCAAACAGATTATGCGACCGTGCAAGACATTAACAGACCCTATCAACCTAATTAATTTGTAATTTGTTTATACTCCAATGTCGACTAGAGAAATATGTATACTTGTAATTTCTTTGATATAATTTGCTTATTCCTAAAGAAAAGTGTGTAACGAATATTATTATTATTTCTTTCTTACACAAATATGTACTAGCCGTGCTGCCTCTTTACTGAATATCAGGTTTTAACGTACGTAAAGAAATGTAACTTTTGCAAAACAAAAAAAAATCTCAGAATATTCCTGCCGCTGCCACAAAACTAATTTAGTGTTTCTTACAGTTCCAAAAAAGTAGGCTTCCACGAGACGACGTACTCCACTAATGTGTGCGACGTAGCAATCCTCCAATCGGCTGTTGGTCTCCTCCGTATAAAAAGTACTCTGCACTTAAAGACCACTACCGAGCGTCTTCTGATCACTGGCTAATGAATGTAACTACCTCTTCTAATCATAAACGTTAGGTACAACCTGCCATCCGATTGAAATGATTAACTCCCAATTATTTGCTGACTGCTTGTCACGTTGTTTTGCACACAACCACAGCACTATGGGGACATCGGCCTGTATCGTCTCAATTACTTCGCCCAACTCCGCCGTTGTGGGGTGTCAATATTCATCCCCTGAGGTCCTCCGCCCAACTCTCTCTCGTGCTCGGAGTGTCAATGTACGTCGTACGACTGACTTGTGGTTTTCCTGGTCACCCTCAGTCCCCTGACTAACAACCCTCACACAATATAACATTGTCTACCATTGGTCGATGATAAAAAAAATTCCAATCAAAAATTAGTTTAGATATTACTTACGTAATTGGAGTGACTTGCCATTTTTCGTTCTCATGGGAATTTAGGTAGAAAAAGTCTCTCAGCAACTTTCAGATCAAAGAGTTATTGTTCGTCGCGCACACACACACATATATGAAAATAAAGTTAATATTGTCGTCTCCAGGTCGAGTTGACGATAAGATGGATCTCACTGTTTCCAACTAGCGTCTTTTTTATTAAAATTAGTTGGAAAAATTAAATAAAATAAACGTTTTAACTCTCTTGCTTCGATGAGTACTTTGCTATCGATAGCACGTGCCTGTAGAAGGTTTTTAAAATGAAATCGAAACTAGCACTGCCATGCCTAACAAGGTTCCAATGCTACACAGAGCTAGCTTCTCCATCTTGCGTAATGTCGAAAATAAAGACAGTGTATCCTTGAAGGAAATCGAACGAGAAATGTTGTTCCAATGATTGTAAAGTGAATACACGGTGCACAGAATAAGATGTGATATGAAGCAACATACAGGTTGTTTTTGAAATTTGTTCGTAAAGGACTTGAATATAAAATGTTTCCCTCAATGTATAATGAAAATCAATTGATTTCAATATGTTTAAATTGAAATAAAATTGAGGTGATCGTTTCTGTATAGGCATCGTTTTGAGTAAACCCCACAATCACTCCCTAAATAAATAAAATATCAATTGATTTTGATCCAAGATCCTTTGGAATGACGAATGACTTAATTTCAACTCTTCTGGGAGTATATTTGGCAGTTGTTGATTGTAGAAGTTTGTTATGTACGAGTTTTATTGTACTACTATCATCAATCTTTTTAATATGTAGAACAGCGTCAAAAATATTCACTTTTGCCTCAACAGAAAAATCACTAGCAATGAGACAAAAATTTGGCTTTCCAGAAATTACCTTTATGCGTAATTCTACTGCTTGGATTAGAAATTTATCCTGTTTAAAAATATCACAATGAAGTTGCCGAAGCATTTCAAACTTTGCACTGTTAGTTTTTGTTAATTCATAACGTTTTGAAATAATCTATTAACACTACATATTGCATTCACATGTCCAGCAGTATTTTGAAACCATAATGCACATTGGTGATGAGTGTTGTTAGGAGAATCATCATGATTTATAGTTTTACGATGCATTATCGGTACGGAGATTATGATATGGAAATGAAACAGCTTGTTATTTAAATACATTTCCACTTCACTGAACAAAAAAATTAAAGAATCATTTATAGAAGCCACAGCCTTATCACTTTCACCAGATGATGATCCATGGGGCTTAACGATATGAGCTTCAATATAAAAGAGAGTATGTGGTAGATTTATGTATTTATCGCAGCCGCGGTGGCTCAGTGGTAGAGCGTTCACCTCTGGTGCTTGGGGTCCCGGGTTCTATCCCAGCCCCGCCAAGTTAACTTTGTGGTGGACAAACAACGTGTGCGTGGGTTTTCTTTGGGTTCTCCCACTTTCTTCATTCCACCATATTTACTCATCATCACCGTCTCCTTTAGCCTAACTGGCATCACCGTGGGACGTAAAACTCAAAGATTTTTCTATGTATTCGTCACTTGTTCCAGGTATGACAAATTCTATAAGTACATCATTAGCTAGTTAACTGTTTGGTTTATATGTAACAACACGAGTATCTTATATACTGGTTTGCGTTGGTATTGTAGAAAAAATATCTAGTTCAATTTTTACGCACTTACAGGGTTGATATATAAGAAAACGATGATGATGATAATACTTTTATTGAAGATATCGTCTGATAATTTCCGATTGTTGTAAGATTCATTTTCTTTCTTTTCTGCGTAAGTTTCCTATTTTTACTCTTGCCTTTCTTCTTGCTCTTGATGATGTGTAATGATGAAAGGTTAAAGATAAAATGATGTGTAATTCTTCTTTTCCTTCTGTGATATCCAGATCCTAGCATAGATTTCAGTTTATTTTCATGTTTTTCTTGCAAGACGGACCTCGCTTTACCCATTCGTTGATGAAAGGAATCGTTAATAGGTTGTTTATGAATGATGACATCATTAATAACGTTTGCTTCAGATTTTAATAATTCCTTTCCAATTGTTTTAGCTCCTTGTTTTACTAATGTCATGACAGAAAGAAATAATCCTCCAAGGAAACTTCCAATACCATGTCCAACTTGATAAGATGATCAAACATAAATGTTTCCAGTTATAGAAAGAGCCTCTCTTTGATAATATTGTAAATATGGATTATGCATGATTGTTGATGTTGTCACACTGGTCGTAAATGTAGTTTAACGCATACAGTTTCGAAAGTAAATGCCAGTGGAGAGCCAGTACTATCTCTTATATCTATTTTGACATGTGCAAATGGAATATTTTCTATAGATACATAATGTGGAGGATCAAAAATTTCTATAGCACTACTTCCAAATGTATGATTTACAGGATTCATATTTATGGTACTTAATAATGGCCCTACCGTATCTCCAAAAAATACGCATTAAATTGTCTCACAATATACATACATTGTAGATGGAAGTCCTAAACGTAAATCTGGAAATCTTTGTCCTTGTTTCATATCCTTTAAATCAACGGTTGGATGAAATCCCAGCATGGCACTAACACTTGGTGATGATACAATTTCCACATCTGTGTCTTTATTAAGATGGTGTATAAAACAGATATTACTTTCACGAATGTAGGGAATATGTAAATTTGTGAATCTTTTGTGTCTATTTATTATCTTTACCAACTCTGAAATATTAGTATAATGACTTACAGGTTTAGTTACAAAGTTTTCTTCATCACTGTTGGCAGGTTTAAAAATAATATTATTTTGTTAATTACTATTTAAAGTTGATGAGGATAATGAATCTCAGCAATAGCCACTTCCAACTCTTTACGGAATTCCATTCTTTGACAAAGTTTAATAGTGTATGATGTTAAGATGTTATTAGGAAAATATTTCATAAAAATATTACTGGGAAACGTAAGGTAAAAATCCAAATCAAATTCCATTGTACTTCTTGATCTTTATGGATATGCAGGTATCCATTGTAACGTACCTACTACCTAACTACTTAGCCTTCGGTATCGTCACTGGGAGAGGGGGTATAATATTCTACATCCATTTAATTTAGTATAATAAAGGCAGGCATATTGGAATAGTAGAGCATTAAAATTTTGATATTACCTTAGTAATAGGATCGAACCTTATTTTCTACAATAAGCAATTAAGATAGCTCTTATCTTCGCATTAATCTATCCGTAAAATATATGTATATCCTAGGATACAGAAGTGAAACTCCATCATTATAATGAAATAACGATTTATGAACAAATCTTATCTGCATCAAAATTGAGAACAAAAAAAAACAATTATCCAACTGAGTATATGTATGGGACCTTACAAACTGATATAAGGGCTTTATACTACATTCATTAATCATAAGTAAATGCTCAAATAACGAACAAAGTAATTCATTCCAACTCACCAGTTTGAAGATTCTGTACCATAGACGTCAAATATAAATGGATACGGCAATATATATCACACCAATATATTGATAGCACATTAACAACTCACATTTCCCTATATATGCGACTTTTCTTCTTTAGACCTTTAGACTTTTCAGGCTACTTTAACTATGTATCTTGGAAAATTTAAACCACTTCACTTTTTTTAAAAAAAACACAAAACTATTTGAAATATACGCTTATCTTTTCCAACTTACGTTAAAATTTTAATATTCCAGACTAAACCATGTGTATCAATCGGAATTAAAAGGACGTACATTCGGTATGTAACTTGAAAAATTGAAGTATTAGATGAACTATTGCTATAGCTTCTAGTATACTTTTTCCCGGTTTGTCTTTCAGAATGATTATGACCCTATCGCCTTGTAAAGGCTATATGTACAAAATAATTTTACCAATCGCCGCTAATGGTGCCACTTGCAAATAGTATGTAACAGCTGGCAAAAATTTCCAACCTTTTTTTGGGGGGGGAGTATATCCCTTCCAATGAACAAGATATTTTTTCTGCTAACTTTTCTTCTTGTATGTATGATTTTATCTATGTAAATTGTTTTCGATTATGTAACAGGTTGCAATTCTTCTCTGTTAAATAACCCATCCAGTGGTTACTTGTATATATTTTTGAAGATCATTTATACTTTTAATGAAGATCATTTATATTTATTGTTCCAAGATAAATGTAAAATCTCTTGCATGTCTTGATTCAAACTGGATTCACGTTTCTCCAGGGCTGATGGTGATGGTAATTATACATGATTAAGAACTTGAATTTGAACTAAAATCATTTTCCTTGTGTGTTCCATTTCACTAACGGAATAGTAAGCTTCATAACGCACCACATAAAATAGGAGCTAATAATGCCGGTAAGAATCCACTCTGTTGCATTAATAAATACTTCTTCTTCTCTTCGATAAAGTTTCTTTTGTTCACAAGATATCAAAGCGTCCACTAGTATCGCTTTAATCTTGCTTTCTGGGTATTTGTAAGAGGTTCATTAACTTTTAATACATCATAACAACATTGGCAAATACTACGAATCACTGAAGAGTTCGCGTTTGCAACTATAGCTTTAGGTAATTTAGGATTCCCTTTGTACAATGTACGAATATTTCCGTGTTTTACTCTTGAAGACAAATTATAGAATGAAGAAACACAATTTAAAACTAACATATAACACAACTTTGTCACCTTCTTCTTCTTCTCGTTAGAACATAAACGTAATGATAAATATCATCAGGAAATTAGTAGTTTGAAAACGAATTTTATCTGGTGTATCATGTTCCAAATCAAGAAATAAATATTCATAAGACAACTTTGTTGTATCATTAAAACTTTCTTGAAGAAATTTAGATTCTCATGAGTTATCTGATAACTTATATGCTTATGTCGTGATTTTTCTCTTGGTTTTCTAAATAATAAAATATAAGAACAATTCAAACTCATATATTTGCTTCCTTTTCTCTGATGAAATACGTTATGTGTAATAAATATTACACTAAGATTTCTATGGTGAGAACCCTTTGTAAAGAAAGCAATTATATTACGGTTCATTTCACACATACGGTTAAAAATTAGAAAACGAGGTCCAAAATGAAATTAAATGAAATCTTTAAGTTTTATGTCCCACGATTATGCTGGTTAGGTTAAAGGAGACGATGATCATGAGCGATGAGTGAAATGGAGGAATTGAGAAAGAAGGAGGAAACGGGAAAACCCCTAAAAACCCACGAGCACAGTGTTTGTCCACCACAAAGTCCACACGGCGCGAACTGGAATCAAACCAATGACCTCAAGCACTGGAGGTGAATGCTCTACCACTGAGCCACCGCGCTCCCCAAGCTGAGGTCCAGTTTGAGGTAAAATTATTTTGTTCAAGGTAATCCTTCAATAAATTCTACTTTCTTCGAAATTTGTCTGTACTCATTTTGCGACTCTCAATCGTACCAATAAATAATACAAAACGATGTACTAAGTATGCGTAATATATTAGACAAAAATCCTATTACAAAGGAAATTTTACTACATTCACTTGGACCTGCAAAAATACATGAAAAGGGATGTTAATACGTCGTATCCATGTTAAGGAGTACGATAATTCTCTCTTCATCAAACATTTATAAATGTTCGTATTACCTTTCTCTTCTTCTTTTGTTGGAAGGAGTGTATCTATATCAAAGAGGATCAGGTGAATTTGGAATTCTATGTCGTTTTATGTAATTCACCTTATAAACTTTTTTGGGGGCATGCTAACCTAAATATGGTGTTTCCTGAGACAATTTCTTTCTCATTTATAATTCTGCCTTATGTAGGATGAGATATTTCTTGTTCTTCTTATGCCTCATCTTCATTATCTACAATCAGTTTCTTCACTACATCAAAATTTAAATCTTTGGAAGACTCATAATTTAATTTTTTTAAGCCTCATCTTCATTACCTACTATCAATTTATTCAAAATTTAAGTCTTTGGAAGATTTATAATTTAATGAAAAGCTTAGTCTTTTTCATACTTGATACTCTTTAATCACACTGGAGTGAAAAATACGTAGCGCATAATTCTTGGGTCCAGCTGTTACATATTCTTTACCATCTTCGAGTAATTCAATTCTTAAAACACCTAAAAGTCACCAGTTGGAATTGTGCTTTCATCAGGTTATTTAGTATACATTACTGAATCAGTATCAAATTACAATACCCTTTCTTGTAGTTGTTCGGAACAATTGTACAATTCTAATCTAAGTTTTGCTGTTGTGTATGCGGCTATGACAACCTTTACCCTTGGTAATGAAACAGGGACTTCATCTGTGTATTGGCAATAAACATACATGCCATCATTTACTGGAAAATTTTGATGTTGGTCTATATCATATTATGTTATTACATATATGTCTCCTGGGTAATTAATGATGCTTATATATCCTGTGTTCTCACGTTGACCAATTTTTTCCCAAAATGAATTTAACATTAATTTAGCTAAACCCCTAAGTGTTGTATTATGTTAATTTTTCCTTACATCTAGACGTATTCCTTGTTTTTCATAAAACTGTTGTATGTACTTCTTTCTCCATTAGCTCATCTGCTTCATACCCTGATGCCGATCCACACGCTTCCATTATTGCTTTCACGAAGGTTGTTTGTGTATTCTGCAAATAATGCTCCACATCTTGTTTCCTCATCATATTGAAATACGTCATAAACACAAATTTCATGAATACCCAATTCTTCGTATCTTTTTTCAAATGTTTTCTTACTTCACCTGCTACCCATCTATGTTCACAAGCCAAATTGCATTCACACTTCCAATTTTCATATTCTGATTGTTAGGCAACCAACAATACTGTTAAGGTTGGTTGGTTGAGGAGAACACAAGGCTTTCTTCAATTTCTCTAGTCTGTTTGAAATGTGTCAGTGTAGCAAAATTCAAAAAATAAAATAATATCCATACCTCTCCTACGACTATATAATCAGGTAGAAGATGTCTCACTATATACACAGCGATTGCTATCAAGAAAAAATACGAATAAATATAACCTTAGACAAACCAAGAGAAAATCAATTTTCGTTACACGCTCATTGTGTTCTACAGGTTGCAGTATTTGGTAAGATCACTGAATGTTTTACGTTATTTGATTCAATTCTACCTTCACTTTTGTTAGTATTGAGTGTTAATATCTGTAATAAAACATTATGAAAAAAATCAGGCCACGGTGATTTGATTCCCATCTTTATTTTGCGACAATATTTTTATCAGCAAAACCATCTTTGTTTTTACATTAAAGCTAACAACAATACTTTCTGAAGTTATATCACTGGTTTCCAGTGTGTTCACAAAATGAAACAAAAATGAAATGCGAAGAAGAAAATAAAAAATAAAGACAATCTAAGAAAGGTAAAACAAGATATACAGTGTGTCAGTTCAATTTACGAAAACCATTGCATCAGTAGGAAACATGGGTTACAAATATAGTCATATTTTGTGTGCACTTAACGTAAGTTTGTGTAAATTGATCCCCAATTAATAATACATATACGTTTTATAAGATGCATGTACGATATCAAAAGAATGCAAGTTCTCCCATTTTGTACACCGTAATATATCATACACTATCCCCTGTTATATTCCAAGAAATCGGACACTAAAATTTCGTAAAGAAGAATAAACAAAAATGAACTAAAACATAATCTAATATGAATATCGATTAATGGTTCTGATAGTATTTGAATTGGAGATATCTGCACTCTCTCTTTCTCTGAGCTAACATATGCATGATTCTTGCACCTCATCTTTTGATGGAGAACTTTGAGTAAGCAGACGTCATGATACACCTTGCAAGAACAAATGAAATTTAAAACTGAAAACCGACTTACAGTGGATTTGAACCGACGAACCGACGATTCATAGTCTAGTGCCTATAAACCTCAGCTATTCTTTCAATGCTTCCGATACCTCCTAACTTGAGAGCTGTGTCATAAATGGTCGGAGGGAGAAAGAAAGGAACACAAAACTTTGATTTTGAAAAATAACAGAAATAAACACAGAAACTATTGTTTTGCCGAATGAAGGCCTAAGTAGCCAAGTTTTGTTAGGACAACGTTTTTAAAGAAACTCTTAGTGTGACACAGTATTTCTCTTCTACCATAGAATCGTGTATGTATTGGTAGGTATTCAATTAATTAAGCTGAAATCTAATAGGAGCGTCTTGAGTGGTAAACTAATATACTACTATTTGTCAAAAGACTTTTGTCGAGAGTCTACATTTATTAATCCTTCTTGAAGTACATGTTATGAATCGTAGTGGAAATAAATACTTGGCCAGGTTAGGCGATTGCTTATAATCAAATGGAAGTATGATAATTAAATCTGTCACATTTGTAGTTTGGTGCTAAGAGGAAATTGAATCGCGAACCAAAAGTCTAAGAAAAACTCAAATTATCAATATAAATTTTGCCAAATATTACTGACTTATATAATAATAAATGAAATACGAAAGACGTTTAGAAACGTATAACTTTCGTTAGAACCTAAATAAAATAACGTATGAATTTGTAACTGTAAGGAAAGAAACCTAAAGTAAATAAAAGGAATGACGGCAAATCGTAATGATCGTGGTTTAGTGGTTAAGGCGTTCGGCCAGTAATCTGAAGGTACTCCGGTCGGACACCGAGCTGGTAAGTTTTTCTCAGTTTAGATTTGGCAATTGATCGGCGCTGCCACACGTGTATTATTTTCATATATTTGAACACTTGGACGTTTCAATACTTGAATTATCAAATCTTCAGGAAGCCACCGGCCGTTAATGACCAGGACAAATATCTATAAAAGGAAACATGCCATACAGTAATAATTGTTAAATGAGGGAAATTAGGCGAGATCCTCCTAGGGCAAATTGTAACTATATTTTCTATATTAATTCTCATCTATATGATTTCTACTTCTTTCAGCTTAGCAAAACAAAAACCATGATATAAATAATCAAAAAGTTGCTGTTAGGATATTGAAATAAAAGCTTATATATATGTGAATTGAGAACTTTATAACAATAATTCAATCAAGCAATATATACTTTCAATGGATTTGAACAAGAATAGTAGTTTCTACATATGTAAATCTATATCCTGATATATATATATATATATATATATATATATATATATATATATATATATATATATATATATATATATATATATATATATATATACTAGAAAAAACTGTTTTTACTGTAAGTATATTTAAGGAGTCTAATAGAGTAGCAATATCTACTCTACCACAATTCCATATCATTAATTTTATTTAAAAAAAAATATATTCACAATTGTTTGAATAACAAGCTGTTAAATAATTCAAATAGATATAAAATATATTTTTTTAATGAATGTAATACCTTAAATCAGAGAATATAACAAATTAGTATAACAACTCACCCATTTACAAAAGTGATATATAATTCCATTCACTCCCGATTTAATTAAGTTGGTGTCACAGTACAGAACTTTTCATCCACACAATATCGCCAAACCGAAATAACACTTTTCGGAAATTAGATACCAATACTTTAGAAATATCTGAATATAGATTTCGTTTTCAGGAATAAACTGTAAAATTCACTAATTCTGAAACGCGTGATATATATTATAACCTTATACACAGTTGAATATAGCAGAACAGATAGTGCCCACTTGCACAGTAGCAATCGAATGGCTAAGCCATCCTCTTCAAGCACCGTCGTAGGAACGTAATTCACCACTTTCCGCCAGAGGCGCTAAAAAAATTTACATCTTTATTTTGGGTTGCATACTCCTCAGGCAGTACACTCCAAGATTTTTTTTATTTTTTTTAAGTGTGGATAAAATATCCGCACGTAGCAACTTGGAGATAAAACGGCTAAAGACCCTATATATATATAAAGCATGTTCCAGAAGTCGGGTAACTTTCTACAGCACTGGAATAAAATAAACGTTTCACACTATTAATGTAAACTTCAGCATTTTTGTTGAAACATGGCTGAATGTTTACAAAAATTAACAGCAAATAAGAGAAAATCATTGTTTAGTCCCTGTTTTTGGGGTGTTAGCACAAAGCTTCCTTTTCCTTATGGGATAGGTCTATGTAAACATTTGAGACAGTTTTCTCCAATTATTATTGATAAGTATTTTAGGGTCACATCAATATTGTTTGTTATAAAATGCATTAACAATCATCCAAAATGATAGTAAAGTTATCTCGAATATTATTTTTATGGCTCCTCCTTTGGGCGGCAAGGAACGTAAAAAAGGTGGTGGATTGAGTGTCTCCAAATCTCAAAATTGTATTTTGGAAATGCCAGTAAGCGTCACTTTAATCACAAATGTCACAGAATTAATGCTCTGATGCTGTATGCATGTGTCATTAATTTATATGCCGCTACAGTTCCCCTACGAAAATTCACATACGAGTAAATATTCGTCATAAATTTCCTTAGCAGAGACATAAGGTAAGAATTTTTTTTTTCAATTAATGTGAAAATGTACGTTCTTGTAGTAAAAAATGTATGCGTATTTTGAAATCTGGATTGCTGTTTTATTAAGTCAGCGCCTTATAGAGCACATCGAGCATGATGTTGAATCTTTGTAAAAAAAAAGTCCAAGCTTTGTTTTGGAACTGAGAGTGTTTGCCAGATAAATCAGAACTGTCACATAATTAATACTCCAATTCCACTTGAGTGTGGCAGTCACACATATGGGCAGTTAACACCAACACACTTTGCAACATATCTACCAGATGACTTAAAACAGAGAATTTCTAAGAGATGTAGAGATGATCACTTCAGATACGTTCTAGAAGGTGTTCACAATGATTACAATAAATCACATTATTTTGTCTTGCTCGTTCACTATAACATGATGAATAAAAGTAAGTTTATATTATATGTCCTATACTTAAGTTAATTATAGTCTTAAACATTTAATGATGATATAGCATGTAAGTGTTATTTTTCAAGAAGGAACCATTTTGAAGAAATAATTCTTATTCCTACCGAGGCATTTGTTTCTACTACAAAAAATAAATGAAATGTTTTTTTTTACGTCCCACGTTTATGGCGGTTGGGCTAAAGAAAATGGTGATGGTGAGACATGAGTGTAATGATGGAATGAAGAAAGTGAGAGGAAACGGGAGAACTCCGAGAAAACCCACGAATACGGTGTTTGTCCACCACCAACTTTACACGGCGCGAGCTGGAATCGAACCAGGGATGTTTCTACTACGACCGTCTGTCCACAGTATACGATTTACTGATGTATTTTCGTGTACTGTACATAGGACTAGGTTATTATCTGGAACGTGGGATCATAATGATATTTTGTAAGAAGTATGAAGATAATACAATCTATTTACGAATAAAGAAAAAAATATTGAAATGCAAAGCTATCCAACTAAACTTGTCACTTAAAACGTTGCTCTTCATTATGAATTTTGTGGGCTTTGTTGGATTTTCCATTGTCATTTTATGTTCTATTTCGAGCTGTTTTTTTAAGTGTGCACTTACGATGGGGACTAGTGGGTGTCATTTTGTGCTATTAGAAGAGCCCAATTGATTTTTAACAAATGAAAATTCTCTGATTATATTCTAGTTGCACCTTAACAACAAAACTATACCCATAATCTGTTACAGTGATAGAAGATAATTATTTACAGTAGATTTGAGAATTTAAAAAAATCACAATTTTTTTGCAATAATAATAAAATACAAGAAACATCTAGCTACGCGGTGGCTCCACTTCCATTTTGAAACTCATACCAGCAAGGACCAACAGCAGCGGTGACACGACGGAACGCCAATGAATGACAAATTATTCTCCCAAAATACGTGAAATCGCCAATATGCGTGACTTGTTTACATTAAGGCTTGCCTAAACATCACATTAGAAAATATTAAAAAGAAATACGTTCTTCGAGTTGGGCGCGAACCACCAACATTTTGATAACAAGTCATGAAAAATAATAAATATCTTTACTGTGTAAATGATTATTTGTCCAAAATATTCTAAAGGTTTCAACTTAAAAGAATTTAATTAATACTTTGTGGTGAACTATTTATGTATAGAATTAAAACTACCCAAATTTTAAACTAAAACATTCCACTGAAGTCTCATGTAGAAAGTATTCTACTGTACGTTTTAAGAAATATAACTGCAATAAAAATACATTAATATCAGCGAACGGTAAGGCGAATAATAAATTAACTTTTAGAATATACAGAAGTCATTATAAAAGCTTTGCTAGAAATATCCTTATTCGGTGATCTCCGAAATACAAAGATACAAATTAGCATGTACGATTCAGTCTCCAAAGCAATTGTTACTTAAAAATGGACATACACTATTTCGAGAATCGAGATAACATGAGAAATGTATCTACTCTCCGTCTTGTATCAATTCTCATCTTAGAAATGATTTCAGCTAGATAATAATTTCAGTTAGTCATGTCCCGTCTTCAATATAAAATCTTCATTAGTGTCGCGATTTTGTTTGTTTTGTTTAGTAAGCAGATGAGAAATTCTTCTTGTGGGCAACTCTAAAGAAAAGAGCAATCTTCTTGCCAAATGTCACGTTCCTGCTTGATCAGCATTAATTAGTTTCTAACTTTTAATCATTACGAGATTATTATTAGTAGTATGTTTTATTATTACTGTTATTATACCTGAAGATTTGATAGTGCAAGTATTGAAACATCCGGTTACTCGAATACCGAGATAATAATAAAAGTTGTGCCATCGCCGATAAGTCGCCATCAAACATTCTTCATTAAAGTAAAAAGAAATACTGCTCCCCGTGGATCCGATTCGACGAACTTCAGATTATAGCCCGAGCGCCTTGACCACTGAACCACAATCACCACATACTGAAATGTTCGTTCTTAGTGTATTCACGTTAGGTTTGTTTTTCTCCGATTACAAAGGTCTACGTTGTTTCTCCTTGTTTCGATAGAACTTTCGTATATCATGATGATATAAGTCAATAAATTTTGGCATAGTTTATCAAGGACTTATATCGGCCGCAAAACAAGCGTTTGCTTGACGTAGTATTAAAGCATAAGAATCACGTGGTCAGCTCCAAATGGAAATGATCGAAGAGTCTCTTTCTATTTGTGTTTTTCAACAAGCATTAACGATGCACAACAGAAGTTTCTGTAGCAAACATAATATCTCGGACTAGTTGTAACACTTTTCTTGAATTAACGTAATGCTAAACTATGAAGATTTTTTGCGTTTTGTCTTATATACACATCTTGCTTTCCGAAATAAACTATAAAATGAATGTTGATAACTATTTTATTCATATTTGTTACTTGAATAGCTTTGTTAAACACATTTTAATTACGAAGTGAATGCGTATTGTATTTACTGATTGTTCCTTACATAGATTCCAGGAATGGTTAAACAATGTAGACAATTTTTTTGGCAGGTAGTAAGGCATTATTTTACAAGACAAAACTCTTCTTGTGGATTTCGGCCTAATTAATAAGGTACATACCCACAGATACAGGTTTCTATAGTTGAGATATTGTGTCATAATGATGATTTCTTCAAAAGGTTTGTCCTAACCGAGACTGGGCTTCTTAAATCTTCATTTGGCATCAGAAAGTTTGTTTTTCCGTTATCTTTTATAAAACTAAAGTTTTGTTTACGGTAATTCTTCCTCCCACCATCATTCCACAACACAACTCTGAAGTTAGGAGGTAGCAGAAGTATTGAAAGAATATTGGAGGTGCTATTGGCACTAGGTTAGAAATCTGGGGCCTTGGGTTCAAATCCACTAGACGTCACCTTTATGGCTTTAAACTTAATTTGTTCTTGCAGGGTGTATGATCACCTCTCTTTACTCAAAGTTCTCCATCTAAAGTTAACCGAGAAAAAGAGAGATTAATCTCCTATGGAAATATTATCCGAAACTTACACCTATATTCATTTGATTATGTTTTAGTTCATTTTTGTTTATTCTTGTTTGCGAAATTACAGTTCTAGATTCCTTAGAATATAGCAAGGGATAGTGAATGATATAGATTACGGCGTATTAAAATGAAGAAATTGTATTATTTTGGTATCGTATATACTTCTAATAAATACATGCTTATATTAGTAATTAGAAATTAAATTGCATAGACTCATGTTGTGTGCGCACAAAATGTTATTACTTTTCATATTTGAAGAAAACGACATGTTTTGTACTGATGTATTAGTTTTGGAAAAATGGTCTGATACACTGTGCATCTTATTTTTACTTTCTTACATTGTCTTTCTTTATGCTTTTGCTTTCTCCGTTGTATTTAATTTCTTTTTTGTTTCATTTATCGAACAGACTGAAAACCAGCAATATAACTTCAGAAAATATTCTTGTTATCTTTAATGTTTAAATGAAAAATAAAAATAATACATTTCAATGAAATAAAGAGTTGAAGGATTTCTTTGATGATAAGTATTCTCGCAAAACCAAGATGGAAGTCAGAACATCTCGACCTGGTATTTCTTTCATACATTTTTTGTAGAGATACTAAAACTGATAACTAACGGTATTGATGGTAACGTTGAAACAAATGATGTAAAAAATTCAGAGATGTTAGAAAATGCTATTAGCTGTAAAAGTGAATGAATCGTTGAACAAAATTGACTTTTCCTTGGTATATTTAGGGTTAAATGAAATTTCTCTGTCGTGGTATCAACCGTTCTGAAGATACAAAACGGTGTATTTTACTCGACGTTTTACTCCTCACAGAGGTATGGATACTTTTCTATTTTTTTAAAAGTTTGCTATATTGATATGTTTCAAACAAACTAGTGCAATTGTAGTACGCTTTGTGTAGTTCTTAACCAGCAACCTTATCAGTAGTTTCGGATGAATAACCTGTCAGGATATGAAAATTGGAAGTCTGATTGCACTTTTTCTTGTATGTATACTAGGATGGAGTGAAAAATTGAAGTTTGCACATCGGTATTCTAATAGTGCGGGATTATTGCTCCTTAGTATGTATTTTAAAAGTCAATATTTATTTTCGTTGAAATCTATTATCTTCGGGTGCCACCAGCATGGTTAACCCTTTACTTCCGAAAATTTTCCAACCTTTAGGTTGGCGAGCAAGGAGACCAGAGGAATGGTTGATATCCTGCCAAATAATTGTCTTAGAAACTTGAACTAAAAAGAATTGAAATGGAGAGTATGTGTTTTTATTCTGCCAAAACATTTTACAATACGTAGAGTGAAAATATTTCAAATTTTCGTGCTACAAATACAAGGACTGCTACAAATACTGGCAGAAAGGGTGGAATAATACGACGTTTAGAAGAGTCTGTTCAGAGACTTTTGCAATGGTTGTTTTGTCTGCTACTCATAAATGAGCTTCCTTTAAGACATTTGCTAGAATCAATTGATGGTAAGATAACAGGTCATTATGCATTTTCTGGACAGATTGGAAGATCATTATTAAATTGTGAAAACCAACCAGTTGTGGAATAAGATGTAATTGAGAGCCATCTTTCAGCTTTCGAGAATTATATTGATCTCAATGCGGATCAGAAATATTTGTATGACATTTGCAGGGCTGTTTCAAATGGACATTTTCCTGATTTTTTTTTCAAAACGCTATCTAGGAAACATTTCGCACGCCAGGTGGTTTACTACAGCAAACAGAATTCTTCGATTGCATGTAGCTACACCAAACCCTTCAGAAGTATTAAAAGTGCTCTCTCAGTATGTTGTAAAAGTGTATACGCCAGTCTGGTTCAGCATAAAACAGAAACATTTTTGCATAGATGGATCAAGACATTTCTTCAAAATGATCCAGTTATCGCACTTCCTTCCTGAAAAGTATAAGCCTGTCATTAATCCTGTACTTCAAAGAAATGGATACTTTGCACATCCTGAAAACATTCTCCTCTCTATGATGACAGATGAGAAGAAACATATCAGAGAACTGGACTTACGACGAGTCCCTAAAGCAAACACCTAGCAAATGCCTGGAATCAGAAATTACGACATTCCATTACTGAATTATGAAGCTGAAGACTACACAGAACTAACAAACCGGACAGATTTGGCTATAACTTGCCCCCCCCCCCCACACACACTTATGATGGATCTCACCTCTGCAAATATTCATAGAGTCATTCAAGGTGATACCACAAATATTGAAATTCCGAATATTCCATGCCTTAGCCGAGCTGTAGAACGATGTGTAAAATTGGTGAAAGAAGCATCGTCTTGTGTTTGTGGTGCAAGTGCACGAGATGGATACATAAGGGCAATACTCGATTCCCGAACACGTACGCCTTTCTTCAACACACAGTCAGAGTTTTCTACAG
Organism: Thermobia domestica; assembly: GCF_964235325.1. Lineage (NCBI taxonomy): Eukaryota > Metazoa > Arthropoda > Insecta > Zygentoma > Lepismatidae > Thermobia > Thermobia domestica. Next base: position 22,222,799 of record NC_137467.1, on the reverse strand, counting down.
TGTAACGTATATTGACATATATCTCCACATATTATTTTAATATGAAGTTTTCTTAACTCATTTTCAAGAATAGAAAGTAATGTATTTTGTCATGTTTTCACATATTATTTGTATGTTAAGATTTCCTAGGTTATTTTCAAACTGAGATCAGAAATGTTCATGTCATTACATGACTTCTCTTATATTTGCAATTAATCTAAAAATTGTGTGAAGATGTCTATTTTAACATACACTACACACAAAAACCTAAATCTTACGTTTGTACTGAGTGGTGTATTTTTGTCATCTTCTTTTCACATATCATATTACAAAGCTTTCTTAGCATATATTCAAACAGACAAGAATGAAAAATCGTCTCACTAACTTCTCTAATATTATTAATATACAGTATTTATCAATGATGTCTGTAGTCGAGTATATACGTAGGGTAATACAGACTAAACATAAATCTAGTCCAATTTTACGTACAAGATAGTGTTCTTTTTTTATGGTTGTTCACATATGTTTATGAAGATTTTCCAACTGATTTTCAAACTAAGATAAGAAACAAAAAAGTTGATGTTATGAAACTTGTGTAATATTTGCAATAATTATAAATGTGTTGTATTCGAATATAGCATATATGTAAGATACTTAATTTCATTTTTCCATTCAAGTATAATGTAAAAAATATAACTCTTAAGAAACTTTTCAAGCCCTCTATGTCTATAACACGAAAAGGAACTGGCTCAGAGGAGTAAGGTTTCTGTGATACAATATTGTTATATAACGACTTTTCCGAACAGAAAAAAAATGCCTAATTTCACAATACTGCTAAAAATACATATTTCAGCCAAATTTCAAGTCCGTATAGCTCCCAAAGGAAATGACTCAGAAGACTAATATTTCTGTGGCACAGTACTCTCATGGTAAGGCAGCTTCTTCTCTCTATTAGAAAAAATAATTTTGTCCCTTTTACCAATACGGATAAAAATATTGGATTTCAGCCAAATTTCAAGTCCCGTGTGGCACCCAAAGGAATTAAACAAGACTAATATTTTTGTGATACAGTACTCTAATGGTAAGGCAACTTTTCCGCCCTATTAGAAAAATTAATTCAAAAAAAAATTTGGACCATTCACTCCACCCCAATGTATACCATGTAGAATTCGGTCTTCGTCACAGTTATTACAACGTGAGTAGTTTAATTCACCACAACATGTACGACAAAGTGTAAACATTAACTTGTCATTTGATTCATAGGGTAACACTGAATGGAAGAGAGTTTTGCAGGAAGAATGCCTGACCTAACTAATCCCTCTATCTCCTCAATTCTAAAAAAAATTGAATCTTCAAGCAAATAGATAGTTGTGTGACGAAATGGAAATTTCTTAGTTTTACATACGGTCTGGTTTCTTCTTCACATACTTGTGCTTTATGATACACGTCCTGCATAAAAAGCGTCACAAGGACTCAAGTGGTCTCCTGATGCACAGGTGATTAGCATTATACATTTTTATCTCCTGTCTTTCGAACAAAAATTCACAACCCCATATTTTGTGAGCTTCATATCCAAAATTATTAAGTTTTTGAATCTTTTTCTTTGTTGCTTAATACGGAAATTCCATGGTTTCTGTAGCTTTCTTATATATGAGTTTATCTTGGTCATTAGGGTGACGAAAAATACAACGTGGGTAAAACATCCTTGATATTCCCATAGGTGTTTTCTTCTTGTATTGGTGTCTATGCATTCACCGTCTATTTTCATTCATACAATTCGTTTTTCCTTAGTACGTGCAGCATTTGAAATGTGAAAGTTTCCTGTTTTTCCTTCCCAAGCAGTCCAATGTACTGCTTCGATTAGCTACAAACCTCTCCAATGATACCTGTTCTTCGGTATGATACCAATAGTAGTGTTCTTTAAGAAATTTCTTCGGTACACCAAGTTACATGCACTAGCGAATGTAATGCATTCAAATAAGTGATTTATATTCGTTTCTGAATACATTTGAGTCACAAATACATTCTTGGCGTAAAACTTTGACATCCTGTAAACAATAGTTCATGCGTTTTTTCATTTTAAAGATGCCAATTCGATGTTCTCTATACCATTCTGGGAATTTGAGTCATTGGTTTTCTGTAATGGCATCTGCTCCAAAATACCTAATGTCTGGAAATGTACCTTTATATGTCTCGTTCTCACGTCGATTGAAAAACTGTGGAAAATATGCTCTGCATGCTTGATCACAAAATCCAACACTTAATTTACATAAGAACATAGGTAAAGGCTGATTGAATCTTAGAAGGTTACATTATCTTCTTTAAAGGATACAATTTTCGCCTAATTCATGATTACTTTTGGGGTCCAATTCATCTTCCCGACCATAGACTTTATGGTGAAGTATGCATGATATTCTTTATAATTATCGGCAATGTATGTACTGATTTAGTGTTTGGACGTCGTTTTTGTAGATACGTTCGAAAGTCTTCTACTACATGTTCTGAATCAAATAAATTTTCATCTTTTTCCATAAACAATGCATTCCTTTTTCATGTTGTTATCTTCTTAAAACGGTAATATGCATGCTGACTGACCAAACATTTAGGTATATGTTCATATATGTTTGCCTCATCCTCTTCAATTTAATATATTTTATATATTTAGTATCATACCACACAATCATAGCTTTCTTGTCCATGAAAATCTTTTGATTGTTTTTTTTATTTTCTTTCCTTCACTTTCATACAAAATTCATGATTAGGTGGTACTATAGTACACCAAACATTACAATACGTTTCTCCACATACGTGAAGTCCTTTTCCTTACACTACATAAATTTTCAAACTCTGGGCACAACACTTCACAATTGAAAATAAAAGTTTTCCATTTTGATAAGGAGCTGAATTGTGATATGCAAAGAATGACTGGCAATAAAATTGACGCTTAAAACTATTTCATGTAATACCGCTTCTGATGAGATCGGTGATAGTACAGATGTATAATGTTTCAAATGTTCATGCTTGTATTCATATTTCTTACCACAACGTTAATAGTAATGACTACAGCTAATATATACCATCAAACTTTCAGTTACATTGTAATGATTATCTATGTAAAGTAAATTTAAAGATGTTCTTTCCTTATCGCTCGTTGGTGCTTCAAACATGACATCACTTCCTGAGAAAACCCTATACACTGTAATTTTATAATCATTCAAATATTCATGAACTTTTCGAATTTCTGGAATTCCACACACCATGACTAAGATCTACACCGGCTGCTTGCTACAAGTCTTCTGATGTTTTTTTAATTTATATACATTTATTTTGATGTTTTACATATCTTGTATTTGGTATGATTTATCCCCTTGTTTTTTAATCCTATGGTAACGACGATTGCATACGCTAAAAATCTTATAACTTTGTTTTTAATTCTAACAATACCACGTTATTCCTTTACATATCCATTGGTATTCATAACATTTTGCTTCAAACGACATTGTCTGCTTGTCATGTGTACATGATGGAAGTTTACCATACAATCTGCTATAAGAAAAGCCGCATTACTTGGAGTATTTTTAGATAACTCGTCCATAACACATCTGCTGAAAAATTTCCAGCAATGATAGCCAAAAAGAGCAATGTAATTTTCTTTCATTTGTGATTGTTATTCATACCTATTCACGTTGATTCACATTACATGACAAATAATCGATTAGAGCCTTTAAGGTTGTTTCAATTGCCATAAAAGGATTTTCATCTGCACGCACTTCGGCTAAATGGATTCTTAGCATTGTACCCTCCATGTTGTACTGTCTTCTACGTTCTTCTATTATATGAAGTTTATTACGAATATTATTTCCAAATCCCATTTCTACATTTCTGTTTCGGTCTGCTTGAAGGTGAGATAATAATTGATCCATTCTCTGCTCTATTTCCACTAAATCAACTTCTATTTCTTCATGTTAAGTATTAGCCTCTGCCGATATTAATAAAAGATTGATATATCCCTTACTCTTCTTTTTTTCCAGTGTTTACAAATAAATCGTAAACCAAATTTTTAGTTCATTTTAGTAAAATTTTTCTTCTTCTCTATGTTCTTGGTTATTGAAACCCTGTTCTATTATCTGTGAAAACGTAAGATTTAGCACCCCTTCATAACAAAAAGAACTAGTGATATCATACAACACCCCATACATATTCTTTTAAACATGTCCGTAAAATATAATGTTTTTTTTTTTTTTTGCTACAGCGATGGAAAGAAAGATTGATATGTCCTATTCCAAAAACTAGCAATGCTAAAAATATAGAAACCTTTAGACCAATTGCAATTCTATCTCCATTTGCAAGAATTCATGAATATATAATACACAATCGCTTATTTAATCATGTTAGGTCCAGTATCTCTGTACACCAACACTGATTTCTCAAGAATAGATCCACTTCAACTAATTTGTCAATAATACACACTTTATAGCTACGGAAAGGGGCAAGTGGATGTAATCTATGCAGACTTTCAAAATCGTTCGATCTAGTTAGCCACGACATTTTACTTGAAAAACTAGCTTGCATTGAATTTTTCTAAGATTGCATTGGTGCTTTTCATATCATACATACGTGATCGTAAACAAGCTGTAGCTTACAAAGGTTATATATCCAACAATTTTAATGCTACATCAGGAGTACCGCAAGGATCGAACCTTGGACCTTTATTATTTCTCATCACTATCAACGATATAACTAAGCTCATCAAGAAATCGCATAACTACTATTTGCAGATGATTTAAAATTATATGCTCAAATTAAATCACTGTAAAAAGACTCTACAAAATCCAGGAACACTTGGAAAATGTAAAACACTGGTGACACGTGAATATATTTAGTCTAAAGATAACTAAATGGAAAGCTATTACATTTACTAGAAAAGAAAAATACATAAATTATGATTATACTATTGACTGTGTAAACCTTTGTATACCGGAAACTGTTAAAAACCTGTTTGTCACCTTAGAACCAAAACTGACTTACCCAAATGACATAAAAACTATTGCAAACAATGCTTTTAAGAGTCTTGGATTTGTTTGTCGTGCAAGTAGAGACTTCCGTAGCCAAATAAAAATTTTTAAACTATATTATTCGTATATCAGAACACAAGTGGAATACACAAGTGGAGTGTTATTTGGACTCCTCATAATGGAAAATATATATATGTGATTGAAATATATACATATTAGAGCAACGTAGGTATGTTAATGTTTTAGTTTTTCTACATCAAATAATAAATAATAAAATTGATTGCATAGAACTAAGTTCTAATATATTTCTGCATTTTACGACGTCTAATACGAGGTTGAAAAATAGTAGTACCATGTATTTTAAGAAAGCACGTACTGAAATAATATATATATATATATATATATATATATATATATATATATATATATATATATATATATATATATCCCCTTTATGGAGAATGAGCTCTTACTACAATAATATTGAAGAAGAGTGTCAACTGGTAGACGTCTTCAATATGTCTGAAAAAGTGTTTAGGAATACAATTTGTAGTATGATAAGCTGAGATAAATAATGATGCAATAATGATTTGTGTATGTTTTTCTTCTGTAAAAATAATGACATTTCACCATATATGTAAACAAACACAGCAAATAGGTAGAACGCGTGTTGCGTTGTTCTTAAAATAAATAAATAATTTCCTCCCTCAAAGGTGTCTTCTTCTTCTTCTTCTTCTTGCAATTTTTCATCTGTTTCTTCTTCTTGTAACAATTTTTAATTTTTTTGATACACGAGGAGGCTTCTTTTTCTTCTTCCTGCATTATCATTCTATTACCTTTATTACTTCATATTTCTAATAGTTATTTACTTTTCTCCTCTTCTTCATCTTCTAGAGCTTCGTTCATCTCTTCCTTTTCTATTTCAGTTTTATTAATTGCAAGTCGTTCTTCCTCTTCTTTTTCTTCTTTCCTCATGTTCATCGTCTCTTCTTCTTCTTCTTCATCTATTAGAATTTCATTACCAACATCTCTTTCTTTGGCAACTACATTTTTTGGAAATCTTACTTCTTTATTATTTTTCACTTCTTCCTTTCATCGTCTTCTTTATGTTACTTTCCTTTATGAACTCTTTCCTTCCTCTCAGAGTTATCATCATCATCATCTTCTTCTTCTTCTACACCGATTATATAATCGATTTTCATTAGAAGAATTTGTACGTTCTCCCCTTTTTTCTACGTCGTTAATAAAGTCTGTAAAATATTTTAATAGTTCTTGCGTACTCTTCTTTTGTCCATTTTACGAGTGCTAATAAACTATTTTCACTTGGAAACAATTGCCTCTAAGTAACTCGTAATACGTTAGGTCTAAACTATAATATGATAATAATAATAATATATAGTGCTATATTATAACTTAAAAAAATAATATTTCCAAAAATCGGTTAAAACTACAGTTCTTTAACATTTCTGTTATCATTTATTAATGCTAATAAATACACTTCGAGAAACATGAAAGAAGATGCATGCAAAGACATACAGACACAAACATTAAACTAAGAAACACTACTTGAAATAACGACATTTTTATACTTACATTTTGAATGTTAACATGAATATTTTTTGCAATCATTCCTAGTTATGTTCATCCAAATAAGCATCGTGTGCCCCATCTTAAGTCATCTTACTTTTTAACTACATATCATGTAAACGTTTCAGTTGCAGTTTTCTCAGTTTCCATTTCTGTATTCTTGGGCAACTAATATAATTCTTGAAATATCTATAAACAAAGTGTACGACTCTGTTATTCCTTGATGACATTAATATGTAATTTACAAATTGATTTGTTATGAATACCATACAAAATTTTCGTTCATTGTTTTCCTTTAATTTTCAATTATGTCAATATACTTGTTAATAACTATTTTTTTACTCATAAACACCGTATTTCATAAGTGCAAAAGAATTACACTATAATCTTAAGTGAATAAACGCCTGGCGTAGTGTTCTTTTAAAACTTCTTCGGGTAGCAGCTTGAAAAATAGCTACAGTGAATGCCTACCGGACAGCAAGAAAAATTATGATGGGCTCGTTAATTTGTACTGCTGAGATCTGTCCAATCACGAGTGGGTTTTCAATCCTACAGGTCTCAGTGAAAATTGCGTTGTTTGCCTAAACCATGTACGAGAGCGCAATTTTCAGTAGGTATTTTAAGGCACAGGTAGGCACATTTTGAAGAGAAATTTCTCATAAAAGAGAATATTTTTCAATCCCTAATCAAGTACATCGTATCTACCCAACTATCATTTAGTTTTGATATCAATCATCCTGTTTACCTCAGCTGAAGTATTACTGTTCTAGAGTTCTCAGAATTTACCTGTTTATGATGCTATATAATGCTTAATTGACAATAAAGGTGGTGATGTATGTTTTCGATTTAAATGCAAAATTGAAATGTGTAATAACTTAAAGTAGTGTAGTTTGAATAATATAATTTAATATTGATTTTAAAACACTGATAGTCTGCTTTTATTGTTGAGTTTGTTTTACTACTTGAAATCTTGATAATTGCTTTGTACAAAATTTCAGCTTTTTACTATCAATTAGGCTAGAAGTTCCAAGTTGGGGTCAGTTTAAGTAGTACATGGTAAACATAATTTTACATAATTGATATGTGTATAGTTTGTTTAAATATTAATATAACGTATAAATAATAGTAATTCCTTTACCCAAAGATAATTTATTACAATATATCGCAAATCCTCTCCATTTTATTACGAGTATGACTACATCCTTATTTTAATCATCAGTGTTCTGCTATATCACCAGTGATTAATCATCAGTGTTCTGACACACCCTTGCAGCAAACATATAGTAGAGTAACTGACACCTTCTTCTTACCCTCTTTCCCTTTTCAGAACCTAATCCTCTCAAAGTATTTGTTGTAAGGTATTTAATCCAGACAATGTCCTAAAAATTTTATTTTACCTTTTTCTGTCAACTTCAGTACTCTTCTTTCTTCATTCACTCTTGTTAGATCTTCATTATTCCTTTCTTCCTATTTCCAACTGATTTTTATTTTTTCTCCATATTTACATCTCGAATCTTACTATAGCGGACATGATCATAATTATAATAAACACATGTGCAAAAATACATTAATGTGAGTATGAGTGACAAGTTCTAGGTTACAACACTGAATGGAAGTGTCATGGCCCATAATGATAACCACTTTTGCCAGAGTTAGGTTTTATTAAATACGTCTTATAACTGTTCATGTGAAAATTTGCCGTTTATTTTATTAATAATGGTAATTGCATTTACAATAACCAAACGATTCGTTTGATATGGAACGAATTTCCCTTATTACTTTTCACGTACCAGAAACAAGCCGTGTCAAACAGTTACTGCATGGTAAACTTAAAGGAAAGTGCAATTAACTGTTCAGTTCCTTAACACATAACCACCCCAAACAAGTAGCATTTTGATTTTACAAGAACTTACTAAGATGGTTTAATAATATATATACTATCTTAATTTTTTTGAGATCTTCAATTTCCTCTTCCTCTCTGGAAGAGAGAGTAAGTGAAAGATGAGAATCGTAACGTAAGAGGCCTGTATTTCTTTTCCTGCCAGAAGTTCTGTTCCAAAAGACAGCATCTGATAATTACTGAATGAATGTCGTATGAACTGTTTATACCATTTACGGTTATAATTTTTTATTTATAGCAGAGATCTTTCTTTCATTACTAGTGAAAATTTCGTACCTGTTTTCAGTAGAAAATTACCAAATGTTTTAAAAATTAACATCAAACGATTATTTACAAAAAGGAGATATGGATTGGGAAATCTATCATAAAGCTGGGAACATAATTCTACGTTTATAAGTAAGTCAAGGAAATCTATATGCGTGTTAGTCAAGAAAATAAAGTTTCCTTCATTGCAATGTGTGTACTTATATATATATATATATATATATATATATATATAGACAGTTTGCCAGTATTGTATTTTCAACTGGTTATAAGAAGATACATTTTCAGTATCCAATTACATGCTTATTTGCCTTTATTTCACTCTAGTTTCAGACACATGGAAGTGTCACTGATTATTCCAAAGAGTTTAAAACGAAAAGTCTTATAATGCTTGTTTCGGAACCAAAAGTAAAATAAATGCAATATAAAGCAATGCAACATGAACTTTAACATCAAGACATTAAAATTGAAATTTATTCGTCCTTGCTAAATTAATCAGAAATACTACTGTGTACATATAGACATAAATTTAACTCTAAACAGTGCTAGAGATACAGCCAAGAAGGTTGTTTAACATAAATATATTTGGTAGTTGTTTGTTTTACTCAATAAGAAAATAGCATTATGACTATAGTTTGAACATTTTATGATACATTAAATGTTATTAATTTATCGGGCCTACCCTTCTTGTGGGATTAAGATTTGTTCTGATTGCCACTGCCTGATTTGTTCTCAGATGAAAGTTGTATTCCTCAAGATAATTGCTGAAGCCATACGAATTTGCTGGAGGAGTTTAAGTAAAACTTTGTCCAGTTATTCTATTACAGTCTAGTCACGATCTCTTAACTCGTCCTTTACCATATCAGATTTCCCTGGAATCAAAAGTGAACTCTGAATTAATGGAGGTTTCGTTTTATCTCTGAGATCCTTAAGGCAATGATCAATATGCAAACTTGTCTAACTTCTTTAATGTTCAGCTAGTGGTGGGGTGGTTAGTTAGTCGTATTCAACAACCACTAAGAGCAGTACGTGGAATTTCTGGTGGAAGGTTAAACGAGTTGGTATCTGCGGTTTATGTTTCTTAGACTGTTACATTCAATAAATTATGTTTGGATTAAAATGATAATCGTTTGAGTGCAAATACACCTAGTAATATGACTCGGACAGTTAGATTCAGAACTTGTACTTCCCCCTTCTTTTTTATGACAAGACATCTCAGCACATGAATTAACACAATTGACGTCTTTATATTAGCTACTTTAGAGTATTTTTTTTCAAGTGTGCCTTAGAAAAATATGATACATATTCCGACCACGCCTTCGCCACACTCTTACAGAGGAAAATTTTACCTTTCTTTGGGGAAAGAAGTGAATGACTTTCGCTATGTTACTAATTTGTCCCTTTAAGTTCTGGTCTTTGCGAGTGAACATCGTAAACTACTTAGAATGGTTAAGAAGACAATGCGCAGCAAAGCAAGTGAAATAATTATGAATATTTCAATGTGGCAAACTACTAAATAAGCTCGGACAAATCATATTCCGAGAGAATGTACGGGAAAACACAACCTGACCCTCTCTAATCATTCTGCACGATTCGCTCAGATCAGATTTTGACTTTCAGCTAAGAGATGAAACCTCACTAAAAATAAAATATTATATTTACAATTATAATAATAAGATTTTTATTATATTTTTACGTGAAACTTTACACTGTCGCAGCAACACAATACTGATACGTTAATTGCGAGAACAAACACTACACCGCTAGTAATCCCGTAGACTTGTCATTTCCGAAGATTTAGTGTGGTGTCGTTGTCGCTAAGGAGGAAGGGAAACGCATCTAACAACCATTCTACGAAACAACCATTCGCCGAAAGCATATAATCGTACAACAAAATGAAAAGAAAATGAGAGGCAAGCGAATACCAGAATTAAGATAGCACAATCCAGAATGAAAAATAACAGAGAGGAAAGGCGCAGAAAACTTTCAACTATTTCACGTTTTATCTTTTATTAGTTCTTATCTTTAAAAAAATTAAACTAAATACTTGAATCACACACAAATAGGTAATAACGTTGAATGATCACTACTCATCCTTATCCTGTAATGCCAACAACTACTCGCAAGTGCCGCAATGGTATTCTGTTCCCAATACCTAGGTAAACGACAAGAATGTGAAAGTTGACTAAATGACTAATAAATGAAACTAACTTCAATGATATAACTACAATAAATTGTCACTTTTGGTGTTAATCTTGATACATCACCTGGAGAGTGTGCTTTGTAGTCGTAAACTATATTTTCTAAGATATTATTTTAATTAATTATGTTTGCACTCCTATTTTATTTAACTAAACTCAATTATTTTTTTTCGTAAAAATATATAATTGTGTTCAATATACAATATACAGTTTGTAATAACGTTAAGAGAAAACCTATCGTTACCTAATTTTCCTACTCAGAGATAGCTTCGAAGAAATAATTATTTTATTTACTTCATGTTTGATGGCCATCAATATTAATAATAGTATATGATATTTACTGCTGTATTGTACCGTGCTTAAAATTTGTTAAGTAATGCTAACTGCTTATTTATATTGCAGTGCTGCAATATATCCTATAGAGTTTACAAGCGGAAGCACGATCAGTTTCGAATTTATTATTAATAGTTTACATTATAAGGTAAGTATGTTCAGATTAATACCATATTCAGATTAACATGTCGGCTGCCATGAGACTCGAAAACGGGTGTCAGTAATCGTCAGGCGTAGAGCGGTAATACCCACTTTTGGGTATCACCTCAGATAGTGTTTCAGTTCGCAATACCCAAACGAAGGTTTCACATACTACTCGTTTGTTGGATCAAAAATAATCTTTGTCGTCAGAATGTTACACTGTGTTTCTGCCCCGGAGCCAGAGACCGCCACGTGATGACAACAATGGTGAAAAATTATCACTAGCATTGTTGTAATAAAAGAAGTGCTTTCTTATTGTATATAATGAGCTCGTTTTGTTTATTTTCAAAACAACTATTTATGCATTTGTATGATAAGTTAGTTCTCATGAATGAGTCTCAAATTCAAATTGCACTGCCAACGTCTTTTTTGTGTGTTTTGAATAATACTGTGCATCACAGATGTAAATACACCAAACTGCTTACACAATTTCGCCTTGGCAGCCAACGTGTTAAAAATCTTTAATCAAGCTTCATTCTGTTGATAACCTGGCAAATTTTACTTCCCTTTTTAAAATTATTTCCTTAAATTCCAAACTATTATGGCTTCCAGGTCCACAAATTAACAAAATAACATTAATACTACAATTAAAGATAGTAGAGGTTATTACATGTAAATTTTACGACGATACTATATAATATGCATACTTGGTAGGCTGAGTAAAATATTATTGTTCACAAATCAGCACTTATCATTTCACCACAGAAATATAAAAAGTTTTTGTTGATAGTCATTTATTATATCATATTGAAAAGATGCGAAAGTTATTATTAATATTACATTAATATTTATTTCACGTCTAAATTTAAATTTAAATTCTAGTTAATGAAGAAAAATTAAAAATATTGCATCCAGATACAATCGATCAATTCGACCCCTTCATCTCAATTTGCTAATGCAAAAAATTCAAGTAAGATGTATGATAGTGTATATTCAGGTATATTATCATCAGCCTAATCATTTTTGTAAGCCGATTTCTGAGAGTTCCAAATGAAATATGTTGATTGTGAGGACGGTTACATTGATTATTTATTATGTAAACTTTTTATCCAGCCTAAAACAGCCTAAAACAACGGATGCACCAGATCGTTCCCTAATCATTAATCTTAAAAATAAATTCTTCCTTCTTTAATGTATCCACTCATACGTGCTCGATTGGCAACTCGACTCTGCAACATAGCTCAGAACGAATGGTCTTTAAAACCAACTAATTCAGTAGAGCAAATCACAACGTAATGTTTGAATTTCGATCTACACTCAACGTATATCAACTTCAATTAAACCGTACAGTTAATCTTAAATCAATGGAACAACTGGACATCAATCTAGTAACTATAGTTATTTCCAACGAAGAACAACTTCCTCAATATAATTTAAAACCCTGGATAGGATATCAAAGTCTTGTCCCGTTAATGGAATAAGGACGAGTTTATTATCTAACTAACACAAAATATTTCATATCTGCCTGGCAAGCTTTTCTACAAGAGCGTAGAAGGTCCTTGAAAAGTATTAGGAACGAGAAATTCAAACACAATATAGATAAATATTACATTTGCAATATAATCTAACCAAAATGCAATCACGCTCTTAATGAAAAGAAGAGTTCTTGCCCCATGTACTAACCTTGAAACCTGTAATCCTTTGTATACAAATAATGAAGGCCTACTTTAAAGTGTAGCCTACTCCAAAATAAATTCGTCGTATGTGATATGTTATATGCCTTTTTAATATACTTCCGTTCCATTTACAGAAATCTCTTCGTCTCACTATATTTATATAATGAGTTCATAATTCAGCATTTCAAAATGGGTTGAAATATAGTCTGTAAAGAATCCTGTTATCGTGGAAACTGAAGTTGCAGTGAGAATGAAAGGAAATTATTAACTGAAGTATCAGAGACATGTTCAGTTACAGCCCTATCTGTGATTTTGTAATTTGTAATAACACATGGTGAATATTTTAATCTAAACGTTTTGTAATGTTTAACGTTGCTCAGTCATTGGTATATTTAAAAACGTATTGCAGTAAGGTGTAATTGGCTTTATTCTAATTATTACTTTTGCGTCGAAACGTATCAATTATAAATGAAAATTAGTTTTTTTATGCGATTGATGCTGGGTATGACTTCAGATGCAGACACTTCTTCGAAAAGATGTAATAGCTTTTTAAGTTCAGCCTTCCGGGGTGAAAATTCCTACTTTTTATTTCCAACAGCTACATGTTACATTTTTTCGTTCTGGACGTGCCTCTCAAACAGGCTCTTTTGTGCCTTCCTTCCCGGGATAATGTCCTGCATGAGACACATCATCAGTTATACGTAACAAAATTAGGGTATTAAAATATCTACTGTTATTTATTCCTTCTGAGAGATATAATACTATAAATGTTTATTACCTCGTTTCTTATAAGGAGACTCAAGGAAGAATATGAAGAACTGGTATTGTACAGTTCGCGGCATAGAAATTGTTACAAAAGTTCTAAGTCCAAATTAAAAACAAACTCTTGCCTCTTTTCTTATGCATAGAGAAATATATGTCTCAATCGATTAGTTGCTTGTAGTATTCAATACAACTTCTCCATCTCCTCCACCTCTCCTTGTCTAAATCTAAATCAGTGAGTGTGACGTATACTATTTCAATTCAGGTGAAAAAGAAACAGGAATCAAGTTTACAACGTTATAGCTTTAAAACAGTCTTTTCCATTCGTTTGTTCTGAAATATATTTAAGAGCCTAAATTTTAAAAGTGTCACACAATGTTTCCAGAGCTTCATAGAAACCTTTAGTATCATTCTTTCCCTTCTTTAAAGAATGCAAGGTAGTAAGATGCTCCCTAAGAAATCTAGGAAAATTGCCAATAACAGCAGTAGGTTTAGTGCTTCCTAAAGACTATAATGCACGCTCAGAGCTCTAAAATATCTACTGTCAGAAATTATTATGACCTTCATAACTACGTATTTTTTGATCAAATGTATAAAAATACACTAATAAAAAAGTGAAAATCTTATGTCGGTGGAGAATCCTCCCCCCCACCGAAGAAAATCGAAAAGACACTGCTTTTAGCAAAAAACCTATAGAGTCACGATGGGACATTGCTAGAGAGCTTACATTTGGTTACATCGAAGGTTTGATCTCAAACCATATGAGTTTCTGGGTGACATTGATAGAGAGAGAGAGAGAGAGAAAGATTCAAGTATGGAGACAGAGAGGGAAGATTTATATACACGGATTTAGAATTGCGGAAAAATGATCTGACAGTATTCGTATTATGCCGAAAATTGTGATTCTGTGAAACAAGAAGTGAAGGTTTCAAACTGCGAGGATACATTAGGCAATTGTCGGATTAAGTTGAAGAACTCTTTTAGAGCATCAGATGATTACGAAGACAGAGAAAGATCTTGAGAACTGAGGAATTAACAACTCAAAAAAAATGAAATATCCGTGACGGGTATCGGACCACGAACCTTTTACGTAAATGAAATCTTTGAGCTTTACGTCCCACGCTTATGCCTCTTAGGCTAAAGGAGACGGTGATGATGAGTAATGAATTAAATGGTGGAATGAAGAAAGTGGGAGGAAACGAGAGAACCCCGAGAAAACCCACGCACACGGTGTTTGTCAACCACAAAGTTCACTTGGCGGGGGCTGGGATCGAACCCGGGACCCCTAGCACCAGAGGTGAACGCTATACCACTGAGCCACCGCGGCCCTCTAACCTTTTACGTATCGAACCATGACTTTATCCATTCTGCTACAGAGAACTATGTATTTGTTTACATACGTTTCCTTTAGGCACGTTGAAAGCTAATTTAATGGGATATTCCAAAAGTTGTGCCGGTAGATGCGACGTTCAGATAAGACATAAACATCTTGTAATTTAGTTACCATGTATCGTGGTGGATATAAATCATTGATCAGGTAATGGCGACTGTTTGAAACAAATGCAGAGTATGAGGATTAAATCAGTCATATCTGTGGTTTGGTGTGGAGAAGAAACAAACATGTGAACTAAAGGTGCAAGAAGAACTCAATTTATTAATATAAACTTTGCCAAAGATTATTCATTTATATCGTCATAAAGGAATACGAAAGACGTTCTGAAACAAAGAAATGCAAATTTGGAAGCGGAGACAAAGGAACCTAAAGTAACGAGACTAAAGAAGAATCATTTACCTCGTAGTGACTGGGTTTCCGTGGTCAAGGCACTGCATTAGTAATTTGGAGGTACCTGGTTCGAATCCCCGTCAGGATTTTATTTACTTTAGGATTTTTGTTGGCGAAAGATCGACAAAGACACACGTTTTATTATATTCAGATATTTGAATATTCGTATGTTTCAATACTTGAACTATCAAATCTTCGTGAATAATAATATTAATAATAATAAACTAATATTAATAATTATTATCTCGTAGAAGATTGAAAACTAGGAGCTAATTATCGCTCCGGTCATACCATAACAAGCAGAAACGTGACATTTGGCAAGAATATTTTAGTTTTGTTTAATGTTGGCCAAGAGAGGAGTAATTTTCATCTCCTTTCTAAAACAAACAAAAAAATGAGAATTAATATTTTACATTGGAGACGGGACAATGCTAACTGAAACTATCGTCTCAGTCTATGTAACGAGTAAATAGAGTTCTCCTTAGCAAAGTGGATAAAGTCATTGTTCGATAACAAAAAGGTTTCATGGTTCGAAAACCATTTCTGAAGTTTCAGATTTTTTAAAATTCTTAATTCCTCAGTTCTAAACATCTTTCTCTGTCTTCGTAATGATCTGATGCTCTAAAAGAGTTATTTACCTTAATCCGACAACTGCCTAATGCGATCCTCGCAGTTTGAAACCATCCCTTCTTATGTTTCAGAGAATCACAATTTTCGGCATATTAGGAATGCTGTCTGATCGTTTTCCCCCGTTTCTAAATTTGTGTATATAAATCACCCCTCTCTGTCTCCATACTTGAAAATCGCTCTCTCTCTCTCCCTCTCTCTCAATGTCGCCCAGGAACTCATATGGTTTGAGATGAAACCTTCGGCATTTGAAACCAAATATAAGTTCTCTATCAATTTGCTATCGTAACTCAATAGATTTTTCGCAAAAAGCATTGTCTTTTATATTTTCCTCGGGGATTGGGGGATTTTCCGCCGACATATGATATTCGCTTTTTTATTAGTGTATTACTATACATTTGATCAAGTAATACGTACTTATGAAGCTCAAGGGAGGGGGAAGTGCATCATTCTGTCCCGCACAAATGACCCTCCTTGCACATTTGCTTGCAATTACTGAAAAGAAATGAAATAAATCATTGAATAACACTCATTTCTATCAGTAGATATTTTAGAGGTCTGTGCGTGCATCATAGTCTTTAGGAAGCACTAAACTTACTGCTGTTATTGGCAATTTCCATAGATTTCTTAGAGAGCATCTTGCTACTTTACAGTCTTTAAAGAAGGGAAAGAATGATGCTAAAGGTATGTATGAAGCTCTGGAAACGTTGTGTGACTCTTTTTAATTTAGGTTCTTAAAAATATTTCAGACCAAACGAATGCAAAAGATTGTTTTAAAGCTATAACGTTGTAAACTTGATTCCTGTTTCTTTTTCACCAGAATGGAAAGAGTATACGTCACAGTCACTGGTTTAGACAAGGAGAGGTGGAAGAGGTGGAGAAGTTGTGTTGAATGCTTGAAGCAACTAATCGATTGAGACATGTATTTCTGTATGCATAAGTAAACGATTCAAGACTTTGCTATTAATTTGGAGTTTGAACTCTTGTAACAATTTCTATGCTGCGTACTTTTGAAACACATAGTCTTAATATTATTTATTAGTCCTTACGCTTTTTTAATGGTTACATGAGAATGTTCTCATTTCGTGGTGGTAGAATGCATGTTTTCTGTTGTATATAAAAGTTCCTCTGCGCTATAAAAATAATTGAAATACACATGCATTTATGTGTTTGTTTATATTTGTATTTTATTTAAATTTTGAAGAGGAATACTGCAGGTTTTTCTGCACTGTCCAATAATTGCGATGTTTTTTTTATTACATTTCTTGGGGCGTATAAATTAATGTATACTATTATTAAAAGGAAAAGCCGGATTGAAATCGCATCTTTCTTTCCAATAATAATATTGCAATTCAATCCTTGGTTTTCTCAAACATCCACTCGAGGATATAGTCAGCAGCTCAGATTTGTCCCCCCGAGAATTTGTTATCTTATACAAATACATAATTTACTAAAAATAAAAAATTATGATGGTGGTGTAAGGGGGCACAACCAGTTCTACTTTCAACATGCCTGTATGTGTATATGCATCTGGACGGCCGGACTTTGTACGCGGCGCGAGGGTGCGACGGGTGGCGTTCTGAATGAAACCTTCATGATAAACGCTGGCGTGTGACGTCAGTTTTAAAAGTATATTTAAGTAAAGGTCTTGTAATCGTTGTGTATAGTTAGCTAAGGTTGTTGAGAAATCAGTATAGTAACAGCGTTGTTACTGGTCAATACGTGGGTAGGAAAATAAAACTATCAAATTATATTTTGTCCTTCAAGTTATGTTGATCGGAGGGCTCTGTTAGAAATTGTGTTTGAATCGAGAATTGCAGAACTGTACTGATTTATTTGGAGGTCTGAGAAGATATAATAAGGTAGAAATGTTCTGGTACATATATGAGTTAATAGATAGCTCCAATGGTCCCATATGGGAAAATTTTTGGCAATTTTGTTACCACCAAATTCATTGTACTAGCCATTCAAATGTTTACTTACCTACACAATTCAAAGTGCACAAGATGAATTGTTAACCAAGATGAATTGTTAACAAGATGAATTGTGCGATCTTTATCTGCTATGCAAAAGAGGCTCAAATGAAAATCGCCAAAGTGTCATTAAAAGACTTATTTTGTTGACGGCGTTTGTACGTTTGCAGACACAGTTTTCGGAAACCAGTAGATATTCATCGTAGACTGAAAAAGAAATATTGTTAAGACTGTCTCTCACAGCGATAATTCTACAAGGAAGAAATTACCGGGAATCAGTAGCAAACTACAAATCGGCTTTTTCAGAATAACTGTTACGTCACCCTGTCTGAAATTGCTTCCTTTCTAAATATGAGTTTTGGTTGAGATGATCACATAATGCATGACGTATTCTACAACAGAAATGGAGCCACCAGGAGTAGTCCTAAAATGCCAAAGAAAAAAGGATAGTCTGGTTGATACATTATGAAGAGGAAAGCGATGATTTTTTTCGTTCTCGGTGAAAGTTGTATGTATCATTTTCGACCGTAGACGAACTCGATAATGCATTCTTCATTGTCAAAACAAAAGAAGTTTCTCAGAATACCCTCTACAAGGAAAATTATGTTGAAATTATTGTTGCGTAAGTGTAGTAATATTCTGCGAAACCACATGTCCCCACACATCAAAGTGACTAGTACGGGAACAGGTCAAAACTCCCACAGCCAAAACCTCCACACTCAAGAACTATCAAAACACCCACACAAATGGACAAATCTCCCAAATACACGAACGGCCATAACTCCCACAGCCAAAACCCTCACACTGGTAATCGGTCAGAACTTCCAACAGTCATAACTCCCACACATAGCAACGGTCACAATCCCCACATAAATGGACAAAACCCCCACACAAATGAACCAAATTCCCACATGCAGAAATTGTCACAACTGCCACACAAATGGACAGACCCCACACACAATCGGAAAAATCTCCCACACTCAGAAATGATCCTGGTTGTATGTCTTGCCCTTGTACGTTTTAGTAACATTTTTATTCCACTTAAACTGATGTTGCAACTATTCTTCTTGCACTGTTTTCTAATGACAGAAACACTAAAGTGGGCGTCATAAAGAGCCACAACAAAGACGTGCAATCACGATCACTTCAAAGTGTTGGAGATTTGTCCGATTGTGTGGGAGTTTTGACCATTTGTGTGGGAATTTTGTCCATTTATGTAGGGATTATGACCGTTGCTATGTGTGGCTGTTTTGTTCAATTGTGTGGGGGTTATGACCGATTGCGTGGGCGTTTTGACATTTCTTGAGTGTGGGAGTTTTGGGTTTGGGGGTTTTGACCGTTCGTGTGTTTGGGAGGTTTGTCCCTTTGTGTGGGAGTTATGACTGATCGTGTGGGCGTTTTGACATTTCTTGTGTATGGGAGTTTTGGCTGTGGGGGTTTTGACCGTTCGTGCGTTTGGGAGATTTGTCCACTTGTGTGGAAGTTATGACCGATCGTGTGGGCGTTTTGACATTTCTTGAGTGTGGAGGTTTTGACCTAGACCCACTAGTACCGCCTATAGTTATCTTCTCAAAAATCATTTGAAGATAACAATACCAACCAAAGGAATTGGATTGTTGAGCGGAATGTATTTTGGTTCAGCATAATGTTACTCATATACATGTTATTTGCGCAACCACTGGAACCATAAACGACCTACGGTTCAAGTGCTGTCCACATCCGGTATACTCTGCAAATTTGACACAAGTAGATTTCCACCTCTCTGGTTCTTTAAAAGAGCTCCTTGAAGGAGGGCAGAAGACAAGTCCAATGAAGACGTCTAATCTGCATTGTACTTGTGGCTATGGTATCAGAAATAACAAAATACCGCCTATTTAATGACTCAAGTGCAGGAAAATGATGTACAAACAAAAGTTCTCTCCGCAGTAAAATTTTGGTAAAAGATAATTGAGGTTTTGATTTTATTTTGCTTCGTATACAAAACGTGATTTGGAGAATCGTATGTATTCTGTCAGTTTCTATTAATTAAAAACTTGTGGACTAACGAACATACATACCAACAATAATAAAGAATACATTTTTAAAAAAATGTAGATCATGCTAAAGACAAATCATAAATGAAAATAAATAAGTTTCAAATGCGTAATTACCATCTCCAGAGATCAATACTAGAGCCATATTATATTTTTCGCGTAGCGCATCACGTCAGTTTACTATAGCATAGAAAGCGTCCCGAATACATGAAAGTCATTAAGACTCATGCAACTGCAACCGGGACTATTCTGGACGTTTAAAGTCCTTCAAAAACCACGTCAATATGTTCCATAGTATGTGTTTATTCAAGAATAAACTTATTAACGTATGGACAAGGAACTATTACAAATTTACAATTATCATATACCATTTATTTAATACAGTTTAACAAAAGTTATCTTTATTACAGATTAATATGTTATAATATCCAAGTGAATCGATAGAAGATGCGAACTAAACCCCAATATTAATTTTAAATTAATCCGTATTTCTTATACATATACATACATTAAATGGGAGGGACCCATCAACTACACGGGCAATATCTCAGGTTGGTTTGGGTTTTTAGATCTGGAATAAGCATTGGGTTTTGGCATCGGTGTGTAGTGGTTGCCGTGTAAAATTATTTTAAGCGGCTCTCAATAAACCGGAGTGGTGGCATAAGAGCTTCGTGCATGGTGTGTATCTGCTGTAAATATTTTATCGCACTCAAGAATATACATTTTGTTTTATGAATTTCAAAGAACAAAATAATCAATAAACAAAAACTGGCATTAATAGTAAGTAATCATTAGTAAACACGTTAAAGACGCCAACGAAAAATATCAGAAATCATAAATTAAGATGTACAGGGTGCGGCAGGTATTTGGGAAGAAGTAACATCCGCGGAAAAAGAAGCAGAGACGGAAGATAGAGCATTTCATGACCACTGAACATTGTTTACACGTGAAGACAGACTCAATACAGGATATCATTCTACGAAACCGCCATCTGCCGCAATAACAGCCTATGGATGGTGACGAGACCGTCGGCAGGTATAATTGAGGTAGGTCTTGGGAAAGTTTGTCATGGTATCATCCACAATGCCTGTCCTAAGAGCAGCAACGGCGTTGTGTGGATGCTTATTAGAGGCCCACTGAACCACGCCCCAAACGTAAAAGTCCAAAGACTTGGCTTTATTGGAGCTAGAAGACACAAGATTGGAGTGAGGTGGTCGTAAAAAATTGTGGCCAATCATTCTTGGGTTGAATGAGCCGTATGCACGGGAGCCGAGTCCTGCTGAAAAACATATGGCCTGCGACTTGCTATAGAAATAAACCAGGGTTGCACAACACATTTTTGTAAGCAGCGGCGTTGTCTCTGGCACCTTGATGAAATAAATGTGGAGGCATCACGTCGCTCACTGCTCACGACCCCCAGAACCATTACAGAGGCCGAAACTTGGTGTGCAAGACAGTCGGAACCTGCCCGGATTTTACACAGTCAGAGATTATTTCTGCGGTTAGCCTTCTAAGCCTGGACGAATATTTTCTCATTTGAGAAGAACCATAGCATATCAGGGTGCTCTGGATGTTTTAGTTTGTTCAAAAGGAACTTAGCGAGGGCAACTCTATTCTCTGTGGTTCTTTCGGACATAAACTGGCCTCTCCGCATCAGCTACAACTTGTAACAATGGTTTCTTATACTACACGTCGAATAGTGGCTTCGTCAACCTGCTTCTACCTTGCGAGTGCGCTCATGGACTTCCCTACTCCACTTCGTGAACAGCGTGGACGGAAGCGACGAATTCGGGCGTCCTGGTCATGTCCGATCGCTGACAATGTCGTTTCCAAAGGAAAACGGGTTCCACGTCACAATTAGCGGCCTCCGGTTCTCTCCGAACTTTGAAGAGATTGACCGGGAGACGTTCAGGAAGGCAACGATCATGGAGTGTCCGTGTCATGCGGCCAAGGACACTACAACCCCTTTCATTTCCTGGGTTAGCGTAGGGTTTGCCATGTTTACATGCAACACAAAGGGATGTTTTACAATAACATACAGGATACTGTGTCACTTATACTATATGTTCTCAAATAGCTACCGCACCCTGTATATTATGGATTCATCAAATACACCAAAATCAAATAAAATTTAAGGCTCATTTGCCACTCAAATATGGCTTGTAGCTATTGTATATAATAGGAAGCAAATTTAGCCCTTAAGATACGATACTATTAGTTTTAATAAACGTTGTTTTCGACTTCTATGCTATCAATTGGAAAGAGGTAAGAGTAAATTCAACGTTGTGGTTCTGGGTCACGTTTCTGATGGAAAACGTTGACCCTAAATTACGAATTTCGCTCTAGATCTAATTGATTGATTTTTAGCTACGTGATTTAAACATTATTGAGAGCTTTCAGAATTGAAATAAATTTTAAGTGAGCCGGAAGCATACTGGCAGTACGTCGGAAGTGGTCTGAAGTATACGAAGTAGATTGGAAGTGTGAAAATATTGAAAATCATCTCTCTTACAGAAGTCATAGTTGATTATGTGAGTTCTGGGATAACACTTTTTTACCATGCTTTGTCCCACAGCTGCTGATTAGCTGAACCGTTTCTTCGTCTTACTAACTCACTGCTTAAATAATTTTGAGTCAGTTGAATTCGAATCAGTCCCTTTTCCTTCACGACTTAGGATTCAAATCCCTCTTTATATTACATTGATTTCATCAAGGTTCTGCAAAGCCTTCCAAATCGGTTCACATTCTTTGTAATTTAAAATTATTTTACATTCATTTTTGATACCATATACGTAATTTGTAGAAGCAATAAGAACACGCTAGCGATAAGAACAACGCTAAAAATTGTCATTAAAACTACTTCATCAAAGTAAATGGCGATAACACTATTTGTTCCATCATTAATCGCCACTTGCTTTTGTTCACTTGTATTTGATTATGTATACAGGGTGGTAAAAGAAATTCCTCTGCAGAGTAGAACGTATGTACATTTAATTGAGTAAAAAGTTGGAATTGTTTATAAGCAACATATGCTTTAGAACACTATACCGATTGAAATTTGGATTGAGATTTTATCTATGATACAATTTATTTTATCCATTTTGGAGAAAACATCTGTATATTTTTTAATGTGCAAACAAAATAGCGTTTATTAAACTTACTGCACGTTTGTAATGCTGTTTGGAAACAAACATCAACCAAATCGAGGATATCAATTTTTAAACTGTTAAACTGCAATGTAATATTGAATTCAAAGTGATTACACGTTACATTTTTGAATACATAGATATCCATGAAACTCAATTAGCAGGTACATTTCTGAGAATATTTGCCTCCAGTTTTAAGACATGGTTTAATAAAACAAACTTAACCAAATCAACTGGTATATATTGGTAATACTTCTGCAACATGGCCTTCATCAGACATATTGCAATGAATATGATGAAGCGAAGGTCATATTGCCGAAGCTGCTTTCAGTTGTTATTATTATATACATTAGTAGTTTTAGATACTTTTCTTTTTTGTTAATGCTGTGAATAATGACCAAGGTGTAAAGAACAAGATATAAAATGAGGTTCTCTATGTACTACACATTCAGTATTTTAAGATCCACAGTCCTAACAGCAATGTTATCAGTATGTGCTAGTATGATTTCTTAAAGTTTTTAATCAGGTTTAATGGATTTCAATCTCTAGAAAATATCTTATTGTTTGTACTTGTATTATAAAGATAACCAAGAAAGTTCTATCGCATTGTCATACACCACCTTCGAACATTTATATGTCACCTAAGATGTACCTGAAGAATCAAGAGTCATCATCAGCATTGACAACCTTCTGCCAACGTTCTTGAAAGCCATAGATTCCATCGTGGTAGAACATTGGTACGCCGTGAACGGCAGAAGGTATCAAGTGCATTTTGCACCTCTACTAGGGATTTGAACTGTCCTCCTGTAAGTTCATTGTCAAAGGAATGAAACAGATGATAAGGGCTTGGTACAGTATTCGGGGAGTATGGCTGATGCAATAGTGTTCCACGTCCATGGCGTAGAATGGTGTCCCGGGTCATTCTAGATATGTAGAGCTTAGAGTTGTTGTATATAATGAGGAATGTTTTGAGATTCAAAAGAGTTGGCTGAAGAGTTTTCAGTTTTTCTTGAACACGGCTCAACTGCTGACAGTACACAGTAGTGATGATGCTCTGACCAGCTGGTAGCAGTGCCCGATGGGTGATGGCACGAGCAATTCATCAAAAACGCAGGAGAACTTTCTTCTCGTGTAGTTCTGGTTTCGGCTGTTTTGGGACCGGTACATGGAGTGATAACCAATGATGACGGAGCCGTGGAACTTCGTGCATGACCTTTTTCTCATCACATATCAACATCTTGTACAGAATTGAATCCTTCCGCATTCGA
The DNA here is from genome assembly GCF_964235325.1 of Thermobia domestica. NCBI lineage: Eukaryota > Metazoa > Arthropoda > Insecta > Zygentoma > Lepismatidae > Thermobia > Thermobia domestica. Next base: position 22,198,111 of record NC_137467.1, on the reverse strand, counting down.
AACAGTAAAGAAACATAGGTGTCTGCTCGCGTTGCCTTCTGGCCCGAAATCAAATCCTGTTTGACCCATCGACCGAAATCGTGGTGTTCCCAAGTTGATGGAAGTGCCACCGAATGGTTTATCTACTCAACCTGAACTGTAGTCCTACTTTCTCACATGTCTGCCATTGTTCTCCTCAATTGCTGCCTAAAAATCATTTTGTACATGTGTTGTTTTTCCAGCACTTGGCGCGTCTTCGAATGTGTCGTTACCGTCCTTAAACTTGTTAAACCACTGCTGTATTTTCCACGTAGTCACGACACAATCACCAAATGTCTTCCATAATTTTCGCCTCACTGCAATGGCGTTTGACCCCAGTTTGATCTCGTACAGCATAAGGCTCTTATGACGATCTTTTGAGGTTTCATGTTCACTCTGTCCTTATTTAAGTTCACGGTGTAATTTAGCTCCCACAACCAAATAGTATGTTGGATACACCCACACCAACACCTAATCGTCGCCTTATCTCCATTCGCATTTAACTCACGGTGTGGCAACAAATGGAACACCGACCTAAGAAAAGCGACAGAATTATAAATGTTATTCCCAGTTCTTCCTTTCACATAATTTCCTGTAACCACTGGAGATCCTAACCAATAATTGTAATTGAAATAGCAGTCTGTGTTTTTCCAAGGTAATTTGATGCTGTGATCAGACCACTAGGCTTATAACACTTCCTCTCAGTTTCCGAGAAACTTAATGTAGCCATAATAGACTGTAGAAATAATACTTGGATTGTTAATACGATCAATTGCTATGTCATTTTCCTTAATATTCACCTTCGATAGCAAAGCGATACAGAATTTTCAACTTAGTCAATATTGGCTCCATCAACAAATTATTCACCTTCGCCTCTTCAAACATTTCATACTGTAAATAAATGTCCGAATTGTACCGTTGAACAAAGGCATTGTATATGCCAATGTCGAACTCAATGTCCTTGTTGGGTTTGTTTAGATTATTATATGTCTGCCGATTTTCTGAAAATGATTACACATATAGGACTGCCTTGCAACATAAAGAATAATAAAAGAGGTCGGTCATTTAAAATTCATTCAAAAATGAGTTTAGTATTTAAACTTAGTTTTGATGTTGATTGTTTATGTTCATTTTTATACCTAGACATCAGTGTAGCACGAGCTTTGTTAATATGTACATTCAATGTCTCACTGGCTAGGAATTTTGGGACATACCGCTTTGCTCTTCAGAATCTATTACTCTCTTATCAAAACTGATGATCTCTCTGTTACCCTTCCAGTGCAGCTAATAAAGCTGAAATGCTGAAAATAATTCCGACAACTTTTCGATCTTCAACCTTCTTTATCTTATGTACACTCAATGTAACTTAAATGTCAGTCATACCATATCCGCTATTCCGTACAGTTTATGAGTAGCAGCTGAGTAAGTATGCGTTAAAACAACTGTAGCTCGTTTGGCTCTAGTTCCATTTTAGTGCCTTTCACCTTCATTTCACTTGTAGATATTAATAGATCCTATCATATTGCGATTTTAGTGTACGTAATCGCAGAAACTACTAATGCTGTAAGTTTTTCATCGATAATCAGGTCCAGTGTTAACATAACAACCAAATCTTCCATTTCCTTATCAGCTCTATCTCTATACTAATTCTTTAAAGTGTTTATAATCCGTATCATGAATCCAGAAACTTGAGCGACTCTATCCATTCTCATATCCTCTCTCCTTAATACTATAGAGACCCTTGTCGTCTGGTAAATTGCTGCTTACACAATAATAGATGCTCTATCTTCTTAAATTTGGTGTAAAAGAGTAGCAAGCATCGTCTATAAATAAACATTCAACATTTCTGTTTAGTAGTTTGCCTACTAATTTAAGCGTGGCAAATTACGAATTAAAAAATAATAAGAATTTTCTTGTCCAGGAGTGATGTACTACTATGAGCAAAATAAATGACGCGTCTCTTTATTTTGAAGTTTTTTTTAAAAAATATCTCCGTTTTCTTTATATGTTCGAAATTTCAGAAGGTTTCCCCGGCAGGACAGGTTAATAACAAACCCGTTTTTAATATTTGCGTTAGATATTAGCTTAAAATAAATAAATTAGAAGCAAAAAACATTAAATCGACAGAAATCTCAAGAATTACCAACTCTGGTAAGGTGGGAAATTTTAAAGAACGCGAGGGAATCCTGCACTTCAACACGAAGCAGCAACATCTATGTCATTGTGAGAAATATGGATTAGATCTACAAACTAAACTTTTAACAAAATATTTCTAACATGTCTTATTTCGTGCATTATCTGCAAACTCCAAGTATATGAATATATGCCAAGTATTAAGGTAAAGATAGAGCAAATAGTGGAAATTATCTATGTAAAAGGACGAATTGTTAGCACGATCGTAATGAAAAATCGTCTTTACCGGAACAGGCTCAGTTCACGTAAGAAAACAAATAGCTCAGTTAGTTAAAGCACGTAGTCTGTATGCCGAAGGTAGTGTGTTCAGTCCCCATGGAAGTGCTATTGGCATTTTTATCTATTTTATGGTTATTTTATTTATTATTTATTTATTATTTTATTTATTTAATAAATAAAGCCGATTTTATAATATTTATTTTTTATTTGGGAAAGAATCAAATTGTAACATATGTGTAAAATTTATGACGATACCATAAAAAAATGTCGTTGTCGCACTTGCATTAACTAACTAACTATATGGCCTATGGAACCCGGAGATTCAATGCCGCGTTCACAAAAGCTCTCCACTGAATTCTATACTTAGCTAACTGCATCCAGTTTCTACTTTGTATTCCAATCTCTGCGAGATCCATTTTAATATTGTCCTCACATCTGCGCTAGGTGTTCCTAATGGTCGTTTTCCGATTGGTCTTCCAGTCAAGACTTTGAAAGCGTTTCTACTTTCTTCCATTCTAGCTACATGACTTGCCCACTTAAGTCTCCTATACTTGACGACCCCAACAATGTTGGGTAAACCATATAAATTGTGTAGTTCCTCGTTATGCAGTTTTCGCCATTCCCCATTCCCGTTCCTCATGGGTCCGAATATTCGTCTCAGCATCTTGTTCTCAAATAGGCCTACTTTCAGTCTATCTTCTGCCCTCCGAGTAAGTGACCATGTTTCACAACCATACAGAACAAGAGGCATGATTATCGTTTTGTATATTTTAAGCTTCAAATTCCTCTACAGAATTCGCGGCGATAAGAGATTTTGAACGGAATAGTAACACAAATTCACTGATTTTGGTCGACATTTAATTTCTCTGTGAATATGATTAATTTCTCGCACTTGCATTAGCGTCCCTAATTTTGTTTGCAAACAGTTTCGTAATTATTTCTCCTGTGCTCACTGCTCACTATATGCTGGCTGGCGCATGACGAATGTCTCCCAGTAAATGTTAATTCTAATTTGGAGGATTTTATAAAGTTTCACAATATTTCTCACTAGGTAGTCTTCTATCTACGTGTTAGGATATTTTGATAACAGATTTCCCTATTAAATGTTTAATTTTCCCTAGATGTTTAGTTACGGAAAAGTTTTACAATGTATTTGTATTGAATTGAAAATGTTTTGAATTTACTACATAAAGTAAGTAGCCCGAAGTAGGAAAACTCAAGTAATTGAAATTCTACGTAAAAGCAACCTATTTTAGAATGACGATGCTTCTTATCTTCAGCACAAAATCTATACGTTAGAGAATCAGACAGAAAAAAATCCTGGTTTTTCCTCCCCTATGACCATCCATCTTAAATATCTACATACCATTGTTCGTCTCACAAAATTTCGGTGCTCCAAAAACATTCTAATAATAATAATAATAATAATAATAATAATAATAATAATAATAATAATAATAATAATAATAATAATAATAATAATAATAATAATAAATATGCCATCCTTAGATAATGTAAGGATATCTTAGTTTCTTAGTTTAAATCCTAAATATCTTCGTTTAAAATGCTTTCTTTAGTAATTGTTTGAGCAACCATGTAGAAGGGGGTACGACGTTTTATTTTGCCCCTCTCATTTCAGTACCCTTCCAACAGAAAGTAATTTCTGATAAGCAGGGCAGACAAAATGAATAAGATATATTTACTGCATCCTCTCCCCTTTCATGATTGGAATATCACGTAACATTTTTTATTCTACCAAAGATGACCCTGTGCGATTTGGGATACGTAACTAAAGAAATACCTAATATATAGCGCTCCTTGATTCTAATATTACCATTTCTTTATTTGTACGAGGGAGCCCCTACACAATCAAGGGTGACAAAAAGAATATGAAAAGTGTCTATTGATTCCAGATTCAACACGAACTTCTGCGGGGGCGGGGAAGTGAAAGATTCTTTTGATGATGTGAAGCTGTCACAAATTACCACTTAACTAAACTAAACATAATATTGGAGTGAACCGTAACCCAGTCAGTTTAAATTGATGTAAAAATTAAATTTTTGGTTTCATATTAAAGTTTTGGTTTCAAATGAGAATTTCAGTCCAAGTGGTCAATGATTAAATCTCGTAGGGATCTTCAGTGTAGGCTAATTCGGCCCCCTTATGAGAAAAGGCAAAAATATTAACATGTTTATAACTTTCGAATTTTTGGTCTATTCTAAAGAAATATTTTTCTTCTTATTAATATGTTGATATCTTGCAGAGATTGGAATTCAAAGTAGAGACTGGATGCAGTTAGCAAAGGATAGAAGTCAATGGAGAGGTTTTGTGAACGCGGCATTGAACCTCCGGGTTCCATAGGCCATACAGTTAGATTTATTAAAGTGTTGGTTCCAAATGACAATTTCAGTCCGAATGGACACTGATCAAATCTCGGGGGAAGGGAGGGCTCTTCAGTATAGGGGGCTACGGCTCCCTTATGGGGAAAGGCAAATATATGAAAATGCTTATAACTTTCAAATGTTTCGTCTATTTTAAAGATATTATTGGCTTCATATTAATATCTTGGCTTCAAATGACAATTTTAGTCCGTGTGGACAATGATCAAATATCGGAGCGCTCTTCGGTGTAGGGGTTTCGGCTTCTTTATGGGACAAGACTCACGTAGTTGATATTGCAAAATTGTTTTGTATACATGAGTGGAAACTTGCACAATTTGGTTACTTTAACCTATTATATTATACAGATTCAAATTCGAAGTAATAGTTACTTCGCAAAGCTAAAAGATGGCACTTAATAGTTTCATTAAAATGAAATGTCTTTTATGAGAAGTTGTCATGGAGCAGACGAACGAACAGGCACTCAAACGTTGGTTGAGTCGGATGGTTGAAATTCGTTAAGCTCGTTAAGCTCGGAGCTTCTCCGTGGATAAGCGGTTAGCGTATGCGACTTTGGCGTGGGAGATCCGGGTTCGATTACCAGCGGGAACTCATGTGGTTCGGATTCCACGTTAATCAGTAGGTTCACGTCTCACATAGCCTCGCTGCTGAAAAGGGCGTTAAAATCAACTCAACGCGTTAAGCTCGCTTCAATTATTATTATTATTATCAATAATAATAATAATAATAATAGTGATAATAATAAATTCACCTTTGATGCAGGGGGTCCGTGGCTCGATTCCACTTCGCGCCAAGTGAAATTTGAGGTGGACAAATATCGTGTGCATGGGTATGGGTTTTCTTGAGATTTTCCATTTTCCTCCCACTTTCTTCATTTCACCATTTCATTCATCATCATTCTCCCTTAGCGTAGGTGCCTAATCGACCAACGTTAAACTAGATATTGCATTTAATTTTAATTTCAATAATAATAATAAAAATTAATTCAACTGAAAGGACTGTAATTTATGTTGACACCAATTATCATAAATATGCTATCATTATAAAAACAATGGTTTGAGTAGAAAGATAATCCTTTCCAAGTGTTAACGAATGCGCACGAGATAAAACATGTCTCGAGAAAGACGAGACGAGCTTTGTGACATCCAAGATAAGACGAGACAAATGTTTTGGACACGAGATACGTTGTAAAATATCTCGTCTTGTCTGGAATGTCTCGAAAACAAAAGTCTAAGTTTTAATTTTTTTTTCAAGATCTATTCTCTCAGAATAGGTTTATGCCTTAAAATTTGCGATTTAAAAAAGATAAACAATGCCTAAAGGTAATAGTTAACTTTTCGAAAAGAAGCTTCATTAGGGTGAACCTGAAAGATGTCCACTTAATTTATGTGGGAGAAAAAATTGGAAAATCTCCTGTAGGATTACTATGTAAACCCTAAGTTTAAAATTTGGTGTAGATACGTTGAACGGTATGGCCTCTAGGCGAATGCATAGAAAAGTGTACCGAACGGACGGACCGGAAGGACGGGTGTCGAAAAATCGCATTTTCGGTATGTAGACCTCATAAAACATGTAAATCCGTTGAAATCTGAATTTGATATTTTATTTTCACAATCACTATATTTTCTTCTTTCTTTTGTCGCTTGAAAAAGAAAAGCTTGAGTTTACCACAAAAAGCTAGGGAGTTTACCTAAAAATATTCACTTACAGGGCCACCGCACTAAACTTTTTAAATTCAATTTCTTAACTGTGTTAGGCCGCAGTTGTTACTGAAGTGTGTATTTGGATAATACAAATAAAATTATCGTATTATTCAAATATATCGAATGTCAGATTATCCAATATAAATCTTCGATTGAAGAAAATCCACACTACAACACTAACACACTTTGAGGGCATTTTTATTAGACATATAATAATGAAATAATTAATGCAATCATTGTTTATGAAATATGAAAAAAATCAAATGTCATTTTTGAGAAAGTCGTTCAAAAAGAACACGTCAGGAGTAACCTACCTCTTGTGAATTGTTTCGAACATTGAGCTAAGATATACTTTTGGTTATTAATGAAATATTTATCTGCGAAATTTGAACAAAATCGCCTGTCGTTCGAGAAAAAAACCTTGGCCCCCAAAAGAAACTATCCGTTATTATTGTTTTTCATAGAAAAAATATAGGGTTATTAATGAAATACTTATTTATGAATGATCAATAAAATTGCCCCAGTAATTTTTGAGAAAATCGTGAGGGAAAAATAACTCCCCGAATAAACTATGGTGCTTGGTGTCCCTGGTTCGATCCCAGCTCGAGCCGTGTAGACTTTGTGGTGGAAAAACACCATGCTCGTGGGTTTTCTCGGGGTACTAACGTTTCCTCCCACTATCTTCATTCCACCATGTCATTCATTATTCAATATCAGCGTCTCCTTTAGCCTAACCGACATAATTGTGGGACGTAAAACTCAAAGATTTAATTTCATTTTTCCAAATATCGATTCGCTACTCCGCTGCAAAACTCACATTGCATTGGTCTTCATTTGCCAGATGTTGCCACAGTGCTGGTTGAACCTTCAGTGCTCTATTCAATAACATTCTGAAAACGGCATTTTCTATCCAATAAGAAGGCTGTAGGGATGGCCACGAGCGACTTCGAGCGAGTTTTTTCTTTGAACCTCGACTCGACTCGCAACAGGCATATCGACTAGAGAACTCGGCTCGAAAAATTTCCTCTAACTCGACTCGAATTCAGGTCGAATTTCGAGACAAGTCGAGCCAAAACAAACCAAATGGAGCTAAATGTTTTGTAATTTCAAGTACTCTCTTCACCTATCCTTATCAGTGATACTACTGCTACTACAACTCATTATTATTATCTTTATTATTATTATTATTATTATTATTATTATTATTATTATTATTATAACATGGTGTATAAACATGAAAGATAGACAGTTTGTATCTGAGTACCTAAAACTAGTTGTCTGCGAACCTCGGAAGTCGTGAAGTCTAGGAGGCAAGGACATCGTTCATGAGATTCTGGATTTGAGTTCAGGAGCAAGGATTTGGGTTTAGCCACAAATTGTTAAAAGTTATAGGGCGCTGGCCAAACATAATAAAAACTGCTCGGCTCGTGTTTAGGGTTGTCGGCCTGGGAGAGCCGATCTAAGCCGGTGGCTCATCCCAACCATGCCGGTTTGAGCTTTTCGCTCCGTTGAACAGAGCCGATTAAGTTACAACACTACCCGGGTTGGGCTTCTGTTTAGCCTCAAAAATTCGACCTTGCGGGTCTCAGTCTTGATGGTAAGAATTACAGAATATACCTAAATTGGTGCTAACGATATTTGAGGCCGTGTTATAAAATCCTTTGTCATCTCGTTATCAAGACAGAACGAGATGCGAGCAGTGTCCCCTCTCATGAACAACGCTAAAAGTATTCCACTTTATCACTTACATTTCTCATGGCTTTCGCTTTCCAGTCTAATCATGCCTTGATTTTAAAACGAGCTGAACGAGTGAGCCATTTATCTAACTCGAGTCGACTCGAAATTTGACCTAAACAACAGAGACTCAGTTTGGAACACGACTCGAGAAAATTACGTTTGACTCGACTCGGAACTCAACTCGTGCCCATCACTAGAAGGCTGTTCCTAACGTTGAATTAAAGGAAGGACAAAGTTTACGACAGAAATTGTTGCTAGTCTTTGATAATTATTCCTAGGCCGGATTATATTTGAGGGGCGAGGACCCCACCTGTAAACATTGAGGGTGCCAGAAGTGTCCTGCCCCCCAAAGTCGGCGCCTATGCTTGAGTCCACTTTGAGAAAATCACTGAGAAAAAACTCACCCCATAGAATAAAATACCCCTTGTAGATTTTTCTCAGATAAATGCCGTATGCCACAAAATAGGGTTGCTAATTAAATATTGATTTATAAAAAAGAAAGAAAACAAGACCGTTAGAGCCAGTTATGAGAAAACATATTTTTCTATTTTCATCGTACAGGAAATTACCCTTGTTTTGGGAGTAGGAGGGAAATTTAAAAAAAGACTATAGGAAATACTAAGAAAATCCATAACTAAAATTTGGTGCAGATAAGTTGAAAGGTATGGCCTCTAGGCGAGTGCACAAAAAAGTGTAGCGAACGGACGGACGAACAGATGAACATGTATTGAAAAATAACTTTTTCGGTGTTAGGAGCTATAATTTAATACGTGTAAATTCGTAGGAATTTCAAATTTGATTTTTTTTCGAACACCATACTTTCTTCTCTCATTTGCCACTTCAAAGTAAAAGGAAATCAGAACTACAGATAAGAGACACCTACTTTTACACATAGACATTTATTGATTTAAAACTGTTTTAGTTTCTGTCATTTCACTTCTAATTGAAAGGTTTTACCATGACTTACGGCATACGAATGACGAGACGGAAGTTTTCAGGAAGTAAATGCATTCACAAGTCTAGACTGCATTACACCTATCAGCCTGTTTTTACTTCTGCAATTGTTGACAGCTGTAATTTCGTCCAAACGCTACGTGAAATAATTTTTGGCTGACGTCATTGTGTTACTATTTTACTATTGTTCTCTTCAGACTTGGTTGAAGTTTTGTCTTAACGGTTAAACATTTTTTTTCTTATTTCATCGTTATATATAAGAATAAAATGTTGTGATGAGTGGATAGTTTCGAATCTACGAATATTAAATTTTCATTCTTCCAGCACTTTACCAATGGACCAAGCTTTGTCTTCACGTCAATGCACGGTTACAGGGTTTATTACGATTTAAATGAAGTGGCTGGCTGTTAGAGTTTCCTGCTCACATATTTCGGTAAAAAAATTCATTGTTTCGTAGATACGTAGAGCAATGTTTAGATACACATTTTAGGAGAGTGAATTTTGGTGTATACAATATTTTCATGCAAAACAAAAGCTGAATAAGTTTTGATAACATGTTTCATATGTAGTTCTCAATAATAGGTTTGTTGTTCGGGGTGACGTTCCAAGGTTCAGCATTGAGTAGCAGTTTTTGTTATTAATATAGCTTCTAACAATATTGGAAGTGGACAAAAGTTAGCCCGTGTTGAAGCTTTTTGCTCCGAATTTAGTAATTGTACTTTACTATTTAATGAATATATTGAAAATTGTCAGCAGATACGTATGCAGTAATACAATTTTAAAAGATAACCCCCAAAATTAGGCTAAATTTACAGAAAAGTTGGTATTTTAGAGGGGGTCCGGACCCCCTGTACCCACCCCTAAATGCGTCCTTGTTTGTCAGTAACGTTTCCTCATTTTGAAACCCTCAAAAACTTCGGATATATAAAGGAAAACGAGTTGTTTTCGATGAAATATCACTTCAAGGAGACGCGACAGTTTTATTGCACATGGTGGTATCCCACGTTCACAAGGGCAAGAATTCCTTCCCTTTCTCTGCCATTGTGCTCTATCGAAAAATTAGGTTTGAAAAATATTACTCCCACGAACAAGCATGATTATCAGATAGGAATACTGAACAGAACTCCACAGAAATGCATACTGAACTTATGTTTATAGCTACCCTTTGGTGATTTGCCCTCAAGGTCAATCAAGTGGTAATTCAGTTCCGTCTCTGTTCTTAAGCTATGTTCGTATTACTTCGAACAGTTTTGATAATGAAAAATATGCCTCGTAATATAACAGACTTCTTTCGCGTAAGGAATCGAAACTCAGTTGGTCAGAGCAACTAGTCTGTCCGAATTAGGTTGTTAGTTCGGGGCCAGTATGAGTAAGGATTTTTATTACTATTGTTTTTATCTTTTTTATGTGAGGAAAAATCAAATTGTGGCATCGCGATATCAAATGAATTTGGTTAGGTAACTTTGTCTTAGCTAAACTTTAAACACCAGTAACCGTCGAAATTATTTCACTAACCGATCACTTACTGAACATTTCAAATACGTGAAACAAGTGGCATAACATGAAGCTTAACCTCTCCTCCGCAGTCCTTAGTTATGCGTCCGAACTTTCAGGAGTGAACCAAGGGCCGAGCGACTGCCGGGGCGCCAAAGAAGAGGGGCGCCAAAACGAGCCTCAAAAAGTAAATTTTATAATGTATTTTCTACTGACGTTTTTGGTTATATTCTTGAAAATAGTGGCAATTACATGATCTTTTTCCATTTCACCATGGAAGAGGAGAGTTTCATAATATTAAGGGGGCTGTATCGACAAATAGAGAGAGGGCATGTAGAATAAAGAGTGGCGGGGAAGTAAGTATTGTTTGTTTGTTTGCTTGAATTTAGCGTTCCACGGTTATGCCTTAATGGCCAGGGGAGATGTAGATACTAATTATAGTGGAATCCGAACCACTTTTTATCATTCAACAGTAATCCACCGGGAATTGAACCCGGCAGCACAGAAGGCAGGCGTGCTAGCCACTAGATCAAACAGGGGGGCGAGTTCGTATTGTTTATAGCAAGGCATATTCTTTGTGAAATTTTCCTAGGTAATGAATTTCTTTTTTTAAAATGGGTTTAAAATATTAAAAACACTATGATAAAATGCAAAATATATGATAGTACTAGAGGGAGGGCGCCAAAAAGTCACTTTTCCCGTATGAAAATTTTTCCCGGTCCGCGCGTGCATACTTTCTGTATATTTTTTGGCCTTGCAGCTTCTGCGGTCCCCACGCCAAAGGGCTGCGGGGGCGCTATTTACGCCTATGCTTCGAACGTAATTCAATAACTGCTTAAGAAATTCTACCATCAGCGTGAAAACGGGAATATATATTTCTCTAATAGTCCCATAGAACTTTCACTGAGATCGCCAGATGCAATTTTTCAGAGTGTGCTCTGGCTAAGTAGAAGGAGGATCTGATGTTTCCTAAGTAAGTTCCTTTCATAAAGTTTGCTATTTCTTCAACAGTGATGTAAATAAACATACTCATCGTTATTAGCCCGACACCAAACCATCCTGGACAAATCCCTCTAGAACGATGATCGGCAAAAGTTTATTCTGCCTAATTTTATAAGCGACTCAAGGGTGAAACACTTGTTAACGAAAGCAATGCTGTGTATATACGCCTTTTTTCTGACAAAACATTAAGCACTTTGTAATCTTTAGACACTTTTCCTATTCTTTTTGTCACCCTTGGTTGTGTAGGGCAGCCTCGAACAAATAAAGAAGAGGTAATATTACAGTCAAGGGGCGCTATAAATATTTTAGGTATTTCGTTTGTTACCTAACTATAACGGCCTAGGGTCGTCTTCGGTAGAATAAAAAATGCAACGTGATATTCCATTCACGGAGGAGGAAACGATGCTGGAAATATATTTCTTACTTATTTTGTCTGCCCTGCTTCTCAGAAATTATATACTTTCTGTTGGAGGTTGCTGAAAAGAGTGGGGGAAATAAAACGTTGTGCACCCTCATACATTTTAAATTTTGTGACGTGGTTGCTAAAATTATTACTAAAAAAGCACTTTAGTTACATTATGTAAGGGTGGCACATTCAGGAATAATAATAATAATAATAATAATAATAATAATAATAATAATAATAATAATAATAATAATAATAATAATAATAATAATAATAAATATGAATGTTTTTGGAGAGCCGAAATTATGTGACATGAATCATTACATGTAGAGCTTTAAGATGAGTGGTCATAGGGAAAAGAAAAACAGGAGTTTTCTCTGTCTGACTCTCTAACGTTAAGATTATGTGCTGAATGTAAGAAGCATCATCATTCTGCAATAGGTTGTTTTCACGTAGAATATCAATTACTTGACTTCTTCTCCTTCGGGCAACTTATGAATGTTCTAAACGTAGTAGTAACATGTAGTAAATTCTAAACAATTTCAATTTAAGACAAATATTTATAGGGGAAATTCAACATTTAATAGGGAAATCTGTTATCAATATCCAAACACGTAGATAGAAGACTATCTAGTGAGAAACATTGTGAAACTTTATAAAATTCTCCAAGTTACAATTAACATTTACTGAAAAACATTCGTTATGTATCAGTGAGCATGTAGTGAGCAGTAAGCACAGGGGAAATAATTACGAAACTGTTTGCAAACAAAAATTAGAGACACTAATGCAAATGCGACAACGATTTTTTCTCTTTTCTTTGGTATCGTCATGAGTTTTACACATATGTTACAATTTGACTTTTTCGCAAATAAAAACTAAATAAAATAACCATAGTGTTAAAAATGACAACAGCACTTCCATGGGGTTCGAAGCTACTACCTTTGGCATACAGACTCGTTGCTTTAACTAACTGAGCTATTTGTTTACTTATGTGAACTGAATCTGTTCTACAGTAAAGACGATTTTTCATTACGATTGTGCTAACAATTCGTCCTTTTCCATAGTTCTGTTCCACTATTTGCTCAATCTATACGTTAATACTTAGCATAGATTCATATATTTGGAGTTTGCAGATAATGCATATAATAAGATATATTAGAAATATTTCGTTTGTAGATCTAATCCAAGTTTCTCTCAATGACATAGATGTCGCTGCTTCGTGTTGAAGTGCAGGATTCCCTCGCGTTCTTTAAAATTTCCCACTTTACCAGAGTTAGTAATTCTTGAGATTTCTGTCGATTTAATGTTTTTTGCTTCTAATTTATTTATTTTAAGCTAATATCTAACACAAATATTAAAAATGGGTTCGTTATTAACCTGTCCTGCTGGGGAAACCTTCCCAAATTTCAAACATATAAAGAAAACGGAGATATTTTCAAAAACTTCAAAATAAAGAGACGCGTCATTTATTTTGCTCATAGTAGTACAAGAGATCAATAATATAATGTTAGAAATACTAGGTTTACTTACACCTGTATTACTTGCACACAATTCAAAAGTCATAATTTTGACCTCATTATGACTCCCAATTACTTGTGCTGACATTAGGATAAGAAGATACGGTTTCATATCTGAAATTCATAGCGGATCAAAATGTTTTGAAATTTTGCCATATTTTCATTCACGTACCGTTTAAACTGTCTAACACCATTAGTAATCTGACCCCAAACAATTAAATTCTTCAATGCAGCCAAATAAACGAAGCGAAGATATTTTTTTATTTTACATCACTATTTTGAATTCTCACTACAGCGTTTTAATTTTCAATATACTTGGTAGAAGTATATATAGGTCGATCCTATGTTCAAATCCACTTAGTGATGAACACTTATTCTTAACGAATGAGAAGCATCACGTCATGAACTATAACCATGACCCAGTACATAAAGTATTTAATATATTTCACATAACTCTGTTGAATTTTCATCCAGCTTTATTTGTATATTATTAAGCCTGTTTAATATTTAGTGATCAGAATGAACACAGAGGCCGATTGATTTTGTATTATCACTACCTGGCTGTACAAATGACGTATGAAAGGAAAGCTTAACTTTATTGCTGTATTTTCATCATTGATTCATCTAAGATTTCCTTGAATTCAAGCTTTATCCACTGCAGAAAATTAGATAAATCACAAATATATTCTCATTTACTATCATACATGTTTAAATTATGACTCAGGGCTAATGTGTGTTTGAAACGTTTATTTACTCTCAAAATCTTAGTGGAAGGTACGTGACAGATTTTTAGATGTATTCATGACAAAATATACAAATCACAAAAGTGGTAGCGGGACAGTATAATATGATAACGATTATGATGTATATCTACGAGATATGGGTTCTGTAGGTACGAGCATATGCGATTCAGTTAATAAGTACTACTATTACTTAAATTGATATATTTCTAAACACAACCACTTTTTCCGTATTATTTACTACTCATTTTTCTTTCGACAACGATATATTTTAAATAATCGGACACTTTTATGGCACAGCAACAAAAGATTACTACTCGGCAAAGAAATTTCTTTCCAAATGCCTAATATATGCCACGAACACATATAAATAAAGTTTGAAAGTAAGGCAAAAATAACGAATGAACATATATAATTCAAGGATTGATGTGCAGAGGCGTTTATGTAAAGAAATGCATAAAATGAGGTCATAACACTCCCTGGTTAAGCATTTTTCTAGAACTATATATAGTCGATAATGTTTTATCACCTTTTAGTATAGACGAATCTAAGGTGTGCATTGCCTGGAGGCATGCTCAATTTTTTAAACAGAATTTGAAAGATCTTATTCCATAGAATAGATACGTGAAGTGTGCCAGCTCCGCATTGTTGGGTATTTTGGTATACGATCCCTTTTCAATATGGCGCCCTGCGCAGTAATGGCTTCTTTTCCGGAGATACAAATTTGCTTCTTAAATCCGTAAAACATTCAATACTTGTTTCGGAATTGTGGAGAGCAAATAACCTTTGTCAAGGAAAGTTTTGTACTGTAGATCAAACTTCATGTTCACGTTGTTCAACAGTACTGCCAACTCAAATTTATGCGATATGATCACGGCCTAGAGGGTATAATCGGTCTTATTCTAGAAATTAATGCAATGAAGAAATGGCCACTCAGTCTACACGTTTGTAACCCAACAGAGAGGACATAGAAGATATACGATACACCTGTGACTCGCAAGAGATTTTAAAGCATCACAAAGAGCAATCTCTAGCAAGAATTATTTTGGTTAACAATAATCGATAAAAATACGTTTTAAGTTAGCACAGTTCATAGATTCTCAACACCAGGACAACATCCATAAAAACTATAAATATAGTATCTGGAGTAATTTTATCTAAAGACAACGTGAATAATGCTTTTGCAATGGAAGAAGCTGAGATAAAACGTTTTGAGGAATCATGGCCAGAAGGTTTCCACAATAGGGTAGAAAGGAGAGTAATCACTATGGTTAAGTTGAAGAAAAATGATAAAGTTTCAAGTGAGCCAACAGTTGATTCTAATATTGTGTACACCCGAGTACCCGGCATGTTGAAAAATCGAGACTTTGATATCAGAATATATTTTAGTATTAACTTTCTTCTGTCCCAACCGCTTTATTTAAAGACAATAGAGAGATAAGAAGTGCCAGCAAATCAAAGATGAAAACCATTTTTGCTCTAGAATATTCACAAAGAATTTACTCTGCAGCGGAGGCAGTATTCCTTGACGATTGTCCTATATTGCAAATTCAGCAAATGGAACATTTAGATATTATTTTGTTAAATTTTCTGAGTATCTGCAGAAAGATCTTAGGCACTCAAGAGTTTGTCTTACCGATATGTCGAGGGCAACAGTCAAAGTATGACTAGGTTCAAAAGAGTGTTAGAGAAAGTAAAAGAAGGTATCGCCTATATTTGATGGCACAACTCCTACCACAAAATGTTTTGGAAGTGTACGAAAATAAAGTTGAACTCACAGACATAATATGCAAATGTGTAGCACAGTAGCCATTCTCTGACAAGAACTCCCAAACACTGACCTAAATTGGTAAACATGCAGTAGCTCTCGAAATTAAGAATAATGTTGTGATCGAACGAGTTGACCTCCAAAAGGAACATGAATAAGCTGATATACTAATTGTTCAGATTGTTGTGAAAACAGTACTAGATTGCCCCTACAAAAACTTATAAGTGATAATGAAGACGTATTTCTTTTACTACTTCACTTGTATAATCTTTATAGTTTGAAAGCAAATGTTGTTATGGAATTGACAAGACCAAACAGGATGGTAGTAGACATAGGTGCATCAGTTATGAAACATAAGGATATAGTTGACCAGCTCAGTGTCTCTCAAGATGTGATAGTGCAGAAAACATTTAGAGAATTGGTAAAGGTAAAATCGCCAAGTAGCTTCAAGAATGCAAAGAGCAACTCCTTTTAGGACTTCTAGATATTAACATGCGTTCAATTATCAGTAACGCAACACAGTTTATAGGATCATTCTACGAAAAAGAATCTTTCGATACCATGACAGGCGTAAGGTTTCATTTTTGAGGTGCTGTTACCGGAAAGCATAAAGCAGTACTTGCTGTACTTGTCTGCAACATTGCCACAAACAACTGAAGCCTTTGTAGAGCATGTGAAACGAGCACACCATCAATGTACAATATGGAGATCTGTAATGGGACCAACTAGTCTTACTCTTGATCCTTTACAATATGGATGATGTTACGATAGCTCAACAAAGGCTCTCGTAGCAGCAAAGGTGCATACAGTAACAAAAGTTGCTCCGCCACAAGTTATACAAATAATTAATTTTGGGTATGTAAAAAGCCCTATATGCTCATACAAATGTAACACCGCATCTTCTAACCAAAGTGTACTGCTTTTTATGTCTGTCTTGGTGAAGCAAATTGTCAAAATCATGCAATGCAACTCAGAACGTAACAGCTGAAGAAGCAGACGAAGATTTCACTGACGACGAAGATCCTCAAGATTAATGACATGATACCGGTAAGAAATCAATCAGCTTATCAGTTTGCAAAATTTCAACTCTGCTGGAGCAAAGTTGACTTAAAAATAAACTCAATTTATAAACATAATTTTATAAAGATTAATTTTCTTTTCTTTGTTATACTCAGAGTCAAATATAGTGAGGTGTTACTGTATCCAGAAGTTTCTGTATTTCTTTAAACAATCAAGTTATCAATGAAAACACTATTTTTCGTTATGTTGGAAAGTATGTATTTACAAAATAGCACGAAATTCCAGTAATTCTACAAATAGGTTTTATATTTATATTAATATCGAGTGTAACTTAAGGACTACATCATCAGTGAGAATGCACTGCCCCTTTTATAAATTAGGTTAACTTTTATTCAGCTTCTTTCCTATTAAAGATAATCTTAGGAAGTAGAAGAGTTGCTAACTTTGGTCGTAACTAACAATTGACGAATAATCCATCTATCAAAAGAATAGAGCTTTCTTATTGACATAGTAGCTCTTAATTTATACAAAGATTGATATTGAGATCAGTTTATAGGTAATAATTAGTATGCGAATGTTACTTATAAAGGCAGAGCAGGCCCAAAACTTAACTGAACAGAGTGATGATCTACTCAGTTTGATTTTTGTGCCAGAAATAAACCAAATGTATTCGACAAATTTTACAATATCTTTTCTAGCATGTACTTTGGATTATGCTTCGACAAAACTCGATTTTTACAAGATTTTAGGTTGAAATACTATGGGTGATAATAATGTGGTATAAAACTTTATTTAGTCAATATTAACATACGTGCAAAGGTCACTGACATTGCCTAAGTGGTGATTGAATTACGAAAAGAAGTATGAGTTTTTCATAACAAAAGTGATGCGCAGGACGCCATATTGAAAAAAGATGATTAATTCAAAATGTTCAACAATGAAGAGCCGGCACCTTCGGAACTTCGATTTTATGGACTTTGACCTATCAGAAACAGGAAAAAGCATAGGGCAAGGTATGGCCTAAATGTAGCAATGTTTCTGCTAGACTATTTCAAAACTATGGTGACACGCTGTCCACTGTAAGTTATTAAGAATTTAATCATTCTAATGCCGTTACGGCATAAACGACTGAACCCTAAGACATGCGTTGCCTTATTGGTGTGTAAAGACAATGAAGACATTTCAGTTAAGAGTTAGCATGTTTTGTACAATAGCCATTTTCGTTAATACAGCAGCATGAAAATTAGAAGATCATGGTTTTGCATAAAAGAAAACTTATTTAATCACATTGATTTAAATCTGATCGGAATGGCACATTCTCAGGTTGCGGATCGAGAAGAAGGCCCCTAGATATAGAGGTCAGCTGTAAATATACTGAATAAGCAGCCGCGGACAGACAGCAAGGAGTGATCCTCCAACTTGGTTGTTTGGCGTGGGGCTAACAACCTCACCCTCTAGGAAAAGGACAGTTGTTATGAAACATACACAGAAGACTCGGACCAGGACTGATAACTTAGCACGACCTTAGCAAAAAAAAGAAAAAAGAAAAAAGAAAAATGGACATGAGATTTGGAACATGGAATATAAGAAGTCTTTATATTGCAGGCGATATCTAAAAGCATCTTAAAACCGCGAAATTTCATCTAAAGAAATTATAGGAAAACCAAGTGGGAGGGGAACACCAGATGAAAGTGTCAAATAGATTTTCACTTTTAGGAAAACCAAAATTCACTAATGTTGAGGATACTTGGATTGAAATTAGAGATAACGTTTAAACTTTAGTAAAAGAAAAATAGTTCAACAAGCAATACAGTAAACTAGCAAAATTACCTAGGCTAGAAAATCCGAGCAAGAAAGCTACACAAAATGTTGATATCAGGAAGGGAACTTTCAAAACTTCTTGTATAAAAAACCCAATTTTTTGAAAGTTGAAGTTAATGAACTTAAAGATAATACTAAAAACAAAAACATTCGGGACATGTATAAGGGCATCAACGAATTTAAGAAAGGCTATCAACAACGTGCTTATATATTATAGAAAGCTGATGAAACAGATCTCACTCGTACAGATAGCATCTTGAATAGATGAAAAAGCTTCTGTGACATTTTGAAAATGAAATGAAATCTCTAAGTTTTATGTCCCACGGCTACCGGATAGGCTAAAGGAGACGGTGATGATGAGAGATGAGTGAAATGGCGGAATAAAGAAAGTGCGAGGAAATGGGAGAACTCACGAGCACGCCGTTTGTCCAGCATAAAATCCACACGGCGCGAGCTAGGATCGAACCAGGGTCCACAAGCACCGGAGGTGAACGCTCTACCACTTAGCCACCGCGCCCCCTGTGACATTTTCGTTAACACTCAAGCAAAAACAAATGTTAATGGAGAAGGGGAAAATCACACGGAAGGACCGTGTATCCCAGAATCCAACTTTACAGAAGTAGAAATTGCTATGAAGAAACTAAAGAAACACAAATCTCAGGGTGTGAACGAAACTCAGGGTGAAAAATGTTAGCTGGAGGGGGGAAATTGCGGAACATGATACACAAAACATTCACCTTATCTGGGACAAGGAAGAATTGCCAAAATAGTGGAAAGAATCAATCATTGTTCTAATTCACAACTAAGACGATATTGATTCATTTTTAATTTTGAGAATCGTGAAAGACCAACATTTTTCAAATGTTTTGTGGGATCTGAATAAATGTTTATGTAAATTTCTGTGGTCCATAGTGTTGGTTTTCATGGTTAAAAAATTGTCAAACATTAATATGACCATATGCTCTATTACTTACCTATTTTAACTTCTTTGATCAGGTTGTATAATCTTATATGATTACATGTGTGGGTATAGAGAACATTCTCTTTTATAAGACATAGTTACTTTGATGCTTCGCTCTTAAATTTGACAAGGGTACATTTGACCATTCCTTATATTTAGGAGTTGTCAGAAAATAAAATTTGTTAAATGTTCTTTGGGACCCAGATACACATATTTGTAAATTTTATAGGTCATGGTTATCAGTTCTTATTACTAAAATTAGTATACGCTATTGTACGTGGTAGGTTATTGAACTATCTTTTCTTCTTCGATCACGTTCTTTCGGGTCGTGTTGTAATATGGTTGGATACAAGGGTCTGTTGTCTTTTATTCGAGAGGGGTACCTTGATGCTCCTCTCTGAGAATTTGGGAGGATACATAGGTTCACCCGTTAAATTTAGGATTGTCAGAAACTAAAATTTAATCAATGTTTTCTAGGACACAGCTGTATATTTCTGTAAGTTTAGTTGGTCCTGTTTAACACATCTATAGGTAAAAAAATGCTAAATATTACCATTGCAACGTTTTCTCCATGTGACTAATTATTTACGTACTGTATATCTCTTGATGACGCTTTAAAACTTTATATGATTCTACATTTAAGTTGAGAGGCATATTTTCTTTTCTGACACATAGGTACATTTATACACTCCTCTTAAATTCTGGCAGGGACATTGATCTGAGAGAATTTTCAGAAATCAAAATTTTGTAAATGTTTTCTGGGACTCGATTACATATTGTTGTCAATTTCGATAGTACAGCTTATCATCTTTTATGGGTGAACAATTTTTAGAATACAAAATATGGAGGCCATTGACTTATTAAGTCGATTTTGATGAGGTTTTCTCCTTCCTGATTTGTTTGGGAGTACATAGGAAAATTTCATAAATTTGTGAGTTGTGATAAACACAATTTGCTAAATGTTCTCCATACCCTATTGAGAATTCGGTGAGCCTCCTTTTTCCGCCATATGAGTAAAATGTTGTCAACATACCCATATTACCACTTTAACGTTTATTGACTTAATTTAGGTTCTTAGATGAGGATTTAGTGCAACATATAGTATGGTAAATTTACCTTTATATAACATTGACATATGAATTCCATTAAATGATGCAATGTTCCCAAATTCTGATTGCTCACATGACAAAGACGAAATTAATACGCTGAACGGGGTGATTTGAATTTGACCCTGATATGGAGAGCAGTGAGGCAGAAACATGAAAAACAGATACAAAGCCCACAAGACTGAAAATCACACAATCAGCGAGTATAGAAAAATGCTTACTGAAAGCATACTCAGAACTGTCTTTTCTAATCTACTTTCATCACACCTACTTTATTATTTTATATCGCCCTCACAAAACTTATATCCCATATAAAATGTGATTACAAATAATACTGGTTTTACACGAATTGTTGCATCTTTACGGTGCATCTTTCACTCTAAGGACAAGCGTCTCTTTGATTTCAAAATATATTAAGTGTTAACGCTGTGTATAACAAACTATCAATTAAGTATTGTCAATAGATAGATAGATACATAGATATAGATATAAAATCATTAATACATAAATACATGGCAACTTCAGCTGCCTATCCCAAATCTATAAAGTAACTGACTTTTCAAAATTATTATTACTTGCTTTTTTTCATTCATTGTCTTTTTATACTCTTCAAATATAACAAAAAATAGAAGGTAATGTCATAAAGAATTTGTATGTTACTTTACGTACACAATGTACCGGAAATCAATTTCTTAACATAAATTAATTTACTTCCGTTCTCTCTTTCCATACAATGTATTATTTCTTCCAAGTCATTTTATTCATTCTTATACCTCCGTACTAACGTATTATTTTTAATCCAAATATTTGCCCTACGGGAGGGGGATCAATTTCCATTTCCTGTAAGTTTGTAATGTTCAAAATTATACTTTAAACAAAGGAATTAACGACCGTGTAAAATAGTATAGGGTAGATGTTGAGCCAGGCAATTGGCAGATAACGCCGATAAATATAATTATGCAGGGTGGGGCAAATAAACGTGGCCCGGAAGAGTTAATGCGATTGGCCGTGAATGCATACATGGAACCACATCACGTGACCTGTACGCACACCACGGGTTCATATCTTATGGGAGGTTGTGTCAGTGTGAGTTGCGAAGTGCACAGGTGAAGATTGTACTCACAGGTCACAAAGGCTATTCGTTGTGGAAAGTTACTTGAAAACAAAAATTCGTGGAAAAAGTGTGGTCAGTTGTTTGCTCATAAATTTCATTCTGTCAAAGTACTAGCAAAGGGTGCAATGCAACGATTAATTAAAAAATGGAGTCAGACAGGATCTGTTTTGAAGAAAACACATTCCGAAGCAAAACACATTCCGAAACGTGTTCAATCATCTGGAATTGTGGTCATTTTCATTCATGTGGTAATTCTAGAAACGAATGGTCATTTTCAACATCTACCATAAGCAGGTTAGCGAGCTATTTCCTTTCTTTTGCTGTGTTTCTTTGTACCCTGGAACTCTGTTCACGGGGCCATTTTATTCGCCCCACTTTTTGTAAGTAACATCTAAAGATGGTGTACCTAATTTAGTTCACGAAAGTCAAAAACGTTTAAGAGTTAATTTTCAAGAAGGAAAAACATAGCAACAAACTAAATAATATCAGCATAAAAGTGGAGTTTTTAAAAACTCTTGAACACGTTTATGAAAGATTTATAAACAGCAATAACTTAAAAAACATAACAAATTTACAAACTTGAATTTTGCTCGACTTTTGCTCGATGCACGGAACATACCATGCTCTACATTGCATCTTGTATTAAATACTTAGTTGTTTTCTATTAAATAAATCATTTTAGTTTTCCCTAAAACGTAAAATTAATAAACGTATGACTTACTTCTTTAACTTAAATTTTGCTTTCTTTCTTTTTTCTAGGTGTTTGTATTTCCAGGTATTGGATTACCTTGGAACTCAAATACGACACGCAAAGGATCTGCTCAAAAACATTCTATTAAAATAGAGTTCCATATTGTACTTTACGAAGATATTGTTGAAGACAGAGTTAAAGCTTCAATTCCAATTAGTTTGAGAAAATGTAAATTTGCAGATGAGACAGAGGGATTGTGGGCCTTTAGGTATTACATTTGGAATACCTGTCAATACCAATGTTATGCTGAGAAGAAAGTTGATTTATGTAATTGTACGGAAGTGAAACCAGGATTTTTTCCAGGTACAAATTAAAAATAATTTATGTAAGTCACTCTCATTCTTTGTGGATAACATATATAACATATTTTTATCAATATTTTATAATTTTTTAATTATAAAAGTTTTTTTTATATTTGTATTACTTTACAACTAGCAATTTGAGAGTAGTGATGCTTTCTCACATATCAGATGCACACGTGATCTCTGTAGCATTTTTTCTTTATTACTGGCCGAGCTAACAGATTAGAAAACTTTGTTATATTTATTAATACCATATGCAACTTGGTACGAAAGGTCAAAATTTACGACCAAAATATGTAATATATTTTGCAAGTTTGCTCTAATGTGACAATAAATATTTGAACATTTGAATTATATTTGTACTGTTAACGAATACAAATGCATTTATAATTTTTAAACAACGATTCAGTTATACTTTACCTTAATATATCATATTTCTTGCAATGCATAGATAGCAAGGCTATTAACAACGTTTAAGTTACTACATTTCTTCAGAAACATTTCAGCAAAAAATACAATGCAATGTAATGTGCTTTGATTTTATCAACAAATCACTCCATGTATCATTTTCCTTGTAAGCACGCTTTAGTGACAGTTCAGCACTCGCAACGGGGCGAGTGACATAATCTCTGCAGTAGCTCCAGTTTCGAGTAATTGTTTACATCGCAACTATCTTCTGAGAACTTCAACTTAGAGTGTGTAACTTATTTTCAGATTAAACGTTATAACTTTATAAGCATTTTCAGTGCATATTTATTATTGTGCATAGTTTGTTGACGTTTATCGTCAAATTGCTGCCATAACTATCATAAGAACTAATACATTGCGCATCAACTTTGTCACGGTTAGTCAAAAGCCCACGTTATTGCCGCTAATAAAGGATTCGTAAGGTATGTAAGTTAACTGTTGACAAGGAGTTGTCCATTGAAATGAACGTTATACGTAAGAACTTAGATCTTAATTAAAAAGTGTTCTGTGTACAAACACTAGGTGGTACTAATAGAGTAGCAACCTACTCAGATAATAATGGGGCCATCTTTTGCCTACTCATTTGGCGGATAATTCTATGGTGATAGCCAACGTGTCCTCATATCCCATAGTATTTAGTGACATGCAATTAACATGTGTGCTCTCCCAATATGGGAATGCCACTAGTATTGTTGGCGAACAATATTCAATGGAACGCGTCATGCTACCCGAACGAGTCGTAAGCTTGTTAAAAGTACTATTAAACGAAATATTCCTTCGTTTATCACGATTTGTGGTTTACGTTTTTTACCAGCTTTCCTGGTCAAATTCAAACTTGAGCCTTGAGTGCTTCATAAGTATGTTCCGGAATCATTTTCTTCAAACCCATCGAGCGAAGCAGACAATCAGCCACCAGATCCCAGCATTCCCTCGAATCGGCTCCTGCAGAACCTGTATCTTCTAATACCAAGGAAGTGGAAGAAACTCAAGACACTAAAATTATTCCAGCACTCATAACACTCAGAACCGCACCAGATCTTTCAACAATTGTATCATCAGTTTCTATTGTAAGTGATACTGATTTAGTCGAACAAACTTCTTCCGTCTCTCAGACCTTAACTTTAGCAGTTCTTCCATAATTACCTCTCAACTTACCTCTCGCGGCAATGACTCCTCAAGTGACTCAGAGACGGAAATTATTCATAGCGGTAAACGCAAAAGTACTTGCGTCCTATACATGTTATTTCTATCCATCATGCACGCCAAACACGAGCATTCATCAAATAAGTTGAAATCAGTGGTTAATTCCGAAGGAAAGGGTACTTAAAACTCTAGTGGCATCATTATACTGTATTGTGTTTCTTCTCTTCTATTTGCAGTAATATTACTTCGTTTTTTTCTTGTGTTGCTACTCGCATATATATTTGTTTCTACTTGTTATTATGTTTACTTTTTGTTTAGCGACTATTATTCCAATAAGTTTACTTCTTTAATTAGTTGTAAGTGACTTTATACATCAAGAAAAAATCGATGTTTTGTTTGCTCAGGAAGTTGCAGTCACGAAATTCCATTACCTAACAATAATTATCATGTTACCAGTGTTAGTGAAACAGCTTCAGGTACAGCCATTATTTACCACAGCGATATCAATAATGTGGCACCTCTACAACATCCCAGTGATAGTATTACCACCGGACGTTTACAACATGTTCATTTGTGTAGTGTCTATGCTAAATCTGGTTCCTCGTATAAACGAAAACGAAAAAAAAACCTTTGCTACTGAACTCCATATGACTATGAATAATGGTCGCTCCCCATGCATTCTTGCCACGGATTATAACACTTTGCAACACTCATTTTGTCCTTGTCTTATAATAGTGATTTGCTGGATTGTTACCTTGAAAGTAACTAGAAATGGTGTATTTTTTCAAGAAACTTTGGTTATGTAAGTAGTAGCATCGAAAATATAGAATTTGTCCTATATAATTTGATTTATATGCGCATCTTAAAATGGTGGATGCGTTAAGTTGCATTGAAATTCGATTGAATCACCTGCCAACCTGGAGAGATTTGCGATAGAATTAACATGCATTTTGCAGAGTATTTTAAGGCTACTTGTAAGGATTTAAATGTATGTGTATGTACAGGGAGGCCCAAAAATAGGTACTGCATTAATCAAGTCTACCATTCTAGTTTATGGGTGCATTTGATTCGGCTCTTCCGTGCTTAAGATGTAAGTAAAAACACATTATGAACAAATAATGAATTAGCTAAGTTTACCTGATCGATAAAAATAGGAAATTATATAAAATGCAACGAGCTCATCCGTACGTTACTATATACCTACTTTTGAAACACCCTGTATATTTATAACAACAGAATATCCTATTATACTGCAATTGTGTCACAACATGCCTTTCTTATGAAACATTGCAGATATGAGCTACTAATAGTCAACCCTACTATCCTAATCAGCTTTAAATGATATTATTTGAGATCTAACTTTGTAAGTCTGAGTAAAGATGGTAGGTAAAATAGTGGAATATTGTTGACAAATCAGTAAACACGACAGCTCAACGGAGACTGCACGAACAGTTTCACATTTTTGTATGAAAGCTGGATTATGCTTATAATTCTTTATGCTTTATACATACCCTGCGTTCTGAAAGAGTGGCGTTTGTTTATAGACAGTTCGTCTAGAAGTCTCAAGGCTACGTATCTGCACAATGAGAATAAGCACCTGTCTATTCCTGTGATTCATTCCGTGTCTATGAAGGAATACTAACAGCTTTTAGTCTTTATTGGACAATTTAGAGTATATAAAATTTGGGTTGCAAGTAATAGGGGATTTCTGAGTTATTGCCTTACTCATTAATCTGCATTGTGGTTTCGCCAAATTCTCGTGTTACCTTTGTTTGTGGACAGTAGTGACGCCGAGTCCCACTACCGAAGGAAGTACTGGCCACAAAGAGAGGAAAATACTATGAGGTCACATAACGTAAAATACGAGCCACTTGTGGACCATAAAAGGTATTGTTGTCACCTCTACACATTAAACTTGGCATTATCAAGCAAATTGTGAAAGCTTTGGATAGAGATTTTGACACATTCAAGTTTTTTACAAGACATGTTTCTGCAGCTATCTCCTGCTAAGATGGAGGCTGGAGTGCTTGTAGGACCGGAAGTGATGACAATAATCCAGTCTATTGAGGTTTCCACGTTGCTTTCGAAAGACTACCACTATTTCTATGATAGTTTGCCTTACGAGAGCTAAGTCATGTAAGAGCAAACATGGTTCTAAGAAAATTCTTGGAAACAAACATTATTTAAATGTCCTACCAATTCACAAATTAGACGTTATATTGTTCTTTGTATTTTTTTTCAAATAATTAAAATAATTCGAACTATTTTTTGATAATTTCATTTGAATCAATAACACAATGAACAAGTAAAACATCGTAACTCCGTGCAAAAGTTTCAGATTATGAGAGAAAAAAACTCGTAACTTCAATTAATGTCAATAAAAGGTACTTAGATTGTTCTAAATATTCATAATTACTATTATTAGACAGACTTGACTCATTATAATTTCTTTTTGTCACAAACCTTTATTAACATATCCCTTTCCCGGATGTATCTCTGTTGTAGCTTTAATAACAAACAGCATTTCGAAATTATCGTTTTTGGAACCAATCGTTGTACACCAAAATAAGTTATAAATTTTCCGTTCATTATACGAACAATATCTGTGGGTAACAAAACACATACGCTTGTTTAATGTTTAGTGGAAGCTGTTAATCCAAATTCAAATCATTCAAAATCGACTTCTTCCAAAACATTTTCCCAATGTGGAAGACATAAATCTTGTTTTTATTTCGTGTCTAATCTAATTTTCATTTTTTTGGCATAATCTCACGAAACATCAGAAAATACGTTACTAAGTTTACTTGTTAATAATTGTACGTAAAAAATTGGATCATGTTCTTAACACTCTGTTACACAATCACATTTTTGAATCCGTTTTATGCACTACTGAGAGTTCCAGTTACATAACTGGAGCTCATTAAGGAGATCTGGGAAAGACATCGTTCTTACTTTCTAAATTCCGATTTTTTTTTGTTCTGAAACTTTTGGAACCTGGACTCGGAAAACTTTTATTATTGTATATGGCTTTACGTAATACACAATGTTTTAGATTTTTCATCGCAGCAAAGTTTCTGGTAGAAAATCTTAGTTAAAATTAAAAAAAAAGACGTCATAAAGTAAACCACAGAAGATCAATATTTGTCATAATCATATATATAACCGAGGTTTAATAATCTACGTTTGACAGATATAGTTTTACAGTATTGTAGAGGTAGATTTGTAACTTTTGTAACAGAAACCGTATTCGCCAAACGTTTGTTATCACCTATACAGTGGGTGATATACGTAGTTTAAAGAAAACATGTAACGGAGTACTAGCCCATCATCACATCGTCTGCACAAAACGTAACCGTCCCAATCAATACTATTGCTACCTACCGTCTCCCTTGGATTCTGGCTTCCGGAGTATTCCCTAAAGAAACAGTTGATAACAATTCAGGTCAGAGCTCGTGTTCTATCCAAACGCAAATTGACAGTAGTAAGATAAAAATAAGTGATTTGACATGCGTAGCTTCAGTGGTTCGGGAACTTAGGTTTAATCATATTACTTTTGTCATATACTTGCATATATACGACTGGAAAGCGATGATCTATAAGTATTTGCACACACACAAATAAGAAGAAGAGCGTTACCTTGAATGAACTCCTATTTATTGAATAGATATGTGTATGTACGAAGTAAACGAAAAAATATTTACAACACAAAATTTTCACTTCATATAGCATGAATGCTTGAACAAATGAAATTACGCACACAACTCAGCGAATGAAATTGAGAAAGATAAAACACTTAATATCACGGAAATATACGTAGATATGTATATGATAGATGAAAACACTAAGAATATAGGCCTTTAGTTATATTTGTAATCACTTGCACTAAATCACTATTCACGTTGACGTTGGGCTTTCACTGAAAAATAGAGGCAATGAGTGTGGGAATAGGAGGAAACACTAACTTCCGACGAGGCTCCGCAACTCCGAAGATGCTGTACTTTAGGAGATAATTATTGAAACACTACTTCGTTCACTTTTCCGGTTGATACTGTAGCTCCACCACATACTTAATAACTTATCGTAGTCGACCCGTATTAACACGAAGGCAAATTTATCCGCAGGAGACTTTTCGTTCCTTCTTCTCTCAATGCTAAGGGTCATCTCCTCGCTCCTACCAAGACTTGGGAAAATCCCGGTCATCGTGCCTCTGGTTGGCAGTATATTGTAAAAATTAATAGGAGAAATACCAAAGTTCGTATATCCCTACATAATACAAATATAGTACTGGTAGATTTAATAGCTGTGGCAACACGTGGCTTAGTTTCGTAGTAAAGAAAACTTGGAGATTGATACTAAACAAGTGTTGCAGACCAACTTTGAAGGTTCAGTCCATGATTGATGGATTTTCCACCTTATAGTTCGACGCAAAGCAGTTCAGCAAAAACGAATGCACATTGGCAATTGTGTGGCTTTACCATTCTGTCTGCGACTTATGCAGGCTGCGAGCACTGTTCCCAAGATAAGAGATGACGAAACGTTAATGCGTGGAAATGCAAGATTCAACGCGCAACTACTTACACTGTAACAACTTCGTGTTTAAAAGGATTTCCAAAATTTAATAACTGTTGTTATTAAAAATATATACAAAACAGTCTCAGTAGCAAAAACCATTAGTTGGTAACTTCACTGAGGGAAAGAAAAAAAAGTTTGCTCTTTCAAAGTACTCTGCTAATGAGATAAGAGTTCGGTTCAGAAACAGTGATTTCTTTGTATTAGCGTCAGAGCCAATAAGGCTGAAGAACACCTGCGGGTAAAGGAAGAACAGTTTCTCATCAGCTGGGATGCGTTCAGAGCCAAGCAAAAAAAAAAAATAATAATAACTTCTGCAAGCGTAACGTTGTGGCCATGCTGACGGTCACACTATATTTGAATCACAACTGAATGATAAACCAAAACACGGAATAGGAATATCCGTCATCATTAGGATCTAGGAAGTATATGTTAGAGAAATTTGTTTGTGCTGGCCCTCGCCGATAGCATGAGGTAATTCATTAACAGACGCTAAAATTCAAGCTATAAATTTAATTTTATTAAAACACCCTTTAATCTGAGATCATTACATTCAATTGCCGTACCTCTCGCTAAGCACATTTCTTATTGTCTTTTCCTTGCATAGGAGTTATCAGAAACATTGAAATACGCATGTCCGTATTTATAATTAAAACACTACATACCATATTTAACTTGGACAAACTTACATATTCGGTTCTTTCTGACTAATCAAAAGGAAATGTTGGTATTTTATCAATGTGAACCTTTCCACCCTTTGAAGCAGATTCTTTGGAAACGCTGAAACAGGAGTTTTCCTTTATTTTTACTTATGTGTTCCTATATTCATATTCATCTCTCTAATTTCGGTAACTCGTGAGATACATTATGCTCGATATATAGTTTGGACCCCACTTTACTCACTTAGAATGGATATTTGAAAAATCCTTCCTTATTTCTTATTTCGTGATGTGAGAAATTCTGTATTTAAAATTTCTCGCTTCTACCTACCGTAATAATGTTTGGGGATTATCCATTTATGTTACCCTTTTAGAAGTACAGATTAAAGTAAGAAAACTGTGCTCTCCAGTGGTTAAGATTTTGCTCTGTAGCATTAGATAGAATATTTTATTTTTTTAAAGTTTTACTTATGCAGACTTATCTATTAGTCGATATTAAATGAGAGGACTATATTGTTTAATTAGTTTATTAGAAAATAGTTATATGTACATTTCAGATGTTAACCTACAAGCCAATTTATGGTAAAAGGTATTTGTTTTTTTTTTTTTTTTTTTAATTTTAGGCCCTTCTCAAAGGATGAATACCAGATGCAATTTAGAGGGATTAAAATGTATCAAGAAAATGGAAAGTAAGTAACTCTTGTATTTGTCAGATTAGGAAAAGTTATGTTATTGTTCGAAAAATTATATTCAAGAGATTGTTCATAGCCGTATAGGGCAAATCTAAAGTAAGCTTACTGTATGGGTGGCATTAAGAAATGTTCGTCAGTCTGTGTGCAGGTTTCAGAGGAAGATCGGTAAGACAAATCTATAAATATTTATACAAACATATACATGGACTCATTGTCCCAGAATAGCTTAATTCTTTCTCCAATGTTCTAGTCAAATCGGACTTTTAAATGAACCCTTTTCTGTTTCACTGTTGAAATACAAAGAGACGAACGGGTATGAGGTAGCGGGAAACGTTATAACCAATTAGGGATATATATATGAAAATTTAGTCCCTGGATTGGAATCAAATCGTAATAATTAATAGCAGCAATTACTTGGAAAAAGATAGTGTTTCCGTCAAGCTTTAACTGAAAAATAGTTTAGTCAATCAAGCTGGGATTTAAAACGTCTATTTACCAGGAAAAACATAAGTCAATTATTTCATCTGGTGGATAAAGGCTAGATAGCAGGTGTGAATTGGCAATGTTTGGTCTATGACGCTAAGCTACAGAAACGATCAATCATTAAATATGTGGTATGTTTCTGGTAAGACAAGAAAGTGTTTTCCAAATGTCAGAAAAAAATCTTTTTATCTGCCCTGAACTTATTATAATAAGGACTAGATTGTACACTAGATAAAATCCCGTCTTAATTAATTTGGTACTAAAGTCATCAATTATTTTCTAACCTTGATTGATGAAATATTTAGGTTTCTTAAGACTAACTTGAACGTTACTTTCATTGAAGCATGATATTATTTTATGTTTTTACAATAACATACCCTTGGTTTACTTTCTTCATAACTTAGGCAAAATTAGAATTCAATCACTCCTAGAATAAAAAATATATATTTTTAAAATTATCTAGTTTGCAAGATGAGTGCATTAATATTCAGACATTATCGACGTTTCTGTCCTTTTTTTGCTTTTACTCATTTCTGTTAAAATGATTCACTACATTTTGGTGATAAAATAAATCCATGATAACCTTTCAAACTTATATTTATATATTATCATAACTTGATGAAGATAAAATTGTTGGCGGTAAGTACACAAGCGATAAGCTCTCTAAACTTGAAACAAAATTGTCGTTGGTTGAAAAATCATAATATTTAAACAAAATCATTTATTAAATATAATTTCCCATGACTTTTCTAAATATATCAGTCTTTTAATATAACATCATAATTTACATAGATTACAACTTTCATAATATAGGTTAGAAACGTTGGCCTAGGAAAAAGTACCCTAATTGTGAAGAATAGTTTAATTCGAGACTTCAATACATTTACACGTTGATACCTCTTACAAGCACAATAAAAAGTTTTTTTTAGAATGTCTGTCTGTCCAATTGCTCGTCCTGATGTATGTACAGGCGCCTAACGGACTTACAGCTCAAAAAATATCTTACCAAATTTCAAACTGTATGTTTTCGATACGTTTACTCTAAGCTTTTCCCTTCTTATATTCTTCCCTTCCCCAAGATAAGAACAGCTTAATGAAGGATGAATGCAAAACGTTGTTTTTTTTTTCAAAACTTTTGAAACGATTTTCTTTGTATTTTACACGCCATTATTTCAATAGCAACCTTATGTTGTGGTATAAATAATTCCACTCATTAAAAAGTATTTTGTCCTTGAGAGTTACTGTTTTGGGACAATTTTCTCGAAAACGACTCCGGCGATTTTATTCATATTTCATAAACAAATGTTTCATTACAAACCTGACAATAACAGACTATTAATTTGTCCTGAGAAAATTGTTAAGGGGAATATAATGTTGGGAAAATTACTTTTTCGGGCGATTTTCTCAAAACTGTTTTTGTTGATTTTGTTCATACATAAATAGTATCGGTTTGATTATAGTTTAACGACATTTTAGCAGCGAGCCTATATTAGACGTTCATCTACCACAAAACGTGAAATCTAAACATATGAGCTTCTATCAGAATCAACCAGGTTTCCGCCAAAGAAAGCTGGTATGATACAATTTAGCCAGGAGCTTGTTCGCAAACAAATGATTCATTATTAAGTATTTAACATGACATAACTTATTTGTTCTGAAAACGTAGACATATCAGTGGGTGAGTTTCTCTCCGAATGATTTTCAAAAGCATCTCTGGTAATTGTCCTCACACTTCATGAATAAATAAGTTATTAATAATGTTATAGTGTTGTGTAAATCACTTCCACGAAAATATTAACAAGGCGGCTTATTCTTTTTGTTGCAAGTTCCTCGAATAAGACTTAAGTGATGTGCATCTCATTTTAGTAAGGAAGAAAGATTTCTTCCTTATCCTCTTCACAAATACTTCTGTACGGCTTGTGTACCGTCATTATAAAAAGTTCGGTGAAAGTATATTTAACCCTGTGACGCACTATTTTTCGGATCAAACTGATTTTTTTTTTAAATTTGGAGTGTTTTTGTATAGGAAAAATTGAATTATTTTAATAAACAATTAATGCAAATAATATGTGATTTATGAGATATTTTATGGTGTTTGCACATAGCGTCTATGCAAAGTTGCGCGTTGCCATCTGGAAATTTCACTAAAGCCAGATAGAACCAATACAATGCGACGCCTGTCCGCGTACTTGCACTTTTGCACTCATTACACTTCTGTCTAAGAGAAAAAATCACCGTTGAAAACATGTCCAGCTAAACGAGCAAAGAAAGCTCGAGGATGACAAGATGACAACTCAGCGTGGAGCAAGTAATACAAAGAGACTAACGATGGCTTACTGTGATATCTAGCTGGAAATTCAGAACTTCATTTTTGAAAGAACATCTTAGCTGAACTAGAAACTACGTACTGCAATACAATTTCAAAGTAAACTTTGCACATATGCAAAGCTGCGCTTTAAACGGTTAAGTGTTAATTTGATGCTAATGCAAGTGTGTTTCATATCCATTATTCATATTTATGTTTGTAAAATCATTTTTGTTGATCTTTTCTAAGACAGCACATTTGAATTTACCCTTTCTCAGGGCAATGTTCAATGATTAGATAATTTTTACCAATATGTTTTCATGTACTTTTCTCATATGTTTTCAAAACAGAAGAAATATGTTTTCTACTTTAAGAATTGCTCATGTTAGGTCGCATATTAAAAACTAATGTTACTTATTATTTATTGACTATCTATGAATTTATAAAGGTAACAAGAAAGTTCCGTTTCTTTTCGAGGTGGTCTGTGTTTCATTGGCCCTCACATCGTGAGTTGAATGCGAATGGAGATAAGGCAGACGACAATTGTTGATGTGGGTATATCCAACATAATACCTGATTGTGGCAGATCAGTTACGCCGTAGACTTGCGAAAAGACAGAGCATGGTATATCCACAGAGCGTCATAAGAACATGTATGTTGTACGAATTCAAAGGGTGTGCACTGTAACGTGCGCGGAAAATATGCCAGGCCTTTGGTGACGGTGTCGTGACTACGCGGACAGGGCAGCGGTGGTCTAGCAAGTTTTAGGACGGTGACGAAGACAAACACGTACAAAATTAATATCTTCAGGCAGTAATTCAGGCGAACAGTGGCCAGACATATGAAGAACTGACACTACATCTCAGTCCGAGTGAAGAAACTATGCGGTAGCTCCACCATCAACTTGGGAAGCACTACAAGTTGCGTTGATGGGTCAAACATGATTTGATTCCAGCCACTGGCAAAGCAATAAGACACGTGGGTTTCTTTGCATCTCGTCTGCGGTATGAACAACTTCTGTACATGATGTTGACATGTGATGACAAGTGGTCCTGTACAAGCTCCACGGTGTTGTCGTCATTGGTTAGCATCCCATGAAACAGTCCCAAAACAGCTAAAGCCAACAGTGCACTCGAAGGTACTCCTGTGTGTTTCGTGTACTGCTCACGGCATCGTGCATCAGAAACTGCTACGATCTAGTCAGAACATCAATGTAACTGTGTATTGTCAGCAATTGAGTCCTGTCGAAGAACAATTCGAAACTCTTTAGCCAGTAATTCTGAATCACAAACGGGTTCTCCTGTTATAGGCCAATGTTAAGTCCCACATGAGTCGGATGAGCAGGGATACCATTCTACGCCTTGAATGGGAAACACTATTCCATCTGTCATACTACTCGGACATTCCACCGTCAAATTATCACCTGTTCCATTCTTTGCAAAATCACCTTAGAGGACATCAACTTAAATCCCTAGTACAGGTGCAACGTGCACTTGATATCTTCTTCGCTTCACGACTCACCAAGTTCTACCGTAATGTAATCCACGGCCTTCCAAACGTTGACAGAAGCTGGTCGACCGTGACGGGGACTATTTTTAATATTTCAGATACTTGTTAGGTGACATATTGATGTTCGAAGGTGCTTAGTGAAAAAGTGACAGACCTTAGTTGGTTATCTTTATAGAAACTTGAGGAATTCTTCGTTTTATTTTTACACAATTTGATGTTTTCTTTTCCAAGGATACAGCATAACTAAAAGAAAAAAGAAATCCGAAATGTATTTATTAGTTGTTTTTTTTATGTAACTTTGTTTAAATATGAAGTTTTACTCGCTTTGCTTTACATCCTAATTGGCTGGGATTCTTCTTTAGAACATTGCTCGTTTGAAACATTAGCTCAACTTATATTGACATAGGAATAATAAAGACAATCATGCATAACAATCAAAGTAAGAGAGCAATAATTATTTTTTGAATTTTATTTGATATCATCGAAGACAAGATTTGATGCTTAATGAATTTTAATTAACTTCTTAGAGTTATGGATCAAAAGTAAATCTGGGGATTTTAAATGAAGCAATTATATGAGTTGTGGCGATGCATAGGTAATGACTTATGGAATCGTGTACATCCAAATGTTTTTTCCCAAAGTGTGGAAGAACCGGTGTATGACGTCATAATTCTAACAAGGGAACCTTCCAAAAATGATAGTTGCAGTGAAAGATATGGCCTATGCCAATTGAAAGAGCTGTAACACAGATGAGCATTCCCAAAAAATTAGCTGCCCATAGCAATAGGCTCAAGAAATATAAAGAGTGGAAGTTCGGGAAACAGCAAGGTTGGGCAAAGGGGAAAAGTACAAATTCTGCAAAAAAGGGGGTCACGGCAAAATACAATGCTGACAAGTGATGTATAGAAAGGCACTTGCCACAATAGGGAACAAATGAAGGCCACCAGTTGAGTTAACAGTGTTGCCAACTGCAATAAAAAGTACGATTAAAGAGCACTATATGAAGTGAGTGCAATATTCAGTGTCATGTAGAGCTTAAGATATGACGTGTATAATCAGTGGTACAATCTAACAAAATAAAATAGAAAAAAACAGAAGTACGAAAAATACGGAGAAAATGAAGTTGGCCATAATGCGCCACATTTGATCACGAGCTGTGCATATTAGAATGAACAAAACAAGAAAGCACCAACTATGCAGGAAACCGACGTACCTAGAGTCGAAAAGAAAAACGAGTTCCAAAGTTGGCAACCCTGGCCATGAACATCCAGACAAGTCTAATATAGTTAGGCCACTCGCTTCACTAAAAGAAAATTCCGGCAACAGGCATCACTCGGAATGCATCAATGCTAGAGTGATTGAGGCAATGTCAAGTCGGGGAACATGAAATAGTTGGGTTGAGCCAACAACCGATAATAGAAGTAAACATTATGTCATGGTTGGGTCGTATGTGGGAATATACAGGGTGTCCCACCAAACTTTGTGACCTGAAAGATTTCAGAAACGAACAAAAATGTGACGGATCCAGTTGTGCAGGAATGTACCAATGTCAGGGGCTGATAAAAGTCTGTGAGAAGCAAGTGCCCCTAGGATCCCCATCATAGGGCCTCAGGAGCCAACTTCAAACTTTCAAATGGCAACAGGGACCGAGTGGTACCTCTCTCTATAGATCATGGAATGCGCAACAACACATATAGGAAACATTTTCTATATGAGGCATGTTTTTCAAAATGGCCGCCACAAATATATGTTGTGTCTTAACATGGCATCGAACATTGTGATCTGAAATTGCTGCGAAGCGAAAAGAGATGTTGAAAATCCAATTGCACAGGAATGTAATCATGTTGAGGGCCAAGAAAACTTTGTAAGAAGCAAGCCCCCAGGGTCCCCATCATAAGGCTCGAGGGGTCAACCGCAACATTTCAAATGGGAACAGGCGGCGGATGATATTTCTCTGGATAAATGCAATACCGCCTATAAGAAACATTTGCCATATGAAGCATGGGTTTCAAAATGGCCGCCAAAAATGCACGTTGTTCTTGTCACCGAGCAGATATTTTGGCGGCCATTTTGAAATCCCATATAGTAAATATTTCTGATATGCGTTGTTGCATATTCCATGATTTATCGAAAGAAATATAACTCGACCGATGGTGCTATTTGAAATTTTGAATTTGGCCCCTGGGACCCTATGATGGGGGACTTGGGGGCACTTGCCTCTCACAGAAGTTTGTCGCCCGCTGACATGGGTACATTACTGCACATCTGGATGTGTCACATTTTTTCGCTTTGAAACTATTTCTGTCGCAGAGTTAGGTGGGACACTCTGGATATATCATATAGGCGGTAATAGTAGTGCAGACAGCAACACACAGCAGATCAAGCCTTTGATTATGTTTGCTTTCTACTGGTGTGGATATGTGATAGAAAGACCACCAAGGTTCCGACACCTCTAGAGTACTGTTTCGAGATATTCACAGGCGATCATTGTACCATGTATGACGGATTGGCAGTATTCCGCTGTGCTCACTGCAAATGTATCTTCTGTTTGGACCATTGTCTCATCGAACAATTGCACGTACAATGTGGACGAGCATGTACAAATGATGCGAAGGCTAATGCCTGTTACCGAAATTTTCTTTTTGTGAAGCGAGTGGCCTAACTATATTAAAATTGTCTGGATTTTCATGGCCAGTGCTGCCAACTTTCTTTTCAACTCTAGGTACGTCGGTTTCCTGCATAATTGGTGCTTTCTTATTTCGTTCATTGTAATATGCACAGCTCGTGATCAAATGTGGCGCATTATGGCCAACTTCGTCTTCTCCGTATTTTTCGTACTTCTGTTTTTTCTATTTTCTTTTGTTAGATTGTACCACTGATTATACACGTCATATCTTCAGCTCTACATGACACTGAATATTGCACTCACTTCATATAGTGCTCTTTTTTGTACTTTTTATTGCAGTTGGCAACACTGTTAACTCCACTGGTGGCCTTCATTTGTTCCCTATTGTGGCAAGTGTCTTTCTATACATCACTTGTCAGCATTGTATTTTGCCGTGACCCCCCCTTTTTTTTTTGCGGAATTTGCACTTTTCTCCCTTGTCCAACCTTGCTGTTTCCCGAACTTCCACCCCTTATATTTCTTGAACCTATTGCTATGGGCAGCTAATTTTTGGGGAATGCTCATCTGTGTTACAGCTCTTTCAATTGGCATAGGCCATATATTTTACTGCAACTATAATTTTCGGAAGGTTCCCTTGTAAGATGGCCGCTAACACCGACTTTGCTGTTTCTTTACCTTTATACAGGCTAAAGTTCTCAACCGATTTTCATGCAGTGTGGCTCATTTTATTTATTCTGGCTTCTACACGTACCTTTTGAATAGATGTTTACCAAATAGTTAGTTTCACTACTTCAAAAATTAAATAAACTATCAAATGTGGGTTAACATTAAATCACTTTTTTTTTTACTTTAATGGGTATACCGACTAAACGGGCGAATGGCTTTAATAAGTGATTCAGTTTTCCCCATGGGAATTATTTATACATATTTGCCAATAGAACTTAATCGTGTTTACTTGTCTAATCCGAAGCAAGTTAAGGCATTATTAGGACTTCATTCTTTGCCTGGGTGTGACACAGTAGGTTGCTTCAAGAACAGAGGAAAACAATCTTTCTGGAGCGTTTTTGAATCTTCTGAAGAAAGTGTTCTAGAAACATTTGATAGATTAGGGGATATGATGTAGAATTTATATTTCTGGGCTCCCGGCATCTCAGATCATTTAGCCCGACACGTTTTGAGGGATGACGTCCCTCATCGAGGACACTATCCTGGGAAAGGTAAGGAAGAAAGGATTGTGGAGTGAAGGGAGCGGCCTGATACCTATAGGTTAGGTAGCGCGATTTGCCTGATGTGAATGAGGTAAACCTCATTCAGGGTGGCTAACCTGAAAAAGCGTTTTACACTTTTTACACCGAGTGCTCCAACTGGAAGTCGTACCCGGGACCGCTCGCACCTAAGGCGAGAGCGTTAGCAACTACGCTACGAAGGAGATAGTTTGATAGATTAGGCTGGCCAGAAAGTTTCACATCTGAAAATGAACAATTGATAGAAAGGTTAGTTTGTTGCATGCACATGTATTTAAAAGGTACAGAATTTTTAGTCTTTGATAAGCTTTGGTAAGGACTGTTCACCAAAAAAGGCGTCCAATGTTAAAATTTGCTGTCAACAAAGGCATATAAAACACATGTTAATAACTCCCTACCAAGTGATGGGTTCACAACGAGCTAATCCTCCACCACCGAATCTCCGTGACACATCTACGATTGGACGGGAAAGGAGGAGAAATGATCCTTCCTTACCATGAGCCATGTATCATGCACTCCACAAGTTATTTCAAAATTGATAGGTTGCGGTTGCATCAAATGACAATGTCTCGTCAACTGTATTAGTTGCAAGTGCCGTACTCAATAACTTTAATGTACAGAATTGTTCAATATGGAGTCGAGAAAAAGCATTGTAACGACACTGAAAATGACGATCAAATGCAATTGTCGGACTCAGATAATGACTCATAAGTCGAATTTCTATTATTGCTTTCTTTTCTTAACAATTGCGTAATAATAAAATGCTTTTCTGTATTTGCTTTAAAAATTTAACATTTTTATTAATTTTCATTTTTTAATTGGAGTGTTTATATTTTTTAACAGTAATAAGGAAGTGGTCCACTACAACACAAAACTAAATTACCATATAATAGGAAACTTTTTGTTTAATTTAATGTATTTGTATGCAAAATGATTTGCTAACATTTTATACCTCACACCATTTACATTCTTGATATTTGTTTACATATCTTTCAGAAAGACTAAATTGTGCAGACTTTAAACTAAATTTGTAATTAAATAAAATTATCCTTTTGGCAAATATCTATGCTATATTTATACATAATAACCATGGGGAAAATGTGACACTTATTTAAGCCCATTAGCCTGTTTAGTCGATAAGACTATTCAGGTTCGTAAAAGCGATTTAATTTTACCTCAGTTTTGATAGTTTTCTTAATTTTGAAGCAGTGAAAATATTTATTTTGATAATATCTATTGAAGAGGCAAATAAATCAGTCATAATAAATAAAATGAGCCATATTCCACGAAAATAGGTTGAGAACTTTACGCTGTATCGAGCTAAAGAGACATCGATGTCAGTGTGAGAAGCCATCTTAGTAGTATGGCGTCATACAATTGTTTGTCCATACTTTGAGACAAAACACCCGGTAGCACACGATACTGTACCTCATTACCTATCCATCACCATGAACAATATTTGCTATATTTTCAAATGTCCCTGCACTACTATGTCTTTTTGTTAAACAAAAAGTGACAGCATCTGTGTAGGATTGCACAATACATTCAGGGAAATATTCACATGCAATTTCGTTTAGATCTTGCTTCCCATAACTAAAGAAGTAACATATCATTTCTTCCCAGCTAAATCTGAAACGTTCTCAGCATCCTTTTACCATAAGTAAAGTTTCTCAATTATATAGCTTTCTACTTGAAATATTATATGTCACTGTGTAAGCCACTACAACATCATTATCCAAAGTGGAAAAATCACATTAATTGTTGTGTGTGAACCAAGTGACCATCCCTACACCTATAAAAGGCATTGCAGGACTCAACTCGAAACCGGCTGGAAATCAGTCATAAGTCAGCGATCTGTAGGAAATCAGTCGATGGTCACTCCGTCGTTAGGTGAGAAATCGCCAGTTAAATTAAATATGTCTGAAAAAGGAAGTTGATCATTACTACTCTAAGATGTAGTTGAGTTAGTAATATGAGTAATTGTTCTTTCCGGATTGTAAACCGAAATATTTTGCAAGTGATCAAAGGAGTTACGTATACAATCAATGGACACAGTAGGTGTTTGTAGAGCAATAACAAAATGCTTAGTTAATTAACCAATTGGAGATATACGTACTTGAACAGGGAAATTTGGGAGAATGATGGGAAAATTCTCTCCACAAATCCCTCCCATCAACTATTGATCCCTCTGTAGTGACCCCCGGTAAAAGCATACATTCCAAATATATTTCAAATAATAATATATGGGATAAGAAATGTATAGGTATACCAAGTTTCGTACTGCTAGATATAAAAAGTGTCAGAGGAAAGCGTGTATTGGTATACAAGCTTTTCTCTCATATATATTCCGTCTATCAATACAGGACTCGGTACAATTTTTTTTTTGTCCTTTATACTATTATTTGAGATAGATTTTGATTGTATGCTTTTATTCCGGGCCACTCCAGAGGGGGCCAAAGTTGATGGAAGGAATTTCTAGAGAGAACTTGTCCAGCATTCTCCCAATTTTTTCTCTTCAAGTACGTTAAGAGCCTCAACATATAGCACATCTGGAAAAACTTGTTTCATGCTTTAGAGAATGAACTATAAACCATGACTTTCAAATGAACAGTATTGATCCAATAACTATTTCACTATAAGTATACAATTTACTTTATACTAACATTATTAATGGACCTTACTTCGTTCTCCACGGCAACTCATTTTTTGCAAATGAACATATCTTTGTTATGTTTGGGGGCGCGAAGGTTCAGTGGTAGAGCGTTCAGCTCCAGTGCTTGGGGTCCCTAGTTCGATCCCAGCTCGCGCCCTGTGGACTTTGTGGTGGACAAACATCCTACTCGTGGGTGTTTTCGGTGTTCTCCCGTTTGAGACCCGGGTTCGATTCCCGGCGGGAGCTCATGTGGTTCGGATTCCACGTTAATCAGTAGGTCCACGTCTCATATAGCTTCGCTGCTTAACGGGAAGCTAAACTAAAACCAACTCGGTGTTCTCACGTTTTCTCCCACTATCTTCATTCCACCATTTCATTCATTGCTCATACTCACCGTCTCCTTTAGCCTAGCCGGCATACACGTGGGACGTAAAACTCAAAAGATTTGATCTTTGTATGTATATAGAATAAATTAGGTTTCATTTGGATGTTCGGATGACAGGTTCATGTCCGTTCATTGTGAGCACTTAGCTCCTTGAGCACAAACCTCCATATAAAATTCTGAACTCTAAGCTCATTTCACTTAGTTCACTTTTCCATCCAAGCACTATCAACGATGTGTACACAGTTTTGCTCTACCATATTCTATCTCCGTCTGTAACTTACATATACACTTTACCATTGCTTTTTTGCCTTGAATAATTTAAGTTTATGTACCACAAACTAACTTGCACAAACCTAGCCGAATCATAAAATATTAGAAAACGTAACTGTTCCGTTACAAGTAAGACTGCGGCATTGATACATGTGTCAAATTCCTTGTAGATGACGTAGATATTTCAACAAGACTTTTGCATATACAGAGTTCTTTCAAATCTGGAAAACTGGGGCAACAGGGAAAAGTCAGGAAAACTAAAACGAATGTCAAATGTTATTTTAAAATCACGGAAAATGGTGCTTAACTTGGAAATCAGAGAAAATTGGGATTTTTTCTCAGGAAATGAAACTATTGTCCGACTCTTCTATTTGTTAAGATAAGTTAGTATTTCAGGACTTATTTGTTGAAAGAGGCAATACAAATAAATGATTTTCGTTGAATTTTAGGAGTCGCATTTATAGTACGCAAACTTTATTTACACAACATTGTTTCTAATATTAAGAAAGTAATTTATGAAGATATTTTGATTTGTTACAGTTCACATTATAAATGATGGGATTTATTTCTGTTGGGAACATAATACTTTAGAAGTACTTTTAAGTAAATGAGGGTATTTCGCTACTGCTCAATGCTTTTTTTACACCGTAATAGACTGTAAATATTTCGTTTATTTGAATGTATGGTAAAAATTAAATGCTGATGTTCAACGAAAAAGCGTGAGGGCAAGTTTCAGAAGTTACAAGTAATCTGAAAGCCCCAAGGAAAGTAGTTATAGGTTTCGGGACAGAAAAAGAATGCATTGGGAACATTAAAGTTGTAACGGACGTAGACAAGTGCAGTTTCTTCAGTGATTGTCAAAAAATTTTTGGTTGGCACTAATGCAAAAATATAAGAAATATGTTTTATATCGAAATATGAAATATGTCGAAAAATGTCCAATTAGATATCCTCTTACTCGTGCCATTTTATGCCTTGATCCTGAGGTTTTCTTGCATAAACCTAAAATTGTCTGGATAATGATGACGAAGTGTTTGGAAATACACCATTAGTTGTTTCGTCGCAATGGTCTTAAAACAGAGCTAGTTTAGAAGGCGTTCGAATCTTTTCGTTAGCTGTTTAGAAGTTTGTTGACGTATTATTGTAATTCAGATGGTATTAAAACCAATCTTGATAAGTTTTATAAGTAAGTTTAAGTGACAAATATAACTTCAAACACTTGTGCATTCTTGTGAAAATGACATGAGTTATTTCACATGGAAATGCAAGTGTAGAGTCTGTTTCTTCTAATAACAAAAGTTTATTTGTAAAAAATTGGCAAGAGGCTTCTTCAGTAGCCCAACGACAACTGGTAGATTGTTTGGCCTACATAGGTGGATTTAGATGTCTGAATGTTTCAGATCCAGAACTGGTTAATTTCTGTAAAAGGCGCGAGAACAAGATACAATTCCGCTTTGGAAGGAACGAAAGAGAAAATGAGATGTCTCAGGTAGTATTTAAACGGAGGAAAATGGCTAAGTTAAAAGAACTAGAGAAAGTGGAGATGACTTAAGAAAAAACAAGGATTGGAATCAGAAGAAACTGAAAGTGAAATCATAATTTTAATGCAGTCAATCTAACTAACTGAAACAAGAAATCATAATTGTTATTGTTAAAAGCTTTGAAGTACTGTTTTTACTTACTTAATATCATTTAAGTTCTTTTTGAATTAAAAAATCCATTATATTTCAGGCAAAAAAATTTCTTGTAGGTCTTATGTCAGGAGAACTACATGTATTGTAACCAAGCTCAAACAACCACTTAACTCAGTATGATGTGCTTATTCCGCAAAAAATAAGAAAACTCGATTTAGGGCCCATTCAAGAATTTTAAGACCCCTAATCCGAAAACTCCAATATATTTTCTTCAATCAAAATTTTCTTGGACGCCTTACATCTCAAGAACTACGTATAGTGTAGCCAATCAAAACTACCACTTAATTCAGTATGATATGCTTATTCCGTAAAATATACGAACACTAGATTTAGGGGGCGTTCAAAAATTTTGCAGTTGCTGATCCAAAAACTAATTATCGGCCAAATTGCAACCTTTTGAATCATTTTTTGTATCATTCCTAAAATACTTGTTACTTTTAAATATGTATATTTTTTAAAGAAATTTCACTTCAACGTGTAATATTATTTGAAGATGTCATAAAGTTTCTTCACTAGCTCAAATAGCAATTCTTTTTTAGTTATCTTACACTAGTTCGCTTGACTACTATTATTATCTACTGTATAGTGTTGCAAATGGAAAGTTGCTGATTTCTTGCAGCACACTGGTTGTGAGTCACAGGCTCGAGTATTTATTTAGCTTTTACAGGCTTTGGTCATCAGTACACTATTATCTTATTAAATGTAGAGAGTCAGGGGAAAATAGTTGGTCTTGCACCTGGAAATCAGGAAAAAGTCGGGCAAAATGATAAAAGTATTTTGTAAGAATCCTGCATATAGCGTTAGGCGTATTAGATAGGCCT
The DNA here is from genome assembly GCF_964235325.1 of Thermobia domestica. Taxonomy (NCBI): domain Eukaryota; kingdom Metazoa; phylum Arthropoda; class Insecta; order Zygentoma; family Lepismatidae; genus Thermobia; species Thermobia domestica. The sequence goes on along the minus strand of NC_137467.1, from coordinate 22,153,365 downwards.
AACTACACATATACATTATAATTTATCTACTCCTCTAAAAGTCGTATAAACCAACACAGTGAATAAAATTCGCTCTTCTTTTAATATGTTTTCATATTACCATTACTAACGCACTCAACACGTCTTTCTAATGTCCCATCAATTGGCGATAATTTTTAGTGTTTATTTTACATTTTTGTTGGTGTGTTGTTTCTATGTCTTAGAAGACGAATCATAATGAAATACAGTGGTCCAGGATTGAACCGCAATACTTTGAAAAATGATAGTATATGTTGTTCAATGCTAAATGTTAAAATGGCCATGCGGACTATTGTCAACTGATTGAAGAATATATATTATGAATCATTTTACACCTTATGTTGCACATTTATTACTTACCTTCATGTTATTCTACGGAAGTGGAACAGATATATATGGCTCAAATATAAGGAAGTAGCTCAAATGGTAGTGCGTTGGCTTCGCACTCGGGAGGTCTTGAGTTTGATTCTCGCTGCGACCATACTGCCTGAAGTTCCCATTGTTTCCCTCGTTCCTAATAAAATGCCAAGATGGTACCTACTAAACAGCTCCTGGCCGATACTTTCCCAAATTCTTTGAACTATTGTTGTTGTTAGATATCCAGTATAAAATGACGTCTGAGCTGTATATAGTGATTGTTAAATAAACAAATTGTATATACTGAAAAAGGCCAACTAGTAAGTACTTAAGCATCATAATACGGAGTGGAAAGGCAATAATATTTACAGCATATGCTACGTTTAAGTTGTATATTTATTTTTAATTACATGGCTGTTGTTTAATTTGTGTAGATTGCTAGATGCTTGTTACGAGTGTGACCCCAAATATGTCAAGTACATCTTGCTATAGGAAAGCAACTGAAAGATTTCATTAGATTACCTTGTGTGTTTAGATTACTATTTTCATAATAAATATAATTTAGTTTACACAGTTAATAGCTTTATGTCAGATTTATTTACCCTTCAATATTATCGTAAACAATTTCATGGTAATATCCTTTTATAATGAACCGTCTCTAAGCTCAAAGGTGGAGACAAATCACCGTGGTAAAAATATAATTATTCTAATTATGACTACAAGAAAGAATCCATTCCAATTCAATTATAATAATTTTTTTATTACTCTACCGAACAGAGAATTAAGTTTCAATAACATTAATAGTTATCTCCTATTTGATACAACTTAAATACAACATCCAAATATTCGTCATATGCAAAGGAAATAAATTATCCGTAAGAATGTGTGATCTAAATACCTTGTTGTCAATTTATATTTCAAGTAGTAATATATCATACTACAGTATACTAATGTTAATGATTAAAAACCTCTATATTCTAATAGTAAATGTACACGTTATTTTAGATTGGTTGTTATTTATTATTTATCTTCCTGTGAAGTTTCATATAGAATTTGATTTCATATAAATTACTAATAACTAGGGTTGTGTTCTAGTATTTCAAATATTTGAATGAACTACTCAGGAGCTTATTTCAACTAGTCAGCTATTATTAACAGGTTTATTTACCATTTTATAAGTTATGATTTCTACATATTCCAGGCAAAATTTATTCATCGGAAGTACTGAAGAAATGCAACTGCTTGCCGGCCTGCTTGACACAATGGTATGTTGTAAAAGGACAGTCTCTTAGGTAAGTCATCTTTGTTAAAAATTTGAACTGATAGACCCTTTTTATTTGAGGGAGGGAACAAGTCTGGGAAGTAAGCGAAGTATGGTAACATACAAACACTCTTTCGGTCCAAAAATCAGAACCTTCTCTACTTTATGGGCTGGTAGGGGCCTAAAGTTTCGTTTCTTTCAATCATTCATTTTCATTTGTCAAACAGTTATATCACTGCATCTAATATTACCTTTAGACTTGCTTTTGAATCATTCAAGTATGATTTCACATTTCGTGTAATTTTTGAAGTGATACCAGAGCATTTCCCTTCTCCTGGATGACCTAGACATTATATTAATGGGTATTTTACACTTTGAAGCCACTACCAGCCATTAACTTGTTAGCAGAGTATATGAAGGTCTGATTAACAAGTGACCATTGTCCCTCTCCCTGTGATTGTCACTGCAGGATCTCTTGTATTGAACATTACTATTTTCAGATCAACATAGTTTGTTTGATCAATTTTCGCAGTATTGAGTTTCCTGACAGGCCAACTCCTACCTAGAAACTTCGGGAAACAAGAAGTACACTAGTATCATTTTTGCTTACATCTATCGGTTTAAGCGTCAACCGCATTATTGTCCAGTGATATCTAAAAAAAATCGATCTGCCCCCACCTCCTCCCGGAGATAATGATACTCCTTATATTGCTATTTGGATCTAAGATCGCATCGTTACCGGACGTAATGACTGATCTAGGTGAAACTGCTCAAGCGATGAATGTAATTTGGAAGACAGCCGAAGCCCTATCTGAAGGTAGGATCGACCAAGCAATAGGAGACAACTTCATTCTTACGCACTAAGCTAGTACGTACACATCAGTTACCAAGAGCTTATTGCAGACCAATGGCATGTGTAAATTACCATTTAAGGAGATCAAGGTTGTGTCTCTGTACGAATGTCCAAGTAATACGGTAATATCTCTATTTTACGTGTTAGGTATCATGTACACCTTAGATGCACACAACTATCTAAAACAAAATGATACGTGTAGGTCACTATTAGAGATGCCCCATGTTTTCCGTGGCTGAAAATTCCAAGCTCTTACAATCAATACCAGTTGAACCTGAGCGCTCCCCCATCTTCTGCAATTTTTTTGTTCAGAAATAATGACATTATAGAACATGACAACGAGAAATCCAATTGTTCCTATAAATCACAGACATATCTCAACTGTCGCTAAGTACACACGCATATTTATTTACATTGTTCAAACGGTGAAAATATACCACTTTATCAGCCTATACTTAGTAGTGTTACGCGTCACTATGGTGACCAAGAGACCTAGAACGTTTTGCAAATCTTCCCAACGTAACACGCGAAGTTCACCATTATGAAGAATATCCGAGTTTAAATTAATTTAGAGCAAAATATGTAAATGTTGTTTCTTTTTCGACATAATGTGTATGAAATTGTCGTTTTACAAATTCTAAAACTTTTATACGTTTTGTTTGATTCTTCTTTAACATATGTTGGTACGCCCCCGAGTTGAAGACAGGATTGTGAAATAAGAAATTATGGTATATTACCAATAACTTATATTGTGACCATGAAAGTAGTTTACTTCACACTGAGCAATCGCTTAGAGAAAATTCTCAATAGTCAGTGATATGACCTACAAAATGGTAGAACATTTATCTTAAAACAAACATATCACAGTAGAAATCACCGCAACGAATACATATTGAACATTATCATGAAATACATAGGGAAATGAAGTACTCTTTTCGTCGTTTCCCACATAAATACACCAGAGAGAAAAGATATGTGACTCATTGCAAGCAGTTACTTTAATGAAAAGTTTCGTTACTTCAGCTCTGAAAGGAGTTAATAAATGCATAATACTTTAGTAACAATGTGATTTGAACAAAATGTAAGTTGATTTCTACTTCAAACCATGGCAAAAATGGAATAACAATGATTGTAATTCGGCAATTTATTAAAGAAGAAGTGAGCAAGAATCCAGATAGATGTAAGAATTATTTGCAAATGATAGCGCAGGGAAACGAGACATTTTGATGTAAGGCAGTTTGCACAAATTAAAACAGAAAAATAAATCTTGTATTGACGAAAGTACATGCTAACTGTGTATCCTTTATGTTTTATTAAACAATGTCACAAACGGTCTCTACAATTCTTGAACATAACATTGGACAGATTTGCTCTCTTTCGGCTTCCATATTTTAAGACCCTGCTACGGAAATTCCGGAATGCTCAGTTGTTGCATGTTTCGGGGAGTAGCAATGCTTTCGTCATCAATTTTCTGTTTCAGTTCATTGATAGTTGTGGGACATGTGAGGTACACTTTGTCTTTAATATATCCCCACAAGAAGAAATCGCTCACACTAAGATTAGGGGGTCTCGCACACTATGAAATGTCACTGTTGCGTTAAATGAGGCGTTCTCCAAACAGATACATCGATTATCAGCCAGTAGGTGACATTGCTCTGTCCTGATTAAACCATTTGCTTTCGATGTTGACATTAAGATCTGAGCTTCTCCGTGTAAAAAATGTTTCAAGTATATCGAAATATTGAGCGGCTGATTCTGTTGGTCCAATGTCATCCTGTACTATACTGTAAACTAGTCGCTATTTATTAGACTCTCGTGAAGCTCAGAAGAAATTTCCTGTGTCCAGCAAAGGAATTCTGATTATTAAGGTATATGTTAATGTGGAGGAGCTTCAGTTGATACTCACATAGTGTTAAGATAATTCGAATTTTAGTTGATTTTAGCCAGAAATCATTCAGTAAACTACCTATGCCATGCAGTGTCTCGTGAATGTAATTTCTGCGCAGTCTGTAAATTAAAGAGGTAAAACGTTAATTCGTCCAGTATCCTTTGCAAAGTCTATCGCTTAATATCAAGCATAGGTGCATGTTGTCCAGCGGAGTGGCGAGAGCTCCTCTAGATGGAAACCCGAACAGCAGCAATGTACTCCGAGGCACGTACTGTTCGAATACCACATGCAGGATTCTTTCCCAATGCTGAACCAGCTTATTAAAAATTACGCATTCAACTTGTAATCGCGAGAGCAGATGGGACTAGTCAATGATGTCTTAGCTGGAGATGCTGTCGAAATACTGTTTGTGCAATAGACATATCATTCTCCTTCTTGTAAAGCGCTCTCACCGCAATAGCACGTTCCGCGCTGCTCTAATGCTGCAAAATTAATAAATGTCAATCCGATCACAACAAATGAGTGAAGTTCCGAACAACTGCCTGCAATGCAGTGTTTCCAACTCTAAGATTCTAAATTTCCCGTTTCCGTGAGCCATCCTGTAAATGTTGAACAACACTTTAGAACATATTTGGACCATAATAACTACTGTGAGTGAATATGGAATCTGAAAACATATGAAGGGACGAACGAAATACAAAGATGGTGATAGCGTTAATTTTCACTTAAACTTCAAAATTAAAATATGCAATGGAGCTTCCTAATAGGGATAGCCTAACTATTAAAACTTCATAGTAAAATATACTGGTCCATCTATTAAAATTTTGAAAACAAAATTGTTCATGCTGCACTTCTTGAAAAAAAAAATTAGAAAAATGCTTTTATCTTATTTCTGAAGAACTCAGTTCTATGCGTTACCAGAAAGTAATTTCCTTGGTTTGTTTTTTACAACGCAATGGAATCAGGTAATAGGCTATGTATACTACCAAATGTATGAGACAGTGTAGGGAATTATCAAAATGCATACTTATTGAAATAGGATTCACAGAAATTTTCGTAATCTTGTTTTCGTTGTAATCATTTTATTCATGTAGACAATCAAATCATGCCAATATGATTAGTTAAGTTCCAAAAGAAGTTTTCAATAACGTGGTCTATAAAGTTGAAAAATTTATACAAATTAATTTACGTTTAGAAAGTTAGAAAACTTTTCTTACCAATGTAAACCTTATATTTATATGATATTTTCTTGTTTAGATATGGATGGGAAGAGTACCAACATGCAGCGGGATTTCTGTTCACTTTTGAAGGAAGTAAATTTAGAAGAACACTGACTGTAAGCAAAGATCATTTGGATATATTTGGTATGTACTCTAATCATTCAGCATATTGGTATAATTTTACAAATAAAATAATAGCTGGTAATTATGGCTGGATATAATAGGTTTCTTTAGATTCGCCAATTAAAGGTGAAATGGAATACTATAAATTCCGAAGGAATTAAAATACTTGACGGATTACTTGGAGTGGTATATTGCTGTATGATATCCATCTGCTGGCTGAAGTAATATTCTATTGGGAAGATTGACAAAAGAAAAAGGACAAATGATGAGTATTGATACATTGGTGAATCAAAATAAGTTATTATGGCAGTTTTGTTGGCAAATATATATTCTTTCAGGTAGGATTACATTCTTTGTTTACAGAAGCTTACACCACCTTCTAAAGACTTCCAGAGAGGTGATGCTAGATCCTTACAAGTTCCCTTTTGGTTTGGTTCATCCTTCCCACATTTTTGTTTGAGTCACGGGTGGAAAGGAAAAACTATATTACTGTATGCACATTGTAACTTTTTGTTGCCTGTACGACCATGATCTAAACAGACAAGTAACTGTTGTCATTTTAAATATGATGCATGCTACGTATTCTTTAATTAGAACGAATAAAAAAAGAGAGATTAAAGTAAAAAAAATAGGATAACTACAAAAACACTGCAGTGATAAATCTTCTGTTTTACGAATTTCCTAATCGTTTCACTATCAATGGAGGTGTTTCCATAGCATGCTCTTTTACGAATAACTTCCCTTCAATAAAAAAATAGAAGTAAGTTATATTTAAAAATGAAATGCGATTTTTGAGTTTTACGTCCACTACTATGCTAAAGAAGACTGTGATTATGAGAGCACTGGAAAGAAACAAGCGGGAGGAAATGGGAGAACCTCCCAGGAAACCAACGCCCGCAGTAGTTGTCCACCACAAATTTCACTTGACGGAAGCAGAGTTTGAACCCGAGACTGCATGCACCAGAAGTGAACCCTCTGCCACTGAGCCACCGCGCCCAAAGTTAAAAGGTAATCGTCATATGGTTTCTGAGAACCAAAAATCAAATGCACGCTGGGTTTTTACTTAAATTCACGGAAAATCGACTCCCTAGTGAAGCTTGGGTTACCTGCATTACGCAATAAGCTTTTGTGTTTAAGAGAAAGCGAAATAAAATCAAATAAAAGCGACAATCAAGCATGCTCTCTGGGATACATTTACCTTATAGTGTTCTCCCGTCTTCCCTTCACCTTCATTACACTATATTCATTAATTTCAATTCCGTACACAATTGAAGGACGTTTAATTAACGACATTAATAATCTCCAACAGTTTTCTCATAAGATCATCTAAACTTAAGATTACCTCGTGAATTCATTAACAATTTTTCTTTTATTGTACTATTAAATTATTATTGAATTACTTTGCAATATCTAACGTCATATACATACCGTTTTGTTACAGGTATTCAACAGTCCATTGTGTTTTATTTTGCTTTCAGGAGTTGCTTGAAGTTTTGTTTTGCTTGATTTTTGTGTTGTCTTTTCTTTTGTATTTAGTGTATCTCTTAGTTTTGCCGCTGCGTTTAATGGTTGGTTGATTTGCAGATTAGCTTTATTTTCTGGATCGTATTTTGAAGGCTTTTTAAATTTTCTCTATTTTGGCTCCAGAAGTAGAGGGAGTTAAAATTTAGGCAATTCCTATTTTTGGTCTGATACAAATCATTGGTTCAGGGAATCTTATATTGTATAATAAAATAATTACCAATCTTGGCAACTAACCTTTTTTAAATATTGAAAGACATTCAGATGGAGTATTAAGAAAATTACGTAAAGCTTTTGGATGGGGTTAGTTCTGCAGCCCTGCCAATAAAAATTGTTTTGGACCTATTTCCCCTATTATCAGTTGTCTGTTCGAATAGTACAGTATGCGACAAAATATACAGTACTGAAATGAAAAGATAAACAAAATTACATTCTTGTCAACTGTGAATTTATTTCCCCTCAAAAGAAATTAGCATACGCACTACATACATACGGGCACACACACTATCCACACGTTGATTTACCATGGTATGCTTAATTTAAGTGTACAAAGTGCGCACCGCATAGAGTCTTGCACGGGCCGGGCTTGGGAAGGCCGACACTGATTTCTCTTCAGGTCGGACCGGGCTGGAGCTGATTAATTGCAATTCTTTAATAATTATTGACTTTCGTTAAACGACAATTAGAATCAAGGCAAACTTTGAAGTGTGCCAGTGAAAAAATGTTACAAAATGAAACTTTTGAAATTTAACTGGCCCGAGCCGGTCTTGGGCCAAGAATTTTAAAAAACTTGTGGCGCCGGGCAAAGCTCGGACCGCAAAATTTTTAGGCCCCATCTTGGCCGGCCTAGGTACATTCGGGCTGGATTGGGCTCGGGCGGAAAAATTCGGCCCGTGCGGGTCTCTAGCACCGCTTCCCTATGGGCAGTGTTAATATTGTTCACGCAAATTCTCAAACATATCCGGAAACCACGACCGATGCCGTAGGAGCGGTAATAATGCTTAATTATTAATATTTTTTCCCCAGTCAAGAGATTTATTCCCAACAACAACTGCATAACACAACCTCCTTCAAAAAATGTATAATTTGTACCAAACGGTACTTTTAAGTCGTTTTATAAGGCTGACAATATTTGTTCGATCTAGTATACTTTACACATTAGTTAGTTATTACATGGTATTTTTGGAACATTGGCCTGTAACCAAGGACTGAATCTATAATACTATTCATCTTATTATAACCTTGTGTTCATATTGTGTTATTTACTTTTTTGCGAACCTTTTGGTTGTCCAAGTACTCACTAGGACGGCAGATAAATCTGTAGAGCACAATATTACCGATTTTTTACCTTTCAGTAAGTGTGTTTATCTGCATTACGTTTTCTCGTTAAATATACCGTATAAAAGTTTCTATAATTCTCTTGCTTGTCTATTACTGAAAAACGTTTTTGTTTTGACTATCTACAAGTACTCACGGCTGCCAATACTCACTTCAGTTAGTACTATTTCGGAGGAATTCCAAAGGAGAAAATATAGCCGATTATGTATCCCTATATTTATAAAAAAATACAAGAAAGTGAGTGGGAAGTATGTGTTTGTTAGATAGACATCTTTCTGTATACACAACGCGTTTGACAAGTAAAAAGTATTGGTGTAATTTGTTTGCAAATGCTCTACATTTCACTGCGGTTACAAGCAGGTTGCTTCATAAAGACGTCCATAACAACGATATCAGTAGCATAACAGACATGTCATTCTGAAGAGAGATAACAATGTTTCTTCTTCACCAGAAACCAAAGGATTTCTCAAGGCCAGGGCCAAGAAAGCACCTTTCAAAAAACCTAATTATTCCTAAAAATTATTTTTTGATGACAAGAGCTCAAGGACTGTATTCTCTCTGCAAGAACACCACCACTAAATTTTACAGAGTGTACTAAGAGATTACATGAAGAATATTTCCTTGTATACCATGGGGAAGTAGAGTAAAGTTTTTAGAGGATGTATATAGATCACAACATGAGAAATATTTGTCTTTTCTTCTATTGTGTATTGTGTGTATTTTGTATATATCTTTGCCATGAATCCTGTATAATCCACTATTGAAATTCTGTATAACGGAATTTATATTCTATACCATGCGCATCATAGAAATAAATTATAACAATTGAATAAAAATGTAACAATAAGTGATTGGGTTACTTAAGTTGGAATATTGACATTAATTATAACAATTGAATAAAAATGTAACAATAAGTGATTGGGTTACTTAAGTTGGAATATTGACATTAATTATAACATTATTTGTAACATTTCTTAGCAATATGTAGATAAAAATATAGTCCAAATCAATAAACTAGACGTTTTCAAAGAACCGGATAATTCGGCCTGTAAAAGGTTAATTTTGAATATAATTAATAATTATATTTTTTCCTATGTATTACAATTATCTGGAACTTAGTAATTACGTTCAGGCTTAAATATTGGCTTCAGAGATCTTGGATTGCGATTGAGTTACCTAAAACACCCAACTGTATTAAGTTTACCTGAACCGTTCTATCTTGTTTGGAGTAATCCTTTTAGCCTATTTGGTGAGTTGGTTGAACATTTAAAGATGATTGACCTGTTTGAGCGAGAGAGAGGTACAACGTCAGTAACAATGAGAACAATATAAATTCATATCTAGAAAGAAACATTTAATCAAATACTCGTGTTGTTTCTTTTACCTCCCAACTCGATATGAATAAGGCAATAAGTGTAAATTATATATCTGGAACACGATCATATATGAAAATCATGTCTTGGAACAGAACAGACATATATCAAGTAAGAAATCGGTAGTGTAGTTGGTTAACGCAAGAACATAACATCAATCCGAAAATATGTTGAAATGTTTGAATATTTCTTACACAGAAATTTCTTTCACTATTTAATTGTTTACTTTTTTTGTATGTGAGAAAACATGAACTACTACTAATTTTCAAATCTCATCACGATATTAAAGTGAAAAATGATATGCTTCTACTAGTATTCTTTATTTTTGTTTTCAAAGGTTTCGTTATTATTTTCTGTATGCACTTTTATGCATAAAGAATGCTCCCAAGTAAATTATATTTCTTAGAAGCAGTAATGTATAGGAAGTTATAATCAATTTCCAGATTACGTATCATCTCGAAAGTCTGTCTGATTGTCTGAGTATGATATGATTGTCTCGTTTCGTGCGATCACTATTTAAATAATGCATTATAGAACTTTACACTCTGTCTACTTCTATCATAAGGGAAAACCCGAATAAATGTCAAATTTTCTTTCTTAACATTTGTCAAGGTGAAAGTTCTATAATGCATTTAATTCAGTAATGATACTTCTAGACTAGATAGTCATATAATTTTTGTGACGAGACAGGATTTTCAAAGACGAGAAGATTCGAGTATTTCAGCTTTCTCGTCTCGTCTCGTAGCAACAGTAGTACTGTCACGAGAAAAAATATATGTATCGTCTTGATAACGAGCATACACTTGCACAAGAGACAAACGTATAAGGTTAGAGACGACACGGCGTTTGCACGAAAACATCTAGTCTCGTCTAGTCTCCTGGCAACACTGTTAAATTAGGTAACTTTGTCTTAGGAAACCTTTAAATATCGTAATCGTCGAGAACATTTAAATAATTGAACAAGTAGTGAATTCCTACCCATATAGCATTTCGAACAATTTTAATGTAGTTATTCTTGTAAAACTAAAGAAATGGTTCCTCGAAAGTGGAAACACTAGTAATTTATTATTTTCTTTTAATTCCATGAGTTACAGTAGTGGAAGATATAAAATTCAGTATGTAATTTATATGAAGAAATCAACAAATATATTTCTAATCTACAAAATGAATTTTGCAGATTCAAGGAAAATTAGAAATATTTGAATAAAAGTTTCTTGTTTATATACCTAAATCCACATTGTTCTAACTGTCACCGACGTAGGAGTCTCATTTCTACGTTGAACTACAGAATTCTTTCCCGGTCTAGAAAAATACCCTTTTCAACATAGTTTTGAAATTTTCGTAATTTGGGCCAAATTAATGCTTTTTGTTCTAATTTCATTTCAAAATAAAATTGAACACAAACATCAAAAATAAGTTTGTCATTAAATTTTCGTGCTGTGGAAACCTCCTAAAAATTCCAACATATAGGGAGAACCGAGATATTTTCAAAAAAGTCGGATTAAAGAGACACGTCGATTACTTTGCTCGTACCCGTACATATATATAAAGGAGATGGTGACATAAAATAAAATGCTGTAAGTACCGTATTCAATTATGGTATTTATTTCTACTACTAAGTAGTACACATAAACATTATAGTGAACAAAGAACTACATTTATTTTCCAGGGGAAGAAAACAAAATAAATGCTATACCTTTTTGGCACTAATCGCTTTACTTGTGCCTCCCGTTTGATCTATTTTGTATATTATGCTTCTTGTTTCATGACTCTAGACCAGGTAGAGAATGAGGTATTGGTATTTGAAAAGCCCTATGAAAATTGGACAAAATTGGAAAATTGTAAGTTACGGGAGTTTAAAAACTCACACCATACATAGTACCTTACATGCAAGGACAAGCCTAGTTGACTAGAGGTTAAATGTGTAAGGCGAAGATCCTTACAGACTACGTCATATATATAAGCTTTCAGGGAATGTCTAAATTTTTTCTAAACGCTGAATTCCGGAATTTAAAAATTTATGTTAAAAAGTTAATTTTAATATCCCTTGTTCACAACACAAGTCCCGCTTAATCAAGGAAATTTAAGACATTTTACCTTTAAATTCATGAGAGCACAGAATATTTCCATTTAAGATAAATTTTAGTTCACTAAGGATCTACTTAGGGTAATTTTTACTTTATTTAAAATTCTTGTACTCAAAACCTTGTATTCTTGATTGAAAGAAAATAAATCCTCTTTAAATTATCTTTTGTGTCCAATTATGAGTAAGTCACGAATATTTTCTTCCAGCGTACCAGTGTCTGTTTCAAACAGCAATAATGTACAATGCACATTTATTATTGGTACTTTAAATGGAGTAATCTGTTTGGATCGAGACCTGAAGCATGAAAAGGAAAAAGGTGAAATTATAGCAAACATAACACAAAACTTAGTGTTAAAGTTATGTTTCGAGATTCCAGAATACAAATGAAAGCAACGCAAGCTTGGACTTAAATAATCTGATAAACGCATTAATAGACATCTTGTTAACTTTCCTTATCTCAAAAAGTAACTGCTGTGATATGTTTTCGATTTTGTAAAACAAATATTTTGATTAACTGCACAGCTTATTTCAAAAGGGTTGATGATTTCTTCTCAAAATACACTTATCAGCGGCTTCTTTGTGATGAATTCTGTCGGAGTATGCAAAAATATACATCTGGATTGTCTTATGCTTCATAAACTTCTTACCAGGCTCGAAACGGCTATGAAAATGTAACAAGACAAGAAAACAGGGCAATGCTGAAGTTCAAACAGTTGCTGTTGATCAAAATGGAAATCGTTCTCTTCTTGAAAATATGAAAGTTAAAATGAAAATAAGCTAACTTACTTTGAAAATGTTAATTACTTTTTTGGCACATACTTTCAAAAATATCTTCTTTCGTTGAGCTGTTAATGTCTGATCGCCTTCAATCCATTGTTTCAGAGGATAACTTTTAGAGGAGTATTTTTCGGTATTCCTGTACTGTAACACGATCACACAATTTCAAAACCTCAACCACGCGCAACAGCCACCACCTACTCACCCCTTCCTTATTTTTCCTTCACACGACTTTGAAAGATATTCTAAACTAAACACAATGAACCATTTCAAGGTCATGAGTCTATTTATACTGAAAACTTGAAATTCCGTCTATAAGGAAAGCTTTTGGATGTTAAAAATTATCAATTTTATCATTCCTTTGAATATACATTTATATGCAGCAGTAACTTAAACATGCACTAACCTCCTAAAGATGCACAGGCATGAACGACTAATCTCTCCTATTTTATCCCAAGACTCCTGAAACGAATTCTTGTTAATCACTAGAAAGACCAGAATGGTCATTTCGACCTCTGCGAAGGCTTGGTTTAATTTATCTAGGAGGAGGAAAATTATTTAGTGTCTATAATTTTTTGACTTTTCATGAATACGACATGATGTTTCAGCTTTCCATGATGTTTTCTTAAAATGTTACCTTTGTGTAGGCAATTGTTTTTGAATAAAATAACCTTACACCTAGAAAGACCACAAGCGGTAAATTTGACGGCTAGTGACATTGATGTATTTTCCTACTGTTGGTTGTTAAGTTCCTTTCTATTATATTCCGACATTATGTTTGGTTGGTATTATTATTATTTATAGCATACATTTGTATATTTTTCTATTGTTTTTTAATAATTGTTTTTAGAAATTGACTTTTTGTTCATAAAACTATAGCTTTAATCTTCAGAACATAATTTGTTCTTTCTCAAAAGCAGGAGATATCACACCGCATTTCTTGAAATTCTGCAACCATGTTTTAGTGAGTAAATTTTACATTTTCTTCGAAGACCGTCAAAATGTCAACGTTGGCGTCCTAATCATTGTTGTTTCCTTCCTTTTCTGGAGTTACAGCAACTGGTGGATATTTTTAGTGGCATTAGCAGACAAAAATGTCTTTTGCATGAACAAATACTGACTGTTTTGCGGGACATAACAGAAGAAAACTCCGATAGTGATTCAATATCTGATGAAGTTGTAAACGACAAGGACCTTGTATCCATGAAGATAATTCGTAATACAAAGTTTCTTCTGATGAAGATGATGTCAAAATGGTGTATTCGTGTTCTTCATCTATGAATAATCCACCTGAAGAAATATGTCGACGGAGATTATTTCATATGGTCTACATCCCGGTGAAATTGTACTTGAGAAAGACAAGAATACTGTCTGGAGTGTCAGTAATCCACGTGGTGAATAAGGCGGAAGATTCAGACAGCATAATGTTTTACGTGATTCTCCACGATCTTCTTTATTCGCAAAACGCAAGTGTGATGATACTAATGTAAAGACATTTTAGAGGTTATTTTGTGATTAATCTATGTTACTGCGTATCAAGTTGTGTACAGAAACTAAAGCGCGCAGCAGAACGAAAGACAATTCATTTTCTCTTTCTCTCCACGAATTAGATGCTTTTATAAGTGTGATGTATGCGAGAGAAATTTACAACGCTACCCATCGGAGTTTTGAATTGGTGTGTTCAGTCAGCTAGGGTCCACCTATTTTCAGATATAAAAAGACAAAAAGATAGGTTCAAATAAATTATGAAATATCTACGTTTCGATCTGTGTTCAATCAAATCTGAAAGACTCCGAACAGATAAGTTTGCATTGACATCTTCAGTGTAGAAAAGATTTATTGAAAATTGGAATGCGTGTTACAGACCTGGTGAAAATCTTACTGTAGATGAACAGCTTCTTCACTGTAAAGTACGATGAAGATTCATTCACTACATGGGGAGCAAATCTGATAAATTCGGAATTAAATTCTTGCTTCTGGTAGATGTCGGCTCGAGGTACATTTGTAATTAATTTCCATACCTTGATAAAGATGAGCATCGATCGGACAATAAATCTTGGCAGAGCATGTTGTCATGCAACTCATGGAACCATACATAAACAATGGACATAATGTGACGAAGGACAATTTTTCAACAGTCTAAATTTAAAAGAAATGCTACAAAGAAAGAAACTAAGTATTGTTGGTACACTTAATCGAGTAGGTAGAGAATTTCCGGATACTACCAAAATGCCAAAGATGGATGTTGACAGCACAATTGTACTAAAAACAGCAAGTGAAGCTACGCTAACTATTTACCAGGGAAAGAAAACAAGAATGTTTTAGTTCACAGTACTCTTCACAGCACTGTTGAAGTAACCTGAGAAACTAAGAAGAAACCTGGAAGAATTCATTTCTAGAATCAGACCATGTGCGGTGTTGATGTAGTTGATCAACTATCTCGGAAGTATTCAGTTCATGACGCGTGTCGTCGTTGGCCCGTGTACGTCTTTTTCAAAGTCCTCGATCTAGCTGATCATTTTCGAGAAGGTAACAGGAAAACTATTTTGAGTTACCAGTTTCTTTTCCAGCTGATAGAGGCCATAATATCGGACTATGCGGATAGAAACAACAAAAGTAAATAGTTACACATATTTCATCGACTTCAGCGGTCAATCGAAAGTTAAGTCAGTGTCAAGTACTTTCGAAGTGCAAACGAAACAAAACTTCGTAACAGTGTAGTGTTTGTAAAAAATCTGTATGTGGTAAGTGCTCTGCAAAGGTACTCAAAATCATCACATGCAATGTGTGCGCTGAATAAAATAGTAGTCAGTGACTGTAAAATCTTTTCGAAATGAATATGTTAACTGGGCTGGTTTGTGTTTTGTGTTTAGAAAGCATATAAGTTTTTTCGAGTTTTGTTTTCAAGGTTTACTTGTTATTTTACTATATCATTGTTCTCAAAATTGTGATTAAGAGCACACGAAATGTGGTATTTACTGAAAAAAACTATATTCGAAAGGAATGTTTTTTTCACTCATTAATTTCATCTTACTCTGAGTAAAAATATAGATGTTTCGTTGGCGAAACTAAGTTTCTAGTTAAATTTCTTATATTGTCGTCTCTATTCTTCTCATCAAGATCCCACGACTGGCTTATTTTAATATCGTATGCTCGTTTTTTGATATATAATTACAATATATTTGACATGAAAGGAAATTTAACAGTCTTTTCTCCGTTATATTTCCTTCAAAAGCCATAACGTCAAACTAATCGCTCCTGGATTTTCCAGGTAGAGCAAAACTTTCGTTTTCCAAGTGTTAAAGCATATATTAATATAAAATCAGGAAAAGCATGCAAAGACGCTAAAAATCCAAAGACTAGTGATCAGAGTTAAGTTGCAAATAACATTAGAGCTGTATTTGTTGTTAAAAGTTACCACGAAAGGATATTTCAACAAAAGCGTATATGAATCCAAGACAGCGGACTTTTACATGGACGCCATGGCAGTACTATACAAAAATAGATCACCATTATACAACTCAAGATATGGCGTCAATCGGTTTAGTTGTTCCCAACTTATTACAGACTTCTGCAATATTATGTATACCATACGACGTACATGTCAGGTATTTTCTTTTAAAAAAGCAAGAAAAGAATAAGAGAAGAATTTATTCTGATTGAAATACAAGTATATAGCTTAATTATTTTTCAACGTAACCATCATGTAACTCCTGGTATTTGTGCTAACCTTGCATATAATTCCGTATGCACTCTGTTGTAACCTTCCAACTGAGAATGCATCCAGTCCTAAACTGATATCTTGAGCACTTCACTGTCGTTAAATGTTTCCATGCATGTTTTGATCATGTCTTGATGATGTTTCAGATGAAAAGAAAGAAATCGCTGAGGCAAGGTTGATTGATGATTGAAAAGTTCCTATCGAAATGTTTGCCTTGTCTCAACAGAATGAGCAGCTGCGGGTGAACGGGCGTTTTCATAGTTCAGAAGACCCCGATATCGGTTCACCAATTTTTGAGGTCATGTCGCACATTTCTCAATGCTGTAATTATTCGATCTATTTCCAAGAATCCCACAAAGATAGTTGCCTTTTAGTAAAAAAAACACGTTTCCTATGATTTTGTGAACTGGTTGTGTTTATTGGAATTTCGGAGGTTTAGCAGAACCAAATTGCAGTCATTACATTGACTGCTGCCTCGACTTCTCTGTGGCGTATGATGCTACGTCAGTATGTGACAATCGAAGTTATCTTCATTCTCCACAGAAGACAAAAACATCACGAGAGATTTCATTATTTTATATTTGTAATTCTCTGTGAGCAATAAGTTCGTGATAACTTCGCTTGTAAATCGGAATCCGATGCACTCTTCTGGACGATTCAGTTTCCTGACGCTTCTGGAAGCTCTTTAGCGAGGTCAGTTATTGTAAAGGCACTATTAGACCGCTCTTTCTCGTTAACGTATTCCAACACATCGTCTGTTTGTACACTCATCCTCCCTCCCAACGCTACACACATCGTTATGAACATTCATACGCCCAGCTCGAAACGTTGTGTAAAAGAAGTATCTCCCTATGCTTATTATTGTCGGTATGCAAATAACATAATTACCGTTGGATGTCAGCGGCATGTTTACTTTGACGTTCGGAAATTCTGTGACAGACCATGTGATTCCATCTTGTCAACTTTGTCAATGATGCCATCCACTTTAAAATAATTATTCCGGAAGTACAGCTTAGGATGATTGTTTGATCTGGTCTTGAGCTATTTAAAAATTCGTTTATTCCCTTGCTTATTGGGCCTTGGGCAAACTTCATTTAACCATTTTAAAAAAAAATTCTAGTTGGCACTAATACATTTCTTTGGAACTTTTCTTAAGCACAGTTCGTCCGTGACATACCATAAACCTGTAAATATTAGCGATCCATGATTATTAGATATAGTATAACGAGGCATTTTTGGCATAAGAAAAATGCCATTACTAATGTTAGGAAATTCTCTTGATAAACCAGAGAACAGATATAAATTTAGATATAAATGAAGGCATAACTTCTTTTATCCAAAGTTTTTCGACGATGAAGATATACAGCATTGAAAGGTCTCCCGAAATAATAAGAAAACTGTAGAGCATAAACTGCGAATATCACTCTTATGCAAACAAAATTACTGACATATAAACATACTTTCCTTTCTTGTCCCTCTTATTTAAAAAGTGCAAAATGATTATGGTTATTTATATTGTAACTCGTTGTTCACTATGTTAAAAACTCTTGCCGATATTCTTTTAATTTTATATTATTTAACTTTTCTAAGCTCAGGTTAGCTTCGTTTTCATTCCTCTTTCTTATAAGTATTTCTTGAACTATGTTGCTCGACCTTTAATTTTAATATTAGGATTATCTATTGACTTGACCCAAACAGGTCCAGAAAACTTTACATTTGCGTTCTATTTCTTATACAAAGAAACATTTTTCCATATCTCTTACAAGTTCCTTGTGTACTATTAAAAAAAGTTAAAGAATTCTCTTACTTTTATATACCTACTACTTTCTCTTCCAGAATTTATCTACATTATTAGAAATGAATTCTGCTATCTGTCCTTTACTCTCTTAACCTGTAAAATGCTTATCTTAAAAGTCAGTTTACTATCAATTAACATAAATGATTTTCTATCTAATTATATTGCACTAATATTGTTAATATTAACAGTAAATTGAACGTTATCTAGAATGGTACACTGCTGAGTCTGGTTTCCATTAATATAACCTCTCAAAACCCCTTTCTCTATTACATTATTTTCCTCTACTGGATTTAGACTAGAATTATAAAGACTGGTAGTTATATGATTAATATTTTTGCTATAATGTTACCTTTCAGAGTTATTATCCAATAATAATATGAAGTACATTCTGAAACTAGATTATTTTTCCAACCATAGTTTTTTTCCATAATTTCTTAACCTTATTAATCATAATTCTGGAATTGGGCTGCCCTGCTGCCTCAAGAAACAAATATCTACTAGCGCCATTTCTTACAATTAGACCATATTTAAAGCCTGAATTAGTTAGCAAAGGCTCTAAACATCAACAACATATGTACGAATTGGAACTTTAGCTGTTTTTCAATAAATATTCCTAGAGTTTTTCTTTAAACGGTTGTTTAGTGTATTGACCTAATTAGTATATGCTTCCTAAAATCCTCAAACGTGACTGGCCATATATTTGTGTGCTATTTTACCTATTGTATGCGTCACCCTCTACTGAGATCACGATCCTTAAATATCATGGATATACTGAATTACAACATTTTTAGAACTACTGCTGTCAGACCTCGATTATTTTACCCGTAGTTTCTACCTATAAGTAATAGTTTATCCTTTATGTTATAACTTTGTGCTATGTTAGTTTCTTTTAAGTATTAATATTGCTTAATTTGGTTTCCTATCTTTGCTAATTCGACACAGATATATTCAAAACAGTCAGGTTCCAAGGAATTATAAATTATATACCTAGGTACACATATTCTTCCCTTCAACATCATATATTTATTCTATTTCTGGTGAAGATGGATTACAGCTAAAAGTGTAATCCACTTATTTGCTCAGCAAAATCATTTATGTCACTACGCCTTTGAACCATACCGAACCTAAACTCAATCATTTTGTCTATAATAATGCTGTATTTCTTTGCCTTTTATGGTTTTGAAGATACAACTTAAACCTTTTGAGTCAACATCAAGTGTACTTTTTATTTGGAAGAAAAGATTCAAATTTTGATAACTCCAAACGATTTCATTTCAAGTCCAAACATATTCTTCTTCAGTCTGATTATAGAAGACGCTTAGGATAGAAAAGTATGCATTACCATTCGTTCCTCTGCTTGTCTAGTGAAGAGCAGGTGGAGGTCACGCCCCTGAAGACATTTCCAGAGGGAAGCGCCTGCCTGCTTTATCTATCAGAAGACAAAGATAATATGGGACAAATATATATGCAATAACTATGTTGACACTCGTAGCCCCAAGGTATAAAAAATTACGTTAAGCACCTAGGTGGGGTCCAAGCGCACCCCATATCAAGTTTTCTTATTTAACGCTCTGTCCAAGCTTCATATTATGGGTTATGTTGGACAGAAGGGGGCAAAAACTAGTAAAAAACAGAATGTTTACACAAAGAATCTGTTCATATTGTGAAATTATGAAAGGATAATGGATTTGTGAGTAATTTGTGAAGTACAATTGTTGAAAACACAATTCGGAAAGTGTTATATGTAATTAAAAAAACTTAAAACTTCAAAATACGTACATATTACGTTGCGAATAGCGTATCAATGGTAAAAAATGTCTTTGGTAAAAAGAAACTTAACCTAACCTAACCTTACCTTAACTAACCTAATCTATTCAAAGCTAATATAAATAACCTCAACTAACGAAATCTAAGTAAAATTAGCCAATATTTGATTTAAAAAATAACAATTTTCGGAAAAATTTCTGGCCCCCTTCTGTCCGACGTATGCCCATATTTTTATTTGGAATTAACAAACAGAATCATTCAACATATTTAGTATGTTTTTATTGTATTTAGGTAATCATATTCTCCGACAAACTTGTAATAAAACCTTGTCCTCTATTGCATTATAATGCGTACTTACTCTCTTGGATCTTTGGGATCGTTGAATAACCTGGTGAAGTGGTCATTTCGTTTTATACAACGGCAAACAATACAATTTTCTCCTTGATTCCTTTGTACAAGGGCTAATACACAGTACTATAAATTTGACCCTTGTACACAGAAAAAGAAACCGGAGAAAATATTGACTGTTTCACTATGTTATTCACCTCGAATTGACTGTTTCACCTCGAATATCAATACTAATACAATGATGTTGCATTCCTTGCAACTTGATTGAATTCAGAGTTTGCAAAAATGTTCCTTGATTGGTAAAAATGCAACTATGTCCTTAGTTACAATACACAAGTAATGAAAACAACTTATAAGTTGAGTCAAAAAAGTTTGTTGTCCTTCTGAAAAATTACGTACATCTTTCTTCATCCTCCGTACATATGTTGCAAGTTTTTTTCGATACCACAGTACTGTGTTCTGTGCAAACAAATGCCATGCATTTTCTACATGTTGTGTGAACGTTTCTGTATTTCTTTCTCGGGCTCAAATAACATCTCCCCTGGGAAGCAGACGTTTTTGGAATGTCCTCTTCTCCAGACCTCTTTAGTTGAACAGTTGGATCCAAGTAGTTCATGGAGCTCAACACTGTGTAATTGAGACCCACAGGATTTTGTTTCCGTTTTTCAATTTGAGGCAAAAGCAACATTTTCCCTAACGACAAGAGGAATATTCATTTCATGTCCTTTCTCTTTAACTCCTACTAGGGGAATTTTGTCATCCAAACTGCGAAAGCATTTATAGCGCCAATGTCTAACATATTGAAGAATATTGTCATAGGCCATCGCTTGGTTTTCCTTTTGGTAGAAAATTCTTTGCACATTTTGTCGATTCTATCGACGCCTCCCTTTGTATCATTGTAATGGAGGATTATTTCGGACTTCCTTTTAAACCTTCAGATATCTTCACGTCTTGATGTTCCGTTGATAGAAGAACAACAGCTCGATTCTTGGCTCGTACATACGACACAAGTGTATGTTTCTCAGTGAAGACAAATACACTTCAGTATATTTCTCGTCATGTGTTTGTAAAAACTCCGACGGAATGTCAGTTTTGTTTTGTTGTTATGGTCCCACACAATGTGGGTTTCTTCTTCAATAGGGCATGAGCCAATTGCTTGCTTGTGAAGAAATTATCTGTTGTTATACCATAACCACCTTGCAGATGGCTTACAAGGTCTAGAACTACTCGTTTTCCTTGATCTTTCTCTGCCTACTCCGCTCTCTTCCCAGCATAAAGTTGTATATTGAATACATACGGGATTTCTTTCTCAGCAAGCACCCAGTGTTTTAGGCCATATTTATCTGCCTTATTCTTCATATACACTCTAAACGGAACGTTCCTCCTAAACTCTACAAATTGTTCATCAACACACAGATGTGGTCCCGGGTTCATGTTTTTCCTCCAATTCTCAGCAAATATTTCAAAAATGTCCTTTACGGGAGCTGTTTTGTCTACAGCTCGTCGTTCTTCCCTTGGTTCTAAATTGTCAAATCGAAGGAAAGATCTCAAAGCTAAAAAGCTTTCAAAGCTCCCGCAGTAATCAACAAACCAATGTAAGCAGTTATTTCTGTCCTCTCTATTGGTTGCCAGGTACGAATGTTTTCAGGGTCATGTTCGTACCATTTATCAAATATTGAAACTGCCTTTGTGTTTGTCTCAATCACAATAATATCAATAATTAGATCTGAAATAAAAAGCTTGAATGATTCGTCCATTTGAGTCACGAAAGCACTGCGTTGTCTAAGGCTGTTTCTGGTGTAATACGTTATGCGCGTTATACTTTCTCTGTGTAAACGGCTCCCTAAACCATTCTCAACAGATTTTGCTGTCATAAAACTGATAATAAGTTCTGTATTTTCACCTTCACTGTCACTAAGTGATCCACAAACTATGTCAGCACATTCGTCTTCACTTTGAAAGCAGTCTTTTCAGTATCTGATTTTGAAAGTGCAAACGCTGGATAATCGTCGTCAAGATATCCCATGATCTCATTTTCTCTGAGTTTACAAACCAATACACGAAAAGTTGGAGTAACTGGGCTTCGTTTTCGTTTCTGAGACATTACAACGCACGCTTCAAAGTCAAGTACTAACCTCAGCACTGAGCACTAAACAGCAAAAGAATAGAACTTCGTCAAATACAAAAGAAAAAAAAACAGATTACACAGCAGTGACATCTATGGTTAAAACAAGTGAACTTAGATCAAAGTCGAACAAAAACCTATCGTTAAGCATTACTATATAATAGCGTTCACAAAACCAGCACTGCAATCAGCGTTTGCAACTCAGAAATCTCAAAAGTGAAGAAATAAAAACAGCAAAAGTTAAGCACCAACTTGGGGTGCAGCTGCACCCCACTAACAAAACTAAATATTCTACGTCTAATTATTTGCTGAAATGTTCTGAAAGTTTTCTCAAAGAAACGTGACACTTACAAAGCAATGTCCTAAATGCATAAATTTCTGCTAAAACACACAAAGGAATTGAGCATAAAAATTGAAGATGGGGTGCACGTGCACCCCCCTTGGGGCTACGAGAGTTAAGTGATGAAACATAATACCAAAGCAGAGAATCTAGTGTGGTTTTAACAATTAACTAAAATTATAGAATTATATCCGTATTACCTTCGCACAGCAACATTGACAAAACTTTGTTGTCCTCAACCACTGTGATTTAATTAAACTATGATATAAAAGAGAAAAATACTGTATGTGTTTGTGCTGAAAAAGAGATTGTACGCATTGGGTGAAATATGTCATTTATAAATGCTGTAATATTACTATCGCCGCAGTGAAATATATCCAATGTATTTAACTCTATAATAAAAAAAACATATTAAATTATTATTTTCTGTTTATTTTCCATTTTTTATTATTTTCTTCATATTGGTCTAGTAATGTTCTAATAATGCTTTCGTTAAGTTCATTGTCGTAGAGGGAACTGTTTCTCAGCAATAATGTAACATTGATACTTGTTATCAAAAGTACCCGCTGATATATTCGTATTTATGAATATATTGCGATTCATGGTAACACTTGCTGAAAAAGTAAGGAACAATTAGATAATTCTCAAAAGAAATAAGTTGCTGAAAACGAGTAACAACAGTTGTTTCGTATTAAAGATAACAATCTCTTTCTTACTTCTACAACTAAAAAAAATACGAGTGTATATGCACCACATATTACACAAACGATCAATTTCACTTCTGGGAATTTTGCACATATTTCATCGTTGATACCTGTATCTAAAGCTTCTTTTAGAGCTAAAACGATTCATATTTAAATATTGTTATTAACACTAATACAGTTTCAGACTTACCCGTAGCCAGGAACTTCATTTCGGGGAGAGTATAACTACTACAATTTTAAAAATTAATATAAAAATTGCTTTTCATACTTAATTTCTTTTCTGTTTTACATTAATTTTCGGGAGGTTTGGAAACCGTTGATCTCCCTTTCGGATATGTCTTCGGCGTCCACACATTTTATGCCCTTTTCTCACACCTTTGTAAATGTAACTTGCTTTCCTTGTTTTCTGAAGGACTATAAGAGATTAATCATGATAATTAAATTAAATTATTCAGTTTTCTCTCACAGACATACCGTGTAGACTAAAGTGAAAGATGATGAGAATAAAAACTCTACTGAAATAAAAGAATGTTAAACAAAGAAGATTTCGGAGGAAAACAACGCATACAGTATTTGTCTAACATAAAGCTCACTTAGCGAATAATGGAATAGAACCAGGAACCCCAAGCACTCAACATTAAGTATTATTTTATTATTATTCCCAGATTTGTATTTTCACATGCCTACACTATTGCTAATACACCTGATTTCACTTCAGTCATAACCTCAGATTTACCATACATTTCTCAACCAAAGGGAAGTAAGCTAGACTTGAGAATTTCAATATTGCTGATAGCTATATACAGAAGCACCTTGCTTCACAAAAACTGTACGACTAATCCCACGTATCATAGTAATATAATTTTCCACTTCTCGGTTTCATGGTATTTTATCTATTAATGTTTCCTAAATTCATAATTTTCAACAAAACTTGAAATTTAGGTACTCAGTTTACTCTGGTTTCAGTCAAGTCAAACGAAAATAAATAAATGTAAACTTAGGAAGCTAATATTGCTATCTTAAAGGTCTTAGGTACTTACTACAAGAGTGCTTGTAATCATAATTAGGAAGTATTTCAAATTATATTCAACTCCTTTGTTTATATTCATAAATTTGGAAGAAAATTTTAAAAGTCCTTTCCTTTCTGAAAATGATATAATTTCCTGTTTGAGTTTTCAGTTTGGATTCTATCCCAGTGTAAACATTTATCCTTGAAATGTTGTACTTCTAAGTTAATTTACCTACGGTTAATACTCGTAAATATATGGAAGGTCTAATTAAGGTGGTGTCTTATATATAACATAATACCCTTAACAGACTGAGGCACTGTGAATGAAGACACGCTTTCATTTGTAAATGGCAGCCCTGAACTATATATATAAGAAACGTTGCATAATTCACACTCGCAAAGTGACTACTAGCAGAATGTCATCTTTTCGTAAATCTTATACTTTTATTGGTTGTAAACGAAATAGTAGTAAATAGTAAGTAAGTACCTCATCGCAAGGGAAGTGTAGTGATATTCATGTCTTTTTCCCTTACAGTGTATTATGGAGGAGTGATATCTCTTTTCCTAGGAGCCAGTGTTATGAGTGTTGTGGAAGTGATGTACTTTATATTGATTCGTCCCCTGTTTACCTACTGGGCATTAACTAATGGTAAAACGCGTATGGCGAAAGGATTGAAGTTAGATACATACTATAAGATGAAGAAATAGGACTAATGAAAACTAAGGATGAAAACTACTTAGGTAAAATTGTTTACCTATTTAAGTGAAATTAATATCGAAAACATCTCAAATTACTGGTAAAATGTTTCGTGCATGTTGATGACTTGTGGTATTTCCTTTAAGAACTGCGTGTGACAATACTGCAACTCTTTCAAGGTCGTAATCACTACATTAGAATACTTTGTTACATAAATATTCAAATAAGCAAATTCACTACTCCAAGTGTCTGCCTATGAAATAAATACATTAATTCCAAATTGGCGTTTTCCAAATAAAATAACTTGTAACTTAATTTATCACCTTATATTTTCATAACTCTCCAAAAGCATTTGTATGTTTCAGCAAACCACTGCTGAAATCGACGAAGTCATTTTTCAGTGGCGCTTGCTCTTAATATCTTATGTATTTCCCAATTGAGAAAATTAGTTATATATATGTTGCTGAAAATACTTTTTACATTCGTCCGTCCAATGCCAAAACCACAAATGTGCAAATTTTGCTATTTTCACCTAACTGCAATTTCATGTCTTTTGGGGCACACAGATTCCAATACCTAAGTCCCATTTGTGAAATATGAATATATTAGAAGTTATCGTCAATTCCTAAAACATGAACTTAAGTCTATAAACTGATTTTTCGGAATAAGGTGAATATTAAAATGCTTATAACTCAAAATCAAATTTAGCACATTCGCGGTTGTGGCATTGGATCGACGAATGCACGACAAACATCTGGAGCAGCAAAAATTACAAGATGAAAGTAATATTTTTTCACAAGAAACTGAAATTTCAGCTATTTAGTAAATGTACAGATTATAAATTCCAGAGGTGAACATATACTTCGTTTGTCGTATTGTGTATACAGATCTTTACGTAAGTCATTGTATCTACTCTGGAATAGTGATAATATAGCACATTGTTTTATTTGGTGGTATCAGAGTACAGGTGAATCCAGACATTTTATTTTGTCACTTTTGGGCATATTTCATATAAGATCTCTAATTAAGCTCCAATCAGAGGTTACAAAATTGAAGTTCGGCAATTGTAAATATTTCTTACAGTGTAAACCACAGTATAAAAATTTCCATACATTTCTGCAAAGTAAATTAAGTTCATGTCATCTTCCCACACATTCGGTAATTGAACATGATTTCCTTGTACTCTGTATGCCCCATATACACGGAATTAGGTGTAGTGTACTATTTGTAAATATATTAATATTGTGACAAAGAATTATACCTCATGTTTGTTTTAAACAGAGCATAATAACATATTGTATTTTAAATGAAATATTTTAGCACGAAATTTCACACGGTTATGACGTGAAGCTCCGCTTCCCAGACATAAAATTAGCTCAATGTTCTCACCTGTTTTTAGTCAGATCATTACTTATCTGTATAATAGCAAATCTTATTGAGTGTTCTTGTTTATAATACTTCAAAGAAAGTAAACATGTTGCACCGAATTACACAAATATATTTTAAGGAATTGTAACTGTGTTATTTTATATCATACATGTTTGTTTCTCCTTTAAAAAAATACCTCGTACCAGTCAATGTAGCTCAACAGACGTTAGATAATCCTAAATTTAGAAACATTTTAGTTAGGTGCATGTAGGTATTTAAATGTAGGCCAATTTCCTACATTTTTGACGAATCATAATACATATCTACATTTCCCAACCTTTTCTGAAGGTGACATTAGTTTTTATTTGGATGTTCAGTTTGGATTCTAGCTCATGTAACTGTACAAATTTATCCCTTAAATATGATATGTCCAATTTAATTTTCTTGCGGGTAATACGAATAATTATATGTGGTAGCTCTAAGCAAGGAGATTGTTTGTATAGAAAACAAAACTTAAGATACGTTTTCATTTGTGGATGGTAGCTCGTAACTTTATATATAAGAAACGTTGCATAATTTGCACTCGCAACGTTACAACTAGTCGAATATAATCTTCGTATCTTCGAATATCGAATGCCATAAAAATTACCCTGACAATTTACCAACACTGAAATAGACACTTTCGACAAAGAATATTCTTCTCATTTATGACCAAGGTTAATTGACACTGTAGCCTTTTAGGCATTGCATGTTTCAAATCTTCCTAGCAAGTTCTAAACTATTCGTCTTACATAACTATACCAAGATAATTATCATCTATTGAGCTGCATTAATCATAGATATGTTTTCGTAGTTGTTTCTTTCAAGTCTATTTCAGCTAGAAACAGATTTATTTTTATTTTATTCAGATTTCACAATGTTAAATATATGTGCTCATTAAAAATTCAATTAAAAACACCTGCCATTGTCGGGAAATGGAGCTGTAGTTAGATGTCTCAGTGAGTATATAGGAGGGCGTGTTATGTTACACCGAGAACATCAAGCATCATAGGGACGTATGAAGGAAAGCGGACTTCAAGATATGTAAGAAAGAGATATGTGCCCATTTATCGTGATCAAATTGTCGGGGACAGCCGTATAAGCACTCCACATGTGAACATGTGCATCCTCTGAACTTTCCAAAGGCCCCCATATTAAACGTTTACCAGCATAACGTACACATGAGCAAGACCACTACCTTGGATTTATTCGGATGGTACAAGTGTCTACAGTGGTATTCTCACTCTTCAACTCAATGGTAGATAAAAACGGCATGTGAGCATCCATACTATCCAGAACCATGTCCGTACCATGTGTTACAGAAGCATGGGTTCCACTAGGGTAACTCTTCTCAACAAGCAGGACAAGATACAACGATTGATATGGTCAAAATACATTGCCATTGGACACTCAAAGCATAAAGAAAGATCGGTTGAGTAGATAAGCCGAGGTGCCTGTTAATTGACTATGACCAGGTATGAGTGCTCCATCAACCACATGAAGCAACGGATCCCTTTTGCTAGCACAGGACGGTTCAATCCGTGATGTCAGCATCATTGTATTGGGATTGTTCAGGTGGGATTACGTAGTTGAGAACTCATTACGTCTGACATACATGTCTATACATCTGACAATGGCACTAACCAGGGAACTTTGCTGGATGAGTACTTTTGGTTCGCCTCCAACACGCTGCTGGCGAATTACATCCGCAGCAAGTCTTTGTTCCAGCCCATCGCTCCTAACTGATCGACTATTTAATGTGACTGATCAATGTGCACTCCGCGAAACTGAAGATGCTTGCTTGACCTCGAGAAACTCTGACGTCAATCTTGTTGGACACATTTAGGATGCTGTTCAATGCTCCACAACTTTCACGCCAGTAGCGTTTGGCAATAGCAAAGAAGCAGATATAATTCTGAATATCTCACAAACCACGAAAGATATCACTAAAGGTCAAACATATTGACGGATAAGGATTCCAAAGAAATTAAGTACTCAAAAATGCATAAAACAGAGATATAATATGTTATAAATTGTTACAATGTATAAACAGGAGTCCCTAACAGATGCACAAAGAAGAATTATTGAGACGTGCATTCAATGACATGGAGCCAAAAAATTGGGCATGTAAAGCATAGGATGTTTGCATCCCTGATTAAACGAACAGACGTCAGGTAAGCAACAGAACACCAGAGTGCTGCAACAAATTGCCGCTAGTATTTCCAATTCACACATAGAAACGCACTTCTAGAGCGGAGTATAAAAGTACTTGCGTGTAAGTTCGTTTTACGCATTACAGCACCAAATTTCCAGTATAAATAGAAGGATGCGCCAATATATTTGCTGGATGATCGGAATGTTTGACGAGACGTAACTATTACTCGAATTATTTTGTTGACATCTTGCACCTTATCATGTACATGAGCGGAAATTTTAAGTCAATATTATAGTAACTGTGTGCTGTGAAGTTAATTGATTTTTGAAGGTCATGAATTGCTCAAAAGAACAAATAGGCCGATAAAATTTTCTCAAACAGGCGCAAATATTTTCCGTGCATAGATGATCAAAGATCAGTAAGAATTGCAGCACGATTAAACTACGTTTAGAATAACGATGATTAACATCCCCATCAAGCAGCATTTGATTTGTATACCTTCAACAGAATGAGACGAGGACATTTAAACAGCAACCCTGAGTCCAGGGCGACAAAGACCTGCAATCATCTTCAAGCTCACTGTGAAATTTATATTTAGGCTCGGACCTTGTGACGATAGTTATATATTATCTATGTTGAAACATCATTTATTCATACCACTTAAAACATATGCAAGTTTGTTTGCCGGTTAATTACTTCTCATTTATTTGTTATGATGGCTGTTTTTTTCAGCAGGCCATCAAGCATGGAGAAATTATGTTATCCCTGGTTCTCACCTATGAAGTAAATTTGAATTAGCTGTGGCTTCAACGATTCTATTGATAACCATATATAAGTATAATCCACCAGTTCAAAACCACCACTACCTACGATGTCGTGTTACTTTGTGGGATGATGTTATTAAGTAATACTTTTCTTCGGTCATATGTTTTGGCTCAACACCCACAGGCACAGTTTCTGCAGGAAAAATTGCAAGTTTTCTAGAGAAGGCGGTGGTAAATGTACAATTACTGAGAGAACTGTCATTTATGACAGGGCACTTTACCAGACCTCTTGCACTTTACCAAACCTAATCGGTGGTAGTAAAATCGGCGAACTCTTTCAAATGAATACATCAGAGAGTTTTTCAAACTCGGTCTTGGCTTGGAAAGATTTTCATTCCAATTGATTATTATTGTATGTTTACCTAAATATGGCTTTCAAATCTGAACCTGCACAAAAGCACATACACTTATGAGTAATTCACTAGTGTGCAGCTTTCGAGCATATCCTAGAATATT
Organism: Thermobia domestica; assembly: GCF_964235325.1. Classification (NCBI taxonomy): domain Eukaryota; kingdom Metazoa; phylum Arthropoda; class Insecta; order Zygentoma; family Lepismatidae; genus Thermobia; species Thermobia domestica. The sequence continues at coordinate 22,123,199 of NC_137467.1, read as the reverse complement.
CGAATGTGTAGTCTAGTAACTGAAGCGAGGAAGGGCGATTGACATTCTGAGCACATAGTGCAAAAGCTATAGGTGAATATCGGATTTCCTATTATTCAATTTACCATTTCAGATTGAGTTATTATTATTATTATTATTATTATTATTATTATTATTATTATTATTATTATTATTATTATTATTATTATTTTGTAAATCTGTTAAACGTTAGGGTACCATAGTATTTGAGCATGCCATGTTCCGCTTTATGTGAGTAAGTCCCATAGCTGTATTGTTATCCTTACTATCATACCACTCCTCCCAACTTGTTTTTTTTTTTTGTGTGTGTGTAAAGTTGGCTAACCAGTCTACATGTTTCTTGTTCCATGCTAAGGTTCTATTGCTTCTGTAACGTATATTGATTGATCAGTGGTAGTTACAACTTGTTTCTCTGTGACATAGTAGCTCCCACTTTCAGCATTTTTGTGATTTTATGCCAGCCATTGTCAGATATGTGCGTCCATGAGGGAAAATATCATTTTGAGGAGTAACAGTCATTACAAATCTGTTGTCTGCTATTGCCTAACACAGTATTAGTTCAATGGATTTGAGGGACTTTTGTGTAGATAACGTAACCTTAAATCTATTATTTACCTTTCACATCTACTTACCTTTACTTGTAGCAATAATATCAATGATCTACTTACTAATTCTTTACAATACAGACTCTAACAACCCTTGAGGTCTTAATAGAAATCCGGATGGTATTCCTTTTCATCCATACTTCTCAATACAAGATACTAATGGATTCTTAATTGTACCATTAATATTACTGTCACTATGAAATTCATATATACTAGGTGAAACTGAAAATTTCACAGCAGCAAATCCATTAATAACTCCAGTCCGTATTTAACGCGAATGACATTATCTCTTTTCATATGTTATCCTCCCCACTATTCCTAATAAACTTGGAGGAGTTACTTAACTCGTAAGACCTATTCTTATTTTAAAATTGTACCATTGTTTTCTAGAAGAATGCCAGAATGCCAGGAATGCCAGAATGCCAGGTTCCAAAATGTTTGGAAAATCAATCATCACCAGTGTTCGTTTTATTATGTTGTTCAATTCACTATATCGTACAAATATTTTTCCACTTTTAGTACAACTTAGTGCGTGTAACCTTTTTTCATCAATTCTGCTTTGGCATGTACAAGTAAATGTATGGAAGATATTTACCCCAAGACGCAAAGCTACACATATTTTAAAAACCTTTGTTATCTAAACAGATTCCGATTGTTTTAGATGGCGTGGCTTGCAACCAAGCACCGTTTTCTTTTTTTTCTGTGAAGCTTTCATACGAACAGCGTCAGTTATACTTTCAGGAATTACTTTACTATCTATTACTTCCTGTAATAATGTTGCATCCCAACGTTTGTGTAATTCTTTTTTCTCAGGAATTTTACTGTTGTAGACCCCCTTCCAAATTTCCAAAGCCTCATCCTTGTGATGTATATCCACGTTGTCAACTGAACTATTTAAAATATTGGAGACAAGTGGACGCACCCCATGGCAAGAGGAAAAGAAGACTGGTAGGCTCAAGTCCGATGTTTTCCTTATGTTTATACTTCTAGGCGAACTGGAAGGATTGCTTGTGTCCATTGGGTTTCGTTTAGGAAATAGTTGATTATTAGCTGTAACGCCTTACTCAAGTAATTATCTATCTGTAAAACTTTAGATGGTTTTTCCATGTTGGAACAATTCTTATAAAGTACGTTAACTTTGGAATGCCGATCGAAAAGGAGATCATATCCTTCTTCGTAGAGCGGAGACCTTAATAACGATAATTCATCTGGTTGTAAAATACATATACCTGTACAAAGTAAGTCACAACAAGTCACCATAACAATATTTTGTAACTGTTTTACCTTTCATTTGTACGATTTTTTCGTATAATTCCAAGCAGATTGCATGTATATAGATAGTAAAGAAGCTACATTGAATTGAGTTTGCATCACTAGTAGATTCAAAGTCTTACACCGCAAAAAATATATTATTTCATTCCACATTTTCCTGGTCGTCGAGACGCAGAAGGCTCTAGCTTTCACTTGTTTGGTTGACTTCACAAAACTTTAGTAACAGTAAGTCTACGTTGGTTACGATGATGAGATCAAGAACACTGACAATCTGTGACCATGATAGGAGCTTAGCTGTTTAACCGAAGTTAGAAACCATACGTATTTACTTCAGCATCCACAATTGAGTAAATCTGTGTAACGTATTCATTATCGCTAATGAAGAAGGCAAAAGCAACCCTAACCATATTGTTTAGTGGAGCAGCAGCGGCTCAGTGGGTCGTCACTCGCGTGTTAGCTGCCCAAGAGGTAACACGTTTTTCGCTGGTCGTCCGTCTAGTGTCGTATCGTGCGAGAGGCATTGAATGCGCCCAGTGTACTTTGTGTTTGCTTGGAATTTACGCTGACTTGATTCTAATATATTTCAGTTTAGTGGTGACTAGTGAGTTTATTTAGAATTATAAAATGTCTATCAGACGTGTTAATATATTAAAATTAGGATTTCGTGCGATTCCTAACCGTCCGTCCACAATAAAAATCCATGAGTTTATTCAAAATACGTTTAAATTAAAGGAAGAACAAATACTAAGTATTGAGTTGGATATTTATCGTAAATGTGTGTATATTAAGTTATAGTCTGACTTGTTGTTGGCTCCCGACAGGACTTCTTGAAGTGATTTAGCACTTCTAGAAAGAATTCTGGACCGTATGACAACTATACAAAGACAAGTATACATTAATTATTGGATAGCCCTCGTATATACAAAATTCACAATACATATAAATATATATCTTTATATTCCATTTTATTTATTCTTTATATCAATTATATTCTTTTATAATTAATTATCTTGAAATTCTTTATAATATCGTAGAGGAGGGTCTATTCCAAAAATTATGAACAATTAAAAGTTTGTTTTTGGTCCAAGTATAGTTTTTTTTAAGTAACATGGTCGAGACTCTTTGAATATTTAAACTCATTATAAATAAGGATGTTACAAAATATATTTCCTGCATTTGATAATTAGGTGTCTCATATATTCATTACATAGGTAAAATACGACATAGATAATATAGAATTCAGAAGAAGCAAGATAAAATGAAATTATGATAGGAAAAATCAACAAAATTGATGTTAATTAAATTATAAGATAACGTGGTTTGATATTGGATCACAACTGATTAAAATGAAATATCAGTTAACATACAAATATTAAATTAACATATAAGGATAACATAAACTTTAACAAAATCCTAAGTATAATCTAATAAAGTACATTGTATTCCGCACTCTTGAGTATGTTCCGATCTATCACATAAAGATTCAGAATTTGAGTTTCTGTTACTGTAAACTTGTCCATCTAGGAGTCTATTTTGTGACCAAGTACGCTGATTCGTATTGCGATTTCTACTAGGATTCCTATTATAATTCCGGTAATTTCTGTTACCGTTACCATATCTATAATTAGGTTGAGTTGAATTGCCGGTACTATTTTGATTATTTGTTCTAGTACCAAAATAACGGACATTATTTCCTTGAGAATTAACACTATCTTTATTTTGAATATTAAAATTTCGAATGTGCGCATAATTAATATTATTACGTCTAGAAGTAACCTGATTTTTTTCTGGATTTCTACTATTTCTTTGCGCTAGAAATTGACTTTCATAACTCTGAACTAAAATAATTAAATGGTTGAAATTGACACATTGAGCGGTCATCAATATTTGTTGTAATCTAAATGGTAATAAAATACGGACAGAAGCTATTATACGTGATTCTGGTTGGTTTGGGTTAAGTGCTTTTAATTCATTATATGTGGCCACTACAAATTCAGTAACATTTTTATGTATCTTAGGGTCAAATGATTTCGTTCTTAGCAATGCGTCCCCATTTGCTAACATGAAGTCGTTTTCATAGTTTGCCAATAGCGCCTCTTTAAAATCAGAATACCCATTAATGTTATCTCGGATTGCTTTATACCAAGTCAAACATGGGGGCAATAAAACATGAGGAAGAAGTTTCATGAATTTCGACTCTTTAATTCCCATTAATTCGCACTCATCCTCGAATTTTTCTATAAATACCCTAGCGGGAATATCCTCAGGTACACCACTGAATTTTGTTAAGGATTTTATTTCACTGAATCGCAAAGGCGTATCAGTACTATAAGATTTAGAACACTTACAGTTACAGTGAGAGTTCTTACTCTTTCGTGTAGGATGCTTCGTTCTTCTTCCTGATTCGGTGCTCGCTTCACTATCAACCGATGATCCGCTATCTTCAAAAATTACTTGGGAATGAGGTGTTGGTTCAGTCCCATTATCAGGAGGTCGATTGATATTCCTAGGTCCATCATCGCGCTCCATCTCCTTAGCAAAAATATACTTTTCCTGGAAAGTATGAAACTCCTCTTGAAGTCCTTTAATCCTATTAGAATGTTCGTTTACAACCGATTCTATAACTTCGACGGTATTTTGTACTTCGGTATAAGTTTCAGCTACCTGTTCCATTTTCTGTTCGCATTTCTCAAATCTGGCATTAATTTGTACATTCATTTGGTTCTGCTGCTGATGCAACTGTTCCCATTTATGGTCATTTCTCTGCTGTAACTGTTTCAGCCGCTGATATATATTATCTTCTAGTTTGTGTTGAAGTCGGTTCATTTTGTCATCAAATTGGTCTTCAATTTTATGCTGCAAAGCATTCATTTTATCATCCAACTGCTGTTGAGAATTGTTCATTTGCTCTTCAATTTTATGCTGCAAATCATCCATTTTATCATCCAACTGCTGTTGAGAATTGTACATTTGCTCTTCAATTTTATGCTGCAAATCATCCATTTTATCATCCAACTGTTGTTGAGAATTGTTCATTTGCTCTTCAATTTTATGCTGCAAAGCATCCATTTTGTCCTCAAATTGCTCTTCAATTTTATGCTGCGAAGCACTCATTTTGTCTTCCAACTGCTGTTGAGACACATCAATTTTTTGTTGTAATTGCTGTTGCGACATCTCCATTTTATGTTGCAAATCGTTCATTTGACGGAATATTTGTTTAAGTACATCTGCCAAATTTTCAGATGTACCAGTTTCACTTTGATTAGTCCTACTGTCGTTAACTTCACTCTCTGATAAATCCATCTTAGTGTTTCTATATATTAACTTTCCACTCCTCAAGATGGTATAATTATTAATCGACTCAATGATGTATATAGTTTAACTATACTTTCAAACAGTACACAATGAATAAAACAATTTTTGTAGCACTCACTTGTGTTCTCTGCTAAACTTGGTTTACTAAACTTCTTACCAGTTTTTTTAGCTACTCCCGGGTTCCGGCACCATTATACAACGTAATCGTTGAGCCCTAGTTCAAATAAGTGAGTTGCACACGTATTAAATTAGCACAAAAACTGCAAATGTTGCTTTGTTCGAATGCATTTATTGTATAGTTAAATCTAAGCTGCTTACAGCCATCTTACTACCATATGTTATATCGTTGCTATCGTTACACAATCAACATTCTATGATACAAAACATTTATATAATTATAACTTCTTAAAAAATATATATAACTTCTTCTTCTAACCTATATATAATAATTAAATAGTTGGCTAGTTTATAACACGTTTGATTAAAATATCTAAATGGTGCAGGTAAAGAATAATACACGCATGCCGAATAATACATGCTGTCGTTCTATTGTGTGACAAATTGTTAAGAGATCATGGTGATAGTGTTAAATTTCAAGATGATAGTGGAACATACCCAGTGACTTTAGAATTAGCTGATCGACCTTTAACCTATGTGCGAAAACATGCTATTCCTACGGAATATAGTGATAATGATGTCACGCGTGCCTTGTCTATCTATGGAGAGTGTAAAAGTATAAAAGACGAAATTTATGACGATACTCATATTTATAAAGTTAGATCTGGACGAAAGATCGTGACTATGTATTTGTTTAAACCTATACCGTCCTTCCTGGATATTCGTAACCAGAAGTTCCTAGTAACTTATTTCGGTCAGGACCGTACTTGTTATTACTGCCAATCTAGAGATCATTTACAAGATCAATGTTTTCAGCGTCACAAACGGGCCTTTGTTTCAACAAAAACCATAGAACATACTGAAAGTGATAAGGAACGCTCTCGGGTTTCGCCAACCCAAGAAATTAATGTGGTTAAACCTGCTAATTTGCCTATTTTAACGTCAGATGTCGACTTTCCAAAGTTAATGACTGAGCTTACTACCCCTGTGATACAGGGCCGTTCTCTAAACACTACTCCGATAGTGTCAAAAGACAGTGTTCCTAGCCGACCATATTCCGGAGAAATTAAGGAAAACGTCTCTTTCAAGGATATTAGTGATAGTCAGGACAGGACCTCATCTGCAGCCCCTCCAACTTTACATGGTACTTCTTCACTGGCTGAGTCAGATTTTCCACGGGAACATCAAGTTGTCATTGAACAAGATACAAATAAGCTTTTGATAAACAGTGATTCCTCCTCCACTAGTGTTGTTGATGGTTATCAGAAGCTAGAGTGCATCTATAGTGTATCGGAAGTTTCCTCTGTAAGTCCCATTTTTTCAGTTCAGTCCAAGGAAAAAGATCATCCTTTCTCCTCTGTGAGTTGTCCTAGTGAGAAAAAAGGATCTGATGCCCGGAATTCCCAGGAAGCCTCCCAAGACAAGAAACGGAAGGAAGCAGGAACGGCTATAGCTCAAGTAAAACAACCTAAGAAGACGGATCAGGGACCCTTAGAAGTATCACCTAGGATCACTCGGTCGTCTGTAGCTAAATTAGTGAGTACGGAATATCTACCTGATACCGCAGTTCCTTCTTCAGGTGAGTCACCAACAGTTTCTACTCCTACCTAAACATTCAGAAACACAGTGCTTGCAGCCAAATAGTGGTGTGGTATTATGAAGTGTGTTGCTAACATTAGACAACTTCCTATAACAATATTTATGTGTACTAACTTAAAACTAGCAACTATAAATATCAACGGAATACAATCGCCAGTCAAACTTGAAGCTCTCAATGACTTTCTACTTAAATCTGGTATAAATGTAGCTTTTCTCCAAGAAGTTGGTCCAAAGATTGTAAACATACATCCATCATATAATGTATATAATAATTGTACATATAATAGCCTTCGTACTGCAATTTTGGTTAAAGAAGGCATCCCCCTTACAAATGTAGAATTACATCCTAATGGTCGAATTATCAAAGGTCAAATTATTGATATAACTCTAATCAATGTTTATGCGCCCAGTGAAAGCCATAATAGAAAAGAACGGAATAATTTTTATGCAAATGAGGTAGCGCCGTTTTTAGTGGCCCAAATAATGTTATCTTTGGCGGAGATCATAATTCAAGTATAACTCACACAACAGAACCAACTTACCATTATTGCCCTACCTTAAATGAATTGGTAAAGAATTTGTCTTTGGTAGATGTGTGGACTTCAAACACCCAGATTTAAGGGGGGGACACATTTATTACAAAAACTTCGAGCTCAAGGATAGACAGGATTTATGTAAATGATAACTTCAAATCCAAGGTTGTTTCTGTATACCGATATCGCACGTGTTTCACTGATCATCTCTGTTTAATAATGGAAATTAAAATCAATGACCAGAAGATTGCTCGGGGACGGGGATATTATCACATGAATGAAAGTCTGCTCAATGATGAGTCATTTTGTCAGCTCTTTTCTAAAAAGTGGGCTTATTGGCTTAAACCTAAGAAGTGGTTTAAAACATATATTGAGTGGTGGAATCAATACTGTAAGGACAAAATCCGAAGCTTTTGTAGGTGGTATTCCTCTGAAATTTATGCTGATAAGCGCAAACTTTATAATTTCTATTATAGATGTCTATTAGAGGCACAAACTGAAGCAATGACAAATCGCTCGGCCCTTATCTCTGTACGTAAATACAAAGCCAAATTATTACAATTCCATAAACAGAAAATGGAAGGGATTAGGTTACGTAGTAAAGTTCCAGGGTTTCCGGAAAACGAACAATACTCTCTTACACATGTGTTAACAGAAGCTAAACGTGGACGGAGGAAATTTATCACGTCACTCACAGATGCTCAAGGCTCTATTCAAACTACTCAGGACAATATTCGTAACACCCTGTATGATTATTACTACCAGTTATTTGGGGTCGCTGCTGCTACCGGCTGCGAAAATAAATTACTTGACAGTGTGCCTGCAGTACTAAATGATGAAGACAATCAAATTTTATGTGCTCCGTTTACTATAAATGAAGTACAAAGAGCTGTAAATGCTGCAAAAAAAGGAAAATCTTCTGGCCCCGACTCTATCTCTGGCCGTTTATATGTTAAATTTTGGGATATAATGGGCGATACACTAACATTGATTGTAAATGAATGGTTCTTTGCTTCAGAGACTATCAAGCGCCCTAATACAGCACAAATCTTTATCCCTAAAACTGTTCAACCATCTAATGTTAGCCATTATAGACTTATATCCCTTCTTCCCTAAAATTTTTAGTAGATGTATTAAAAACAGACTACAGGACTACATAGATAAGTTATTACAAAATTTGCAATATGTAGCTGTTAAACAGAAAACCATCTATCACCTTCTATTAACTATTCGAGATAGTATTACTATTTGTCATGATTGCGCTCTTAAAGCGGCTCTGATAAATTTAGATTTTAAAAACGCCTTTGATAATATTGAACACTCGTACTTATGGTCTGTTTTCAGAAAATTCGGTTTTAATGAACAATTTGTTACATGGATGAAATATTTTTATAAAGACGCTCATACGAAGTTAAATGTTAACGGTCACCTATCCAACAACATTCCCATCAAACGTTCAATAAGACAAGGTGATCCCCTTTCAGTGTTGAGTTTTGCTATTAGCCTTGCTCCCCTGTTATATGCTATGAATGACCGCCTAACTGGTCTAAATATTATTACCCCTGCTATAAAGGTGGCTAGTTATGCAGATGATGTAACAGTTTTTGTCTCTTCTAATCTAGATTATTCTCTCATGATGGAATGTGTTCGTGAATATGAGGTAGAATCTGGGGCTAGATTAAATGTTTGTAAATCACATATGTTAAACATAAACAATAGTATTGATTTTAATGAAATAGATACCGTCCCTCAGGCCCATAGTTTGAAAACTTTAGGAATTACCTTTTATTCAAACATAATGCACACTATTGATCATAACTATACGAATATTGTAAACACACTGCGTTATTCAGGTTATGTAAATCAATCCAGAAATCTATGTTTATATTCTAGAGCTAAATTTATAAATGTTTATATCTTAAGCAAAATCGGGTATTTGGCAAATGTATTACCTATGCCTCAACTCACAGGAAAACAAATTCAAAGTTTATGTGGTTGGTTTCTATGGAAACATCAGGTCTTTCGTGTTAAATGTGATGTAATGTGTTGTTTACATTCACAAGTTGGCATCGGTCTGTTCAATGTGCAAGAAAAAGCTGCCAGTTTGTATGTTACTCGTTCAATGACCTTGTACACAGACGAAGCTAATAGTGTAACACAACAACTGCTCAATTACGTATTAGCACGAACAGACAGGAGTCTACCCCTGTGTATGGCTGACCTCCCTCAAAGTTGTAAGTACTTGGAAACTGTTTTGTGTGATTATATATATATATGTCTCTGCTTTTTGATTTTAAAACTTTACGTAGTAAAAAGCTGTATGTTTTTAAAATGACTGGATTACATGTCCCACCTAAAATTGTGTTAGATGAGTGCTTGTGTAATTGTTCCAATATTTGGGCCAATATCAATGACTCGATCTTCAGTGTTGCCAGCAAATCTGTCTGGTTTATGATTGTCCATAATGTTATTGATACTAAAGAAAAGAGAAACAAATATGGTTTTAGTCCTGATGCTCTTTGCAATAGATGTAACAATATAGATACGTTGATTCATAGAATCACGACATGTCTGGAATTCACAAAAATCTGGTGTCAGTTACGTCACTTTTTAGCCATTCTTACTCGTAGTTCGGAACGCAATATAAATATTAGCATAGTTTTAAGACCTGATTATCGTTTTTATCCCGTTAGTAAACAACATAGTGTCAATTGGTATATAGGAACGACCGTCAAATATATTTTTAATTCCAACTTAGAAGCAGGGGGAGCCTTCTATGTACAGTATTTACAAAAAGAATACTCTAAATTAGCAAAGGATGTACGTAATAAGCTATTTGCAAATGTTATAGCCAACTCATTGTTCTCGTAACTTCCTTTTTTTGTGACAAAAGCATAACCACTTCAATGTAATTGATTCTTGAGTTACAATAAATTTTCTTTAAAAAAAGTGGTAGAGCTCTCACCTCTGGTGCGTATGGTAAGTGGTTCTATCCCAACTCACGTCAAGTGAATTTGTAGTAAACAAACGCCCTGTGCATGGGTTTTCTAGGGCTTCTCTTGTATCTCCAACCTTAATTCATTCAACCGTTGCATTCATGTATCAACATCTCTCTCTCCTTTTACCACGGGACGTAAAGTTGAAAGATGTCATTTCATTTCTTCCCATTTTTTAGTTGAAACACATTCACATTTCACATCTACGACAACAGTGTTAGCACAGGCTGCAACTTATGTCAAAAACTCATTTTGAGAAGTTTATAATAGCCTCTCTACATCACAATACCGTTCAACTTTGTCACATTGTTGACCAAGAAATAAATATTGATGCACACTCTACTTATACACACGACTTCACTCACTGAAAATCAGTTTTCTGCAACAGAATATAGATTTTCTTTATTTGGCTCATTTTTATTTTACACGTTCAGTACTTTCTTTCGTTAATACACCATAGCTTTACAAATTCCAACATTGGTCGTGATCTCAAAAATGTCGACCAAAAAACACACTTATATTTGTTTCTAGTCTCAGGTCTTGATTGTTCATGGTTCAAAAGATATATGCAATCAATCTTTGGGGTGCGCAACTTGTGGACATTCTGCACTATAAATATCTTGCATACTTTCCTCTTATATCAATTCTAAAGATTATATCGTGGAGCAAAATATCTGATAGTCATAAAAATACACTTGAAAGATCATTTTGTTCCCTTTACATAAGGTGAAATTTAGAAGAGAAATCATAAAATGATGTTATCATTTACGTTTTAACTCTTTTATTATATTGCTAGTCAGTACTACAACTAGAAAACTTTGAAATTATTGAAAGTTCCACTCGTAGTGCTAAATTAGTTTTCTGAACTCTTTACATTTAAAATCAGAAAATAATGAATATATACAATAGAACTCAAACAATTCTAAACAGGAAACTGATGTCGAACAATTAGTGTCTAAATAACAGATTTCAAGGGGCGAAACAGCAGGTGTAAAAAATCCACTGTTATTCACCCTTTCGAAATGTTTTGTTTATATTAAGCACAAATCTAGTATGTATGAACAATCCAAAACGTTAGTGAAATATATATAAAACAATATTATTATAGAAGTATGAGTTTGAAGCAAAAATGTTAAAAGAAATCCTTGTCACAGTGTTGCAGAAATGAAGAAATATAATACCAATTACAACTATCAATTTAACTTTAGTCTATACATATTATTAGATTTGCAGCTGTGAGGAAATAGGAACAGTCAGACAAAATCTATCCGTAATATCTAGTATAACATTTTGATTTTACAAACTATATATTTAAAACGTTTAAAACCTAAATATAAGAAAGTAATAAAATGAAATATATGCTTCAAGCTGAAACTACGAAAGAAAACTCTGACATGATGGACAAATTGAATGAATTGATACACCATGCCAAATTAACTAGGTAATTTGTAATATTTGCGAACGAAGAAAATTTTATATCCTCCCGTTGGAGTCTAAAACGTATAAAGCATAAAATGAGACAGATTTAGACTATTAAGTTTGACTATAAATGAGATATTCTTTCTTCTTCATACATGTACATTTCGCTATTAGTAATCTGATTCGCAAGTTTTGATTGGCAAATATACACATGCATATATATTTCATCCAGTATTTTACCATGAGGTGATAGCATGCAAATACCTCAAATATCGATCAGTCAATTTACTTAGAACGATTCAAGTAACGATATTAGTATGCTGTAAACCACTGAAAGGAAGATATAAACGTGTGCAATATAAAAAATACAAGAAAGTTCCTTTCAATTAACCTATTTAATCCTGTGTCACATATATGCTTTAATCGTGTATTATAAACAAAACATTGATCATGTTTTCTTTCTTACAGTTAAGGAACTAAAAACGAATAAGAACATTGAAGTAATTGTATTGTCTGTTGGTAACATGATTTACAGAATGGCTATGTATATCCACAAGGCTACATGATTATTAAGACTAAAAATTTGTTATACCGTAATACCACAGTAATAGTCCTCACTAAATTAAGGTATTTTACAGTTAACATATTTATTATTGAAGCTCTGACAATCCATAAAAAAACATAAATACTAGAGACTTATTTTGAGATCACTAAACGTGAGGCGCAAAATTATTGAGGAGCATTTTTTTAAAAACTCGATAGAGCACAAAACTTTTCTTAAAACAAGAATTGCAATCTTGTTCTTATTGTGCATAACCTCTATCGAGTTCTGACAAAACGTTCATGATTTACTATTACATACAGATGGCACATTCGAGATTCGTCAATTCTGATTTCACAGCTCGACTGGTAGCATAAAAAGCATATGAGAAAAAAGTATACCTCCGTTTCTCATAATTTTCTCTATCGAGCTTTCAAAAAACAGTTCTCAATTGTTCAGTAGGATACAAATCATAATATCAACCAATAAATGTATGTTTCGTTACATCATATCAGGAGATGTATTAACATAAAACCTGAATTCAATATTTGTAAACCGTGATTAATTTAAGCATCTCGATACCCAACATGAGGAAAACGGAGGTCCATCCCATAACTGTACGAAAGTTAGTGCTTAAACATTTCAGTATTATACATTTCGCTACTCTGCTCTCGTCACAAAAGGAACAGAAAGTGTTATTGTTTTGGGAAATATTATATATTCATAGCTTATAGAATACACATAATATCGAATATATGGAACATTCAGTCGTCAAAACGTTCTTTCCAATTACCAAAAAGATGCGAGAAAGAGACACAAAATCTGTACTGTGCGCTTAAGAGTGTGGACATAATTTATATCATAAGAGTAATTGTAATATATTGATTTAAATCTTTTGATATCTGAAAAAACCTTCAGCTTGAGATCTGCGCATGAAACATGTCACAAAACACAAACATATACATGATTCACGTGTGCCTTGAATGTGCCACTAGAAGCACTTTCTACTGTATTCATAATACAAGTATTAATGTAAGCTAGTGTTAATATAACGTACTTCTAGACCTATATACATATTATGAGACATAAATTAGAAACTCACTCTGATATTTATAGTGTATGCGTTCGTTAAAATATTCTGTGCACACTGTTTAAGATATAGTTTCTTGAAAAATGTTCTTTTGATCTTCCTTTCTACTGCTCACGTTACTTGCTATATATACATATATATTATATGGGCTTGGATGCAAAGGGGGCCAATCTCAAATTTTGGGAAATATGATATGATACTCTTCAATTTTATAGTCTATAAATAGGTGTTTTCTTGTGGATGAAGAGCAAATGTTAACATTTAATAATTTGGAATATTAACTAGTGTTGTAATTAGAAAAAAAACGTTCGTATTTTTTCAGAAATGTATGTTTTTTTTAGAAAAAAAGCATTGCCTCTCGTTTTTTTCTAAATTTCTTTTTTTTTTCAAATAGTCATTTGTAATGCATCTTACGTCTATTTAAGTATGAAATATTTTTATGTAGGTGTAATCACCGTAAAATCCAACATAGATTAAACGCTAGATACTAATACGCTACAAATATTTTACAATTTACATGAATACCATACCTATTAACAATTCCGGTTTCAGCAGTTTTCATCAATATCAACTAAGAAATAAAAGTAGAAATGAAATTTTGTTTTTTCGTGAAAGCAGGCCTTTAATATGTACGAAAATAATGTCACAAACAGTATAAAATTCAAATAACTTGTGTAAAGGTAAAAACTAATACTAATTTGCCTAATAGTATTTTTCTAAATATCATATATAAATAATTTCTCGACTAGATATATATGATATGCAGAGCCGGCTCTACCATACCTGTAACACGTACATTTGCATGGAGCAGCACATTTGGAGGGTCCGGCAAAATCTGTTATAAGTACAGACCGGATGTTAAGACATTAAAAACTTGAAAAATAGCCAGGCAAATAGGCACTTAAAATTTTAAAAAATAAGCAGTAAAATAGGCACTAAAATGTAACTCGAAATAATGAAGATAAATACTCAATACAATTTAAAGAATAGATTAGTCATAAATAGTGTTCAAAGAATATAACAACATACCTGTTTGTTAATGTTTTCTTTCATTCTATATGTAAAGAACGAAGCTTGATATATATAGGGAGAGAGATTGTAATGTACCATGTGCTTGTGTTATTTACAGGATATAAATTATATATATTTCCAAATTAAATCTTATTTCAAAGAAAATGCATAGAATAAGCAACATTAGGCATTAAAGCAATTATTTAGGCAGTGAGGGGTGAAATAGGCAAAATAAATTTGGCTTAAATTGAAACTATAATCCCTGATATAAACTTTAAAAGGTTATTTTTGATCATATCTTTAGCATTAAAGAATAGGCATTTTGCCTAACATCCGGTCTCTAGTTATAAGTATATTATTTAAATTAAATATTTCTTGTTGGAAACAGACTTCATGTCGGTGGTAGTTACATTTACTAAGCTGGCCTTTTTGAATACTACATTCATAAATTATGTTTACGTTGTATTAGTTTAAGGTTACATGGACAATGCTAAAACAAATGGTCGAATGAATCCAAGCACAAATTGTTTAATTGTTTTCAAATGCAAGAATTCAATTCTCGAATAGTAGCGAATATCTGTTCCATTTAGTAAGTTATCACAGTTTTGATATGACAACTAGTCTTGTTTTTGTCAGAAACAAGTTCCTTATCATTGAAGATAGAAACAATTTTTTAAAATAATATTAACAGATGTAGAAGAAAAATTAAGAAATAAAGATAAAAGAACTAGTTGCATTGGAATTGCAAACCGATACATTGAGATTGAAGCTCGATATTGAATTTTATAAAAAGGATTACCATCTTTCTTCTGCAGGAGTGTTTGCTTTATCTTTCACTAACATAATAGATTAATATTTAAAATAAAAAAAAACAGACACAAAGAGATTGCATTTTTAGTATTTAAGCCTTTCTAAGTGCGACTACACTTACCCTCCCCTTCGTTGTTCATGCTGGAGTAGCATACTTAAAATCTTGACTTTTAAGATTTGTTCTTTCTGGAGAAAGGGGGAGGCGGCAAAGTATGCTATTGCACGGGGCGACAAATTGCCTAGGTCCGGCCGTGTGTATGATGATGAAAGTTAGTAGTTGATAATAATGGTACTTCTTGTATATGTATATACAAGACATGAATATAGGAATTTGAAGTAATGCAGGGTGTTTCAAAATTAATATTAGGGATTTGAAACTTTGTGGTATCTATTACAATTAACTTACAATTATAAATATTATATCAAATGAAAGAGCAACTTAAACAGTTTTGTACACACGCTTGCACATGCATTGTTTATTCTGTCTGCTGTTAGAAAGAGCAAGTAACAAAGATGGATACTAGAGAGCAGAAAGCTTTTTGTTTTTTAATAAAGACTGAATCTGTACAGTGCAACCGACTGTGTGAAGAATATTAAGGAGACGCTTGCAACTACGTCCTTATCGTTTGCAGTTGCTACAGGTCTAAAGCCTACAGACTACGGTTTACGTGCCAATTTCGCAAGTGAAATATTGCTGCATAACAATGAAGATTTTCTGGATCGTGTCGTCTCCAGTGATAAATCGACATTTCACCTAAGAGCTAATGTGAACACTCATAATGTTTGAATCTGGCCGTCAGCAAATCCTCAGGAGATGACACAGTTCAAATGAGACTCCCCTAAATTGAATGTGTTTTGTGCCATATGGCGGAAGGTTTATGGGGCTTTCTCATCTATCGACTAGATGTGTACCATGTGACGAATGAATATCACATCAGACACTTGTAGCAAAGACTGTTTGAGGTGCTCTTTTACTTGATGCATTGCTTATAATTGTACGTAAAATGTTAATAAGTACTACGAAGACTTAAAACCCCGATATTCATTTTGAAACACCCTGCATTTCTCACCAACAGTGTTGGAACTAAGATGTAAAAAGGAGAGAAAATTTTCCTTGTAAAGTTATTGTTTAAAAAAACGACATTATTATAAGTCGAGACTATAACTACAACAACAACACGGGTTAGCAGTCAAAAAAATGTAATCAAATGTACATTAGGTGACCAAAGTGACACACACGGGTGTGTCAGATAGATACCTCGGATGGATACCTAACTGTTGACATCAATTGGACGGGCCTTCGCGTAGTGTTGCCAATTAGTGAAATTAAAACTTCCCTAAATTTGGGCAAAAAATTCAATATTTTTGCTTATAAATCTGTACCTATACGTCCGAGTGCAAGCCAACTTACGCCAATCGAACATTTGTCCTTACTGAACAAACGCGGGTACAGATCGTTACCCTCATTTGAATTAGAATGAGGTAATTAGGGGGCTCACGGAAAATTAGTATTTAGGTTCTAAGTCTTGATTTTTCTAGTTTTACCCTACTTTTCTCTTTACCATAATATATTTTTGGTAATTAGAAGCTTTGTTCCTTGAATATCGCCATAATACTTGTAAGATATATTAGCGGTGTACCAATGTTTAATTTAAAATAGTTTGTGTCTGTCTGGTAGCAGTGTTGCCAGCTACATAAAATTATAATTCCAGATCTTAGGGGGAAATTTTGGGAAAAGTATCTGTTTTGTCTCTATTATTTCCCTCTTGTTCTCTACATCGGAACAAACGTACCAGCATCTGGAAGTCTCGTCCTTTCCCTACACAACGCACTATAGAAAGTTTCAATAGAATAATTAGGGGAAGTACAGTTGAAGTTTACAGTAGACCTTGTTCTCTAATTGGAAAGATAACTGTGATTTTTTAAAGGTAGAATGAGATATTTTTTATTGACATGCTTACTTTATTAGATATCGTCACAATACTTGTAGGATATATTAAGGGGTACCAAAGCTTATTTTAAGAAAGTTTGTGTGTGTCTGATATTAGTGTTGCAAGCTACAGAAAATTTTAATTCCAGATTTTAGGGGCAAATTTTGAAAAAAAATCCCTTTTTGTTTCTATTATTTCCCTCTTGTTAGCTACACTCGAACAAACATACCAGTGTCTAAAAGCCTCGTCCTTAGCCTACACAGCGCACCATAAAAAGTTTCACTAGAATAATTAGAAGAAGTACAGTTGAGGTTTATAATAAACCATGTTCTGGAAATGGTAAGAAAATGGTGAATTTCTGAGGTAGAATGAGATTTTTTTTTAAATTTCGTGCTTAGTTTGTTAGATATCGCCATGATACTTTTAGGATATATTTTTAGACTACTAAGGTTTACTTTCAGATAATTTCCGTCTGTCCGATGGCAGTGTTTCCAGCCAAAACAATTAATTTCCGATTTTAGGTGAGAAAATCGAAAAATTTCCCTTTCCCCTCTATTATTACCCTCTTGCTGGCTACATTCAAACAAACGTACCACTACCTAAAAGCTTCCACTTTGCCCTACAGAACGCACCATAAAAAGTTTCAATAGGATAATTAGAGAAGCTGTAGCCCCGGCATATTTGTTGATTTTTGTTTCTGAGGCGTAAAAAGTGTCAAAATTGCATGTGTATGATGATACAGAATTTTTTCTTTCCCTCTTTGAATGGAAGCCAGCGACTTCAGGATTTCACTGTACCTTGCCAACACACCAAAGAATTTGTTTAGGTGACTTGAACCCATCTGGCAGAAGTGGTGCTAGATACAAAGAATTTTGAATTTCGGTTAGGG
Source organism: Thermobia domestica (assembly GCF_964235325.1). NCBI lineage: Eukaryota > Metazoa > Arthropoda > Insecta > Zygentoma > Lepismatidae > Thermobia > Thermobia domestica. The sequence goes on along the minus strand of NC_137467.1, from coordinate 22,105,053 downwards.
AATTTTTTGCAAATTTTCACCCCTACATTTACCTCAATACTTTCCCACCCGTTGAAAACACTGCAATGCAACTTACAGCAAAACATAGCCATATCCATTTTCTAAAAAGCAAGGCCTTAACCATATCAATCGAATGAATGGTTTTTGAGCAATAAGTCACTAACTGAAAATGTAGGAAAACGCCAAAAATGACCTGGGTCCGAAAGGAATAATCACACAATTTTGCTCGTATAGGTACAAAGAAACAAACGATATGCAAGTTACGAGGGCTTCGACTCAAGTTCTATTGATAATTTCAATAATCTGCAACATAAATCAATAAATAATAGTTGCCAAAAAAACAGATATTTGAAAAAAAACATGAAAAAGTACAATGTTTTTTATTAAAAAAAATTCACAGAAAAAAACCGCTTTTTTACAACACTAATATTAACATTTGCATTTCTTGTACATGAAGATACGCTTTGTATAGGTGTTACAATTGAGGAATATCTCAGTTTTGCCAAAAAGTAACATTCGCCCTTTTAGATCCAAGCCCAATATATATATATATATATAGTGTGTGTGTGTGTGTGAATGCATTTTCATTATCATACTCAGAAAGAAAATATTCATTTGGGAAGTACAAAAGAACTCAAAACCAACGTGTACTGCAAGTTAGCTTGCATTGATAGGAGTGGTTTGCTGGAATACTACAGTGCTTTACGGAAATTTACCAAAATATAAGGAGATAAATTAAATTATGTTTGATGTAGAGAACAGCAACTTCAATTAATGCATTTCTTCTACTGGCAGATATATTGAGTTCTAAATTTTTTATTCTTATGTTTATATATTAAAAAGAAAAAATGCTTCTTAATGTAATTACCACTTAATTACTACTTTAAAATAGTTGAGAGTTTATTCACATACAGGATTTGAAAGCAACATGACAATGTCAATGGCTTGCAGGAAACGTTTTAGCAAATGCATAAAGGTTGTACGTAATAGGTTATTAGAAAATAGTGAACATTCGTTATTTTTATTAGACATTTTTTCATCATGTACCTTGCATCTTACTTCAGTTTGTAGCCTATACGTGCTTTACTATAACTTAATTTCCAGTAAGTACCCAACGGACGAATCAACATAAAGTATATCACTTCCACAACACTCATAGCACTGGCTCCTAGGAAAAGAGATATCACTCCGCCAAGATACACTGTAAGGATAAGAAACATACTGATAAACATCACATGCTAATAAATGCTGCTATATAGTACTAATATATAATTTAATGCTATTTCAATTAAAATTATCGAAAAATGGTATGATTCACGACAAGATAATATTTGAATGATTGTCTCAGTGAGAACTTGGATTATGTAACAATTTTATACATCATCTTACGAGCTACAGTTTACAAATAAAGCCAAACCTTCGTTCGTTTCTGTCTCCCTCTATCTCTGTTCCTAGCTGAAAAATCATGTTGGGGGCCACAGTGTTACAAATGTACAGCGCTTACCTTTGGTATGCAGGGTCCTTGGTTCGATTGCCAGCCAAACAGCTTTTGGTGGACAACATTATGTCCGTTGATTTCCTCGTGTATACTGTTCTTCCCTCATTTTAATTCCGGAGACTCTTCCATCGTCACTCAGTTACCTTACTTTATTCGTACCCCTTAGCCTAACAGGCAAAATTGTGGCACGTTAAGCTGAAAAATTTCATTTTTTAATCACGGTTCGGAATGATAGCATGCAAATCAAACGCACTAGAATTTACATAGAGGGAATAACTTACATAGAACAGACAGGATTAACATGAATTATCAACATTAATCTTTTATTTTAAGAAGCTAAAGTTTTATATCCGTCAAATTTTGAATTGCTGAGAGATTGACCTGAAAATTGTCCTGTAGTCTAATTTAAAAATGGAGATAACAAACCTGTTGCTATATTTTTCATATGTATTAATAATTTTCAATTGCCTGAGTCTTTTCTTCATGCTTAACGTGAACAATAGTTACAGAGTTACTTGACGTCGGAGCTAAAACATGAATTGTTGCATAATACATATGAAACGCAGGATACAGCTGAAAGCGTTTTAAGGAATCGTTTATTTACTTTGCTGAAGCAATTATTGTTTTAATAGCGGACTAGGAAAATGAAAGCAAATATGGTGACTTCTCTTCATTCAAGCAAATGTATTAAGAAGTACTGAAGATTAACCTTCAAGTTTTGGGTTACAATTTGTTATACTTTATTCCAAAAGAAATTAGTTTCACCCAGTCAAGAAAGTTGTAAAACTGATAATGTAATTGTGGTAATTCTTCTACATTGATATTGACATTTTTATTTATTCTAAATTAAAACAAAAATTATGTGTAAAATTCGCGTCTTAAAATTTATAGTAATTTCACGTATGGTAGTTATGTTTTGTCCTATGCTATACAGGGAAAATGCCTGCTATAATAATACACTAATTCAATTTCCACCCATGTCAGAACATGACAAACTATAAAGAAACGGCCAAACTTAAAGGTAATTCGTAAGAATCTAGAATTATTCTTTTTTACATACTTACTGAAAGTCATCTGTAAACATGTGTATAAGCAATGCCACAGCATCAGAAAGAACGTAGGGAAAAAACAGCACTTATTTTGGCATAAGGAGTTATTTTGATTCCTCAATATTTTGGTATTTATAATTTAGTATTTTCCCTTGCCCTTCTTCTACTATACCTAATCCTACTTTTTACCTCAACCAGGAAATGGGTAATATGGTAATATATTTAAACCATGAAAGATGTCAAATATTTTAACATTTTGTTAGTTACATTACGCCACTTAACATTTATTTTTCATATCTTTTCACTGAATTAGGTTTTAAGTCTTTATTCTCTTTACATATTAAATTATTGCTCTTAGAATTTGCATATTTGAGCCTAGTATTTTGACCAAGTGTTATAACTTGATATGCATAAATATAACATAATGTTGTGCATTACTAGAGTACATACCAAACATATCCAAATGATCCTTCTTTACGGTCATTGTTCTTCTAAATTTACTTGCTTCAAACGTTATTAGATATATATCTGCATTTTGGTATTCTACCCATTCGTTTGCATCATGCCTACATAAGAGAGTACTACAAGTAAATAGAGCATTTTCACCACTACATTAAATATTTAAATTTTTCTACGCACAAGGTAACTGCATTATATTTTGTATTTTAACTTTTGTGATCTAATTACTGATGATTCTCCTGGAATTAAATTGCAAGTTTTTGTCAAGATTGGGTTGTGTGTGTATAAAATGTTTAATAGATACAAAGTGGAAATGACGATAAATTTTTAGTGATGTGGATTTCCATAGGTATTTGTTTTGAAAAAGTATTATAGTGTTTATCGACTTATTTCAAATACGATAAAGTAAACAACACCTGATTAACAAAGGTTTGTAATAAGACTCATTTGTTTGCTACCCTGTGTGCTTATATTTGAAAAGAGATGCACTGCACCTACATATGTGTTATAATAGTGTTTATATGTTTTTGGTTGTATTTTTCTACTATGACATAGTTATTTAATGACTGATGTCGTACTCATTCCTATCACATGTCATTGACTGACAAGAAAAAATTCACAATAATGAAAGGATTAAGTTAATATGAGGAACAATGTCCTGGAGAAGTAAATTCGAACACAACGATACATACGAAAGTATGAAACCTCGTCACAAAATGAGAATATCTGCATATATCATTCTACCACAAACAGAATAAGAAAACTTACAACTAAAATTTAAATAAATAAAATGTTATCATTTGGTGTAATTACATATTTGCTACATGTATCATACACCAGTTTGGAATATTTTTTCTTGATTATTTTCCTTCTTTCCTCTTGCTAAACAAAATAACTGTACTTAGCGTATTATTGTTGACAGTATTTGCATGTAGCATCAATGGTTTCTCTTTTTTATTTTAGATCTGCGAAGATTTACACATTGTCCCGTAAGACGCAATATGGTATTAAGTAGTAAAAATTTAGTTGTCATTTCTTCCGTTATTTTTACTTTATTTGTATAATATTTATTACATTATTATATATACTTTATTCATACTTACTTTCCTCATCCATACTCTATTCCCCATACATACTTCTATTCATATTTATTTTGGAATTATGTAATAAACATATATCCATTAAATATATTTTTCATCTTTTGATTACTAGAATAATCATATATATATATATATATATATATATATATATATATATATATATATATATATAACTTTTTTAGATTCATGAACTTCCACCTCAACCATTACTAGATTGCGATTAGAGGGGCACAAGTGAATGTCGCATTGTTATTTGCATTGTTGTTTTTTTTATTTTTGAAGGTCACCCTTGTGGATTAAATATTTAAACCAGTTTCGATTCCATAAACTCAATCCTCTTTAATGATATTCCAAACATAAACCTCATACTTAAAATCTCAACGATTTATATAACAGGATACGAAATGCTACACCACATGTTATTTTAGGCTCAAATTTTTGGTCATACAATGTATGAAAGATTCCAGGTGGTGATTAAGTTTAAAGAAACAAATAATTTGGAACCATTTAATTGCAATTTCTAATATTAATCACATAATATTTAACTTGGTGACAGGTAGTATGTGGAGAGAGATAGAAAAAAAAACTCCGCGAAATATATATTTATTTAGTATTATTAGCCCGTGTACTCTCTCACCAACTACAACTGTTACTTAATTTTCCTAATTTTTTTTACCTTTAGCTCAGCGAAGATTTACATTCATAAAAGATTATTTATCTTTATCTTTCATCATTCTTACCACTCCTGAAGTTAATTATCTTGTATGTCACTTGTACCAACCTTCATTTTATATTTTCGATTCATAATATTTTCACGTTTTAACCCGCCAGAGCAGGCGAGAGATACTTTAGTTTTATTAGAATTATTAAAGGTGTATGTGCTGTAAAATATATGTGGGCTATTGTCCCATTACAAAGAAAATGTTTAATTATTTAATATAGCTTCAAAACGAAATACACATTAAACTAAGATCAATAAATATTGCGGAGTGAGACTTCGCGCGCATGCCTTGATGTTAAAATTGACCACGCGTGCTATGGAGGATTAAGATTTATATCATGCGGTGGTGACTGAAATACTTCTTACAGTTTTTCTACATATTATGTAGTACGCTTTTTGTAGGTTCGGAGTATCGGGGCATTACAATCTATGCGGTGACAACAAATGGGGCGAGACAATGGTATCCAGCTAGACATGCGTGCAGTGGGACTTAGACTACTACCTACCTAATGTGTGACGGTTTGATCAAAACTGGAGTGTCCATCAATACAAGATTTCAGTATCGTACAGAACGACAATTATGTGGCATTCATTTAAACAATTACGTAGAATGTAGATTTGGGTATATATTTTGAATGGTTTCCAAAAACGTTTAATGGTAATATTAGAAACCTTACAGATAAACAGGTTTTTAATTAATAGTTAAAAAGAAACGGAAGATCTAAAGAAAACGAAGTTTTCTCTTTGCACCAGATGAGAAATTTGACATCGTTATGATTGTAGGTAAGAAAAACGTTTGTATGATATCATTCGAATCGCTGCGAGACCTGTTCCCCTCTAAGAACTTTCCAGTCCCCAAATTAACACCTCCATTTTAGTATCATACTTGATAATCTTTCTCCGTAAAGAGAGTTGTGAACTCGAAGTTAAGCAAATTCCATGAATTCCAGTAATCATTCCTAAACTTACTGGGTTTTATAAAGCCGTGTGTGGACAAAATATATTCCTAATTTCAATAAACTGATATAAGTTGATTACTGTTACTATTCAATTCTTTTTCACAGACTTAACCTGCTTCGGCAACTGTTGCAAGTATAAATGCATTATAAATAAAAATTGCTCTTTACTATTATCTAGTCTATTTTGACTTTATAGAAACGAAATTATAAATAAGGTACACTAAAAGTTAATAAACTGCGACATAAGAACCACCTGCATAAATCATAATTATAACAAGTTGACTTACACAATAACAGATTTCCTTTTCGTAATATACCATGTTTGTAAGCAGTTAGGCAAACAGTTGCATTTGTTTAGTACTTTCGATGAATAAATCTTCCCTAAAATATATAGAAAACAAATTTAGGAAATAGCAAATGTTTTGAATAATAGTAGTTGAAAGGTAAAGATCAATGTATTCAAACAATCGACTAAACTAAGTATAATCTAATTTTCTGTGTGAGTCCTGAGCGGAGATATAATTAGTCGTCATTAAAGAACTAGTACACATTTACCAGTAGAGTATGTGGATTTGTTAATCGCTTACCTGTTACATACTCTTAGCTTAATATACTGAAGCTAGTAAGTCACATTATTTGAAAGCGGTCATTCTAACTTATCTTGAGGAAGGGAAGACGTTCTGATTGGACTCCATTGATTCAACTCAACCTAATGATTTTACTGAAGAAAAGATGTAAGCTTACATAATACTCAGGTCACTTAATGTGTCGTTTCTTATGACTGATCTGCAGTGCGAAGGAATCCAAGGAAAGACATATTTAAGAATAAAATTAATGTCGAAACGAGAAGGAACAAGAACAAAAGAAAAATCATAATAAATAGAAAAAGAAACCATGTACAGAATTATTTTCATTGCGTTGCTATCATAAAAATAAGAAAACAAGAACAAAGTGAGGCAAAAGGCAAACTTCCATTAAATAGAACAACGTTCACATAAATAACGGGAAGCGAGATATACCACCAATCACTTCTATTATTAGTGGAGGGAATGGACGAAAATGTGGAGAAAGAGGTTCCAATCCTTCCAATTCTATATTCTAACCATTCCAACTCTGGTTAAGTTATTTCCAAATTACTGCTGGTTTCCGGAAGTGAAAGGCTAGAATTACCACAGAAAATGAGCTCCGTGATAGGGGAAGTGTCAAGCTGTTATTATCTTGATGCTCAGGAAATCTAGTGGGACGAAAATCTCGAAGTCGAAAATCTCTCGGCCAAAACATCGCCTATCTAAAACCTGGCGTGACCAAGGCATTGCTGACGAAAACGTCCCGTATCAAAATCTCGCCTGGCTGAAGTCTCGTGTAGCTAAATCTTGCCGCCCAAATTCGTTGCGAACCAGAATCTCTCGTTGACAAAACCCAGTGAAACCAAACCTTGCCTAGGAAAAATCAAATCCGTACCTCGCTCCAACGATTTCTATAATGTAGAATGTATTATAAATCAACATAATTATATGCTTGGAGGACAAATAATACACAAAACTAATAACGAGAGAAAATGCCAAAAAATTATGCTTGAGAAATTATAGATATATAGATATATAAAATGAAACATTTATCATCAAACACTCTTGTAACTTTTAAAGTACAAAAGTTGACATTTTATATACCAAGCAAACAACAAGATGGGAACATTGTCCAACATACACTGTGATACTACCACATTTACAGTGCTACGTACTCAACATAAGGTTAATGCATCGAATGATACTAGGTCAGATATTACATATTTCTAATCAAACTATTAAGCTGAAACATAAAATACTACACTTGTTTTGCAGTATTCTACACTACGGATGGTATAGTGTTATAACGTTTCATAAACAAGCACAGTTAGGAGAGTCCTCTACATGTAGTACCACAAATAGACGCAGGATGTAATGCAAATTTAAAGTACCTTTGCCGAATTCTATGGTCTTCACATGACAAGCTACGAAAAAAATTGAAAGAAAGTTACTACGAATAGAAAATCTGACTTCTTTCAGAGGACCTTAATTAAACAACAGTTTTGGTAGCTATCACATTTAATTGTGCAGTTGGTGTGCAATAGACATAAAGTTCATAATCCCATTTACTCTAATTTGATATTTCAAACAATATCGAATAAGTAAGAAACTAACCTAAAAACTGATATATTTCTTAAAATCGCATCTTTGGGAGAATTATTTTTTTAAAAAAGATTTCATTTATTTTGCTTTTAAAATATTATAATTTTTTTGTAGATGTAATTACTAGCAATTCTCGGATTTACAAAATTTTGAACGTTGTTTCGAACCTTACTAGTGTTTACTATAACTTCAGAACGGTTTGAGGCGGCATTGAAATCAACATATAAATTGTAAACGAATTACAAATGGGATAAGATAATTATCTAAATAGTTTGAAATAAAGCTTTCCCAAAAGTATAACAGTTCAAATTACCCATAACTTTGTTTTTACTAAGTCGAAATCGGTCGTATCATTATCATATTAGACACTAGAGTACTTAGGATTTACGTCATAATGACTGCCTCACTTTCGTTATTACTACTGTGTTAATTAACCTTTAAAGTGCCATTGTGTTGGCTTATGTACTTTTAAATTTATTTGTCCCATAAGTTTAAATTCGTGTAACTTCCTATAACGAATACCCTTCAATTACGGACAAATAGTCGTCTTAGTTATTAAGAGGTTTCATTGTAATTACTTGAGATAAAGAAAAAATTAATTTCCTGCGTACGCTCGGAAAACAGTAATTATAATAAATAATTAACTAGCCATACAACATAGAAAACGGCTGCTAATTTTACAAGGAGAAAAGAAAGATGGGACACAAATTCTTAAACATCTACTAAACATTCGTGGTTCCGTGTCACGTAAGACCTTATCCTTTTCCCTTATATTATTTTTATCAGTACTTTCCAATATGGAACATTTAGAACTCTGAGTAAATGTTTGTTCGAAGTTTCCGTCCCGTCTGCTTTGGACAAGAGATATTTCGTCCATGTAAGTTTTGACCTGGTTAGATTTTCAGTGGCGAGGTATCCAAAGTAGCAGATTTTGGGCATAAAGGTTTTAAACACGAGAGGTCTTGGGCGGCGAGTATTTTAACACGCGAGGTTTTTATCACGCAAACTTTTTGACACTGTTACACATCTTTGCAATACTTTTCTGATGCAGAATACTAACAAGAATGATTTTTTTCTTCGAAATTTTGATAAATTGCAGTACACCTGTTGTATCTTTTACTTTAGATTAAACCATTTCCTACTCTGTCACAGATTTTTTAGAGTGTTTGCCACATTATCTTTAATATTTTAAAGTATATTTTTCTATTTAATTACCTGTCAATATGTAACGGAAAAGTGACAGTTTGAACCAAGCTCTTCCATTTTCTTCAATACTAAAGAAAAGTGTCAAGACCTTAAAAACATTATATTTAGTCTCATACATCATATGATGGCAGCCAATGTGCTGAGCACACAGCAAGGATCTAAAAAACTTTCTTCCTGTATATGGCAATTTATGAACTATAATGGAAGATGAATTTATTTAGGTTTTATCTGTAAACATATTACTTTTTCTTAATAGACAAACTTAGAACGACCTTTGTGTTTGTACACCTAAAAGTTTAAGTATATGTTTGTTTTTCTGTTGTTTATGTCATCAATGAAAAAGCAAATGCAAGGCTTAATGAAGAACTGAACATACCTACGTGGTGTGGAATGGACTTTTGAACGGACCCAATCGGGCACAGAATATTTAGAACACAGTGCATTTTTATACATTACGTTAATAGCCAAAGCTCTAAGTAGAGAATAAACGTAATTTTCTTTGTTTTTTTACATGTCATTTTGTGATCTTTTTGTGGCTTATGTAAACTGCAAAGAGAAATATATATTGTATTTTCCGATTGCGTTAGGTATTGTGCCATTAACAAATTTAAAAGATTTAAATAAATCACGGAGAGATGAAATGTAAGCATGCTGATATGATTCATACAGTAAGGAGCAAAATCAGCTATCATGCGAAAAAATGGCAACTTTATTTTAAAATTTGTGGTTGATAACACAAGTGCTTTATGTCACCAATAATACATACTTTTCATTTTCTTGAGACATATTAATCCATCTAAATTACATCTGGTATTCATTCTTTCCGAAGATCCTAAAATTAGAAATAAGGGAAAAAAGCTTACATATAGGTTTCCAGCTTAGTACTTTACAGAACAAAATAATTATTTTACTAATAACCTAAAAATGATATTACCCTGTTTCTTCAAATTCTTTACATAAGTGATACTTATAAATTATGAAGAATGTTTCTAATTTTACAGCACAGGGTCGTGTACCATTGAAGAGTAAGTGTTAAAAACCTTAATTTAATATATTACTGTTACGCTTTTAGCTCATTGAGTCTAATTATTATTATTTTTAACACTAAAATATTAATTTTGTGATTTTTGGAGCTCCATAATTCAATAAGAGTACGTATTCCCACTACCATTAGAAACAGTCAATTACGATGGTCAAATTACGATGGTCTTAGATGTTTTCAGATCTAAGAGCTCCAAGCTACATTAAAATCTGCCTTTGAATCGGAATGACGCTTCTTTTTCCGGCGCAGCCTCAGGTTTACTTGAAACGGAGTTACTATCTTGTTCACTCCCGGATACGCCACTGAGCACAGAATAATCAATGTCCTTACTATTAATTACTATTACTATTACTAACTCATAACCGTCTGAGTCGGAGTCATTCATCAGTTCTGCAATTTCATTATCGCTAAATATTTTGCCTCTTCTTTTTGTAATACCGCCGCTCGTGAAGGAATATCCATTCTTTTCTTTCAATCAAAAAGCACAAGATATACTTACGAAAATATAAATGTCCATTCGTCCGTCTCATTGCAATGAACCCATATGATGTGAGTGTAAGTTTTTGACGCCTACGAACCGAAGGGAAGTGTTGAAGACTTAATAAGTGCGACGTGATTAGACGCAAATACAGCCCTCGTCACCTACTCATTGCATTGATTACTTTCGTTGAAAAAAAAACAAAAAAACAAAGGACTCATTCTGTGTTACATTCAGCAGGGGAATTGATCGCAGAACTTGGGTGAACACATGATTGCCAAGGCTACAGTAAATTTCTCTTTAACCTTTAACATGTTCGTAAGCTGGAGAATGTGTATACTGATAGATCTTAAGGTAGAAATGGAGCCATTGTTTATAAATATTAGGGAAGATAGCAGGAGCAGCGACTAGTCAACAAAACCATAACGAAAGTGAATGAAGTAAATAGATTAAGAGATGAGTTTTTGGATGTGTTACTTCGTTTTATTTCGATTACATTAAGATGTGTACACTCATGTCCAAAATTATTGTCGCATATCTATAACTGTCTTCTTGTAAGAATATAATTTGATAATGATTTTGCAGATACTTTTTAATACTGATACTATATGTAGAGTCGGGAAACGTATATTTGTAATAAATTTCATAGGAAAAGAATACGAAAATTAGCATGAGTAAAACAAAAAGTTCCTAAATGGATAAGGAAATTTTAGTTTTGTTTTATTGTTCTTATTTACTGTTCTTTTGACATGAAATTTACCACATAGCCTACATGTCTTTGCCGATTATACACATACTAACATTATAAGAAATACCAGTCGAATTCGTCATCAAATTATATTCCTACAATAACATATTTATAGACATGCGAAAATAATTTTGGAGATGAGTGCATGCATTAATATTTTTATGATGTTGTGAAAGGTTATAATAAATACTTTTTCCTATTACATTCTTATGAAGTAGGCTTCGCGCTACAAACTTCCTGAACGCGACAACACTGCACGACAGCGTTGCTGCACTTCCATTTACTGTATGCTGTTTCTTCATATAAGCGCGGGGTATTTAAAGATTGGGCTGCAACATGGCTCACCGCTTAACGCAGATAATATGTTGAATAAACATTTTTTTTAATAAATAGTCTACCAACTAAACCCTTTTTTGTTACTAGTTCCAAATATTTGGAACACTAGATTTCCAAATTTTCGAACAGTGTTTTGTATGTTTCTCTACCTACCATGGCAAAGGAGATCAGAGCGCCGTACATTTGTTTTAATTACACAAAAAATATCAAGTGATGAAAATTGAACTTTTCACAACTTATAGTTAATGGATGCATCTACATATTGTACACAGGAAATTATTTCACGTGATCTCTTTTCTGAAATATAGCTCTATAAACATTGATCTACCAAAAAAGTACGAAAAAATACGCACTTTTTCATTAATTTCTATTTTTTCTCATTACATAGTACAAAGAAAATTTTTATATCTTAAGTATTGAAAAGACAACATTCCAGCAATTCCAACGAGGTACGACAATGAAATATAAGTTTTGACTGAACGTCACGGCAGCACCGCGAAGTCAGGGGAATATCTTTATGAAATGGATAGTAGTTGTATCAATTTTTGTCGCATGATACAGTTTATGAAAATATACGTGGGTACCAGTTTAAAATACGCACTATTGATTTAAAAGTGCCAAAATTACTGTTATGAGCATATCTGAGTATGAGAATAGGTATTACTGAGTATCAGTATATATATATATATATATATATATATATATATATATATATATATATATATATATATATATATATATATATATATATATAACTCTAAAAGTTAAGAAATGTAATAGAAAAATACATATTTTCTAAAATTTGTAAAAAGGAGAGTGCTTTGGTATATAATGGACTTTTCTGTAATTATGTTTGAAAGTTAAGTAGGAGTCGATAATTCCACGTTAGTTTTAAATGTTTTGGATCCATAATAAATCTATTATTCAGATTTTCTCAAGTGATTGTAGATTTGTTCGATTGAATTGCTCAAATCAAGCTATATTTTTTCAGAAACTTTCTCATTTACTCCGAAAGTTTCCGAAAGGAATATTTCCTCAAGTTTGAAATAAATATGTCCCTCATTACGGAACTGGTTAAAGTGTAGGATGTTTAACAAACCGTCATAGGCCCATAATCTTTATCGGTCAAGAGTAAGACCGGTAAACTGCATCCGGCAGATCGATCACGACACCTGCCTTCAAAAGAGGAATCGAACTTAAACCCATAGGATCCGTAAGTACTAAATTAACCTGCTGCTGGCTCCCAAGTAGAAACCAGACTTAACTGAAAGCTCACAAAGCCTCAGAGAAACTTTAAGAAAAATCCAATTTCCAAGCTAGGAGCAGTAATCCAAACTCTGATTTAAAACGCTGAGAAACTTCCTGTCTCAGAATCACTCATATGAGTTTCGAAAAAGTGCTAAACTTCAACGGAACCTAACAACCTATAATGCCATGTCTAAGGCAAAAACGCAAGCATAAAGCTGTGACAAAAAATCTCTTATAGGCTTCGATGGTAAAGTCTGGTCAAAAATAAAGATAAGGAGGACAGCTTCTCCTTATTTTGTAGAGAACTGTCCAAAGGAACCCCCTTGATCTCCCTTACAAACAATCCATTCATACTACAAGAGAAAAAGGTCTTCCTTCTCTCCAAAGCTGGCTGACTAAATCCAGAAATTAACTGGATTCTAAAAGTAGTAAGAGGGAAAGAAATATTATTGTCAATTATTTTTTGACAATATGAAAGAAAAGAAAAAAAAACATGCAAAAGAAAAACATAATTTATTACATATTGTTAATAATTTTATTAACATATTATTAATAATTTCATATAAAATTATATGTTGAAACATAATTCATATATTTAACAATATAAAACATTTTATTAATAATTTCCTACATGCTAATCATAAATTAAATGCTGCATAGGAATGGGATCCCCATCTTATTTGAATTTAACACAATTAAACATGTAATGATGATATATATATATATATATATATATATATATATATATATATATATACCTACGATATTAAGTTTTCTAATATATACAAGGAAGAAACATAAAGTGACTCTTGAAAAACATTCCACTGTAATACATAATTTTTGGTTTTTAAATGCACATAACCGTGATGCGGTGTCAGTTTCTTGTTTTGAAAGTAAAAGGAATAATATGTGTATCAGGTCGTTATCTCTTGGGAGTGAGTCGTTAGCTGAAGGAGGTCACGGATGCGGAGAAAGGGACTGATAAGCCAGCAGTTGTAAACGAGTATGTTCGTCAGTGCGTGGTGAACATTGTTATATTTGCGAGTGAAACGAGAAAAACAGAAAATGTGTGTCCGATAAAAAAAGTGGAAGTTAAAAGCTTTTTTTTCTACAGTGTTAACAATGACAATCTTATTATTATGGCTGCTAACCAGAAGTTCTTAAATCAAGTTGATACTATTCCCCATTGTGATGATATGAATGACATACTAACATTTCAGTTTCTTTGGCAGTATATCAAGTAATTCAGTCTGGACAATACCCATGGATAGCAGTATTTGTTAGCTCTCTGGTCGGACTAGGACGTCAGGTATTTCTATAATAAATATAGTAAAAAATTGTTGGTATCTAAAGATTGGAGTGTTATTTGCAAATCGGTTTGTTTGTTTCCTTACTTCTGTAGGAAAACAACAGATTTTACGTTAATATTTTCATTGTTTACAAGAGCCGACTAAAAATGTTATGCGATGCCTTACCTACGACCAGCAAGAAAATATGGTAGCTTGTCGATTTTGAAGTTAAGTTCATCTCAACGAATATCAACATCTCGGCCGATTCTATGATACCGAACATTTTGAACCCATACATCTGTAGCAAACAAATAAAGATGAGGTGAGCAATTTTTGTATGGTGAATATGTGGACTACGCCTTCCGCTAGTTATTTAGTACAAGTTTATTAGGAGAGGGACTCTTCATTGAAGCCAGTTATGGATGGAATAGAGCGCAAGGAAACAGTTGATGGTTATAAAATAGCAAAGGGCAATTTGTGTGAGAAGAGTAAGGCTAAAACTAATCCTTTTAAGATGTGTTTACTAGCTTCGAATATAATAAAGTGTTACCCTTCCTCAATTTTGCATAAAAGTCACCAAGGATTGGGCAAAACTATAGGGAACATACCTTCAAAATATATCTGGGAAGCGATGCTGGGCCGAATTAAAGATTATATCTTATCGTGTGACCGGTGCCAGAACAACAAAAGTAGTAACATGAAACCTGTGGGACAATTAATCGCGAATTATGCCACAGTAGTTAGTGGATTATGCATGCAGATGCCGTAGGGCCATTGCCAAATACAAGGTCGGGAAAATGCTGCTTGATCGTTGTGAACTCATTTTCCAAAACGATGTTTTTCGAATCTTTTGAGAGTTTGTCATTCCAAACCTTGATTTTGATTAAGAATTTATACAAATTAAAGCGTCCAAAACGCTTTCCGTTGGAAATTGGACACGATAATCATTCTCTCTACACATGAACGAAATTTAAAGATTTCGTATTTACCTATACTAATGGAATCATCGATGAGCGTATATCTCCATATGGCTTTGAACAGGAGAAAAAAAGCTACTCCCATGAAAATGATATTTTCTTATAATGTTTGTGACCTACTGAATGACAAGTGGAATGTGGCCAGTACCGATGTAACGAAAAAGATCCTCAATTGGATCTCGGTTCGTCTTAGAATTTCAACCTTTTGTGGCAAAAAAAGAAGCAATAAAGTAAACGGAGGTTACCTATTTCATATATTAAAGGACACAAGGTGTTGTTAAAAGCCCAAGTGAGGTCGTAGCTCGCTGATAAGGTTAATATACCAACCTATAATATCTTGGAAGCTAAAAATGTAAATGGTTTTCGGTACGTTAGGAGATCTCACGTGTCCTTACCTAAAAAGTATAGAGATCAAAGGAAGCCATAACTTTAATCTTAAATTTGGAATGCTTCGATGGTCGAAGGAAGACTTTGTAAATAATTTTAGAGTTATAAATGATAATGAAATTTTAATATGTAGACATTGGTAAACATTTGTATATTAGATATTAAATCTCACTCTATTGCAGATCTGTGTATGTATTAAGGGATATAATTATGAATGTGAATTATTGTCAGGATCTATTCATAAATTATATATATATATATATATATATATATATATATATATATATATATGGTACCTGATTGATTGGCCGCTGTCACTCAGTGGTAGTGCATTCACCTCTGCTGCTTGGAGTCCCGGGTTCGATCCCAGCCCCCACCATGTGAAATTTGTGGTGGACAAACACCGTGTGTGGGGGTTTTCTCGTGGTTCTTCCGTTTCCTACCACTCTTCATTCCAGCATTTAATTCATTAGTCATCATCACCGTCTTATTTATCCTAACCGGCATATACGTGGGACGTAAAACTCAAAGATTTCATTTCATTTCATTTTCAAGGTACCTGATAATTGTCATAGGAGAATGAACAGGATGTAGATACATCCGGAATATCACTTCCATGCAAGAGATTAGATTTTTGTATTGTAACTTTATACAAAGATATATCGATAGATACAGGGTGATTCTTTATAGTATTCACAACTTCAGTCAGTTATAATTCTTTATTGGAACCATATACAGACTTGGTTTCTATTATATTATACTGAAAAACACTTTAAGTTTGACTCATGTCCAGAAGCAGTGCCACATTTCAGTCGTTAAAAATATGAATTTTACTGGTGCACAAAGAGCAAAGTGCATGTTTTGATTTGTAGAAACGAAGTTTGCAACGATTCTACGGCGTATGTTTCGTACATAATACGGCAAGGAACCTCCCAACAGACCAACAGTGTATAAATGCCAACAGACATTCATTGAAACAGGTTGTTTTGTGCCACACAGAAAGGCTCCAGGCTTCTCATACGTGATTGACGATGAATTCAAATTAGAAACTTGTGTATTATTGGATCCTCAATATTATTTTCTGAGCAAATATAATCGCACATCTGCTTCTAGTATATTGTACTGTTTTCACGTTACTTTTATCTCTCATATCAAATTTTAGTACAATTGAGTAAAAGTTTTATTTTTAAATGCAGAAACCACTATCTGAAATGTTTTTCTTTTTATTTCAATACTTACAGAAGTAAAATTAATTTTCAGCGCAATATATAATTGAATCGGTGAGTAGAAAGACAGTACTAGCCTAAAAGAAAGAATTTTGAGATATTTTCAAAAAGAGCTTTTGTTTGCAAATATCATAAATGTAGTCGATATTAAAATAATGGAACTATTTCAAACTGTTATCCTAACTCGTAAGAATGTCCTTTTTGCCTAATTGTTTTTTAACATGTGCCGCAAATCTTAAATAAAAGATTCATCACTGCGGGTCATGTACTGTTTTTTAATCAATTTCCCTTAACAAACTTTACACGTTAAGAATATAACTACAAGATAGAAACAATATTTCATGAAAGTAAATTGAACATGCTTGATATTATGCAAAGCAAAAGAAAGAGTATTTAGTAAACAAATCTATATCATGTCACTCAAACACTTGAAACACATGAAACATTTAATAAACACAAAATGTAACAAAATAAAACTTCTTCAGCTTTCTCGGTCGTTTTACAAGTAGAAATCGTATTGGAGATGGTAATGCTTCCTTAGGCACATACTTTATCTTCTCTCGACGACTCACTGCTGCTGTTATTCATTGTTCATAACTTTCAAACCATCAATGTAATAACATATCACATTCACAAGAGAAACAATAACGAATTGCATAAGTGACAAATAAACGTCAACACATACAAAGGTATAGTTCTCGACCTAAAGCGCCGCGCTCCTAGCACGATTATTCGTGGGAGAAACACCAGTACTAGTCCAGGACAAATACTTCTTTTCCACTAATTCAGTACCATGGATATAACTTTAAACCAGCTGTAACGGGCCAGGGCTTGCAAAGTTTACTGTTTTACATTTGCAACGGGTGGTTATATGTTTTTTGTTTTACTCTTTGTAGATATCTCAAAATGGCTGATTTTGGGCTAGTGCTGGATTTCTATTCAGCGAATGAATTTTTCTCTATTTTATAGCTAATCATTACATTGTTAATATATACAAGTGGGACGGTAAAAACTGGTAAAGTTTGGATACGTTACTTATATAAACGAATACATTCTGAAACTTAGTTATAATAAGAACACTAGTATCTAAAGTTAATTATGTTCATATTTTTTTATTAACATTTAAAATAAGAAGAAATAAAGACGCCTACGAGACCTCAAAAATATAATAGGATATAGTGCTGAAAGTTGCTCTGAGAGTTAATTGGATTGAAAGAGAATGTGCGGTATATATTTTATTGCACTAAAGTTGAATCTTTGTACGTAAATTATCTGTATTATCTAAATGGTGCATCAGGTGTTATTATGAGTAATTTTTCTCCGAGTTATAACTAGGTTGCTTTATACGTTTATAATTATTCTCATCAAATACGTTAAAACCTATTATTATAAAGACACTAAACTGTGCCCATTGACACAAAATATAAATATTGCATCTCACGCAAGACGTCATGTTGATTAAGGCAGACAGGTTGATTAATACGAGGAAAACAGAAATAAAGAGTCACGTTTTAAGAAAGAATACTATATCTGCTTGGTAACAGTTATTTGCAATGAAATTGGAGTAGCCAACAATGTGTAATCAAAGCCGATATAGCATTGAACAAAAATTAGTTGTTGCGGTTGGCTTCACGAAAGACGTTACACAGGTGACACCATGGAAAGTGTTAAAGCGAAATTTACAAACCGCTTTGTTATTAATTCACCAAGATAATCAACAATTTTGGAGTGGAAGAAACATGTATTTGCTACGGGTAATGTGAAAGACCTTCCCGGAAGCGGTCGATCGATAATACGGAGGGGAAAGTGCCGTGAACTTTAAGCATCAGTGCTGCACTCAGCTTCAAAATCAACACCTGAATAATCTTCGGAGCTTGGTATTCCTGAGACCACCATGATGAGGCACATGAAAGAACATGTAAAACTGAAGGTTTGCCATACAATGCATGTTAATGAACTGAGTGACGCCGACATGGATGCGCGGAAAGCAGCATGCATAACTCTTCTTAAGGTTTCCTTCCAAACGATCCCGTGGTGCAGTCCTCTTCACAGACGAGAGTGCTATCTACGGAGTATGTGTTCTCGGAACGTTGTAATGTGGTGTAAAGGAAACCGGTTTTATAAAGAGATGGAGAGAAACCCACCACACGTGATGGTGTGGGCTGGAATGAGTGCAACACGCATTTTTGTGCCTTATTTCTTCGAAGACAATGTTAATGAACATTCTTACCTGGAGATACTTAATGTGTAGTTGTTGCCTCAACTGAAGGGAAATGCTATGAAAGATACTATTGTGATACAGCAGGATTGAGCACAAGCACACTTTGCGATTTACGTGCGAATTACTTGAGTCAGACGTTTCCTGGCCGCTGAATTGGAAGTGGTTGTGCATCTTCATCAGCTCCCTTTGCCTGGCCTCCAAAAAATCCCGATCTGACGACACCAGACAATAAAGCAACACTTATGGGTTTCATAAAGCAACAAGTAAGAAACACTCCGTGCCACATAACAGGAATTACGAGCAGTTGTGGAACACGCCTTCAACCTCGTAACTCGAAGTTGGCCCGCTAAACATCTGCGAGAACATGGCGTAGAATTTAGCTGTGTTACGACATTGATGTTGATCATACCGAGATGTTTATGGCTCCTAAAACTTTTAAGATTCCAAGGTAACAGGTTAGAGACATTCTACCATATTTAACACTATACTCTTGAAATTTCCAACAATTCTCCCTAACTTTCTTTCAATTACAAGATTGAAATTTTGCACACCCATAATTATAACACAATATTTTTACAAAATGTCAGATCTATACGTCATTCCAGGTCCGAACCACATGGCAAAGTGTTTGGCGGGATTTTCAGAAAATGTCTGGACTTCTCGGTTCAGGTGTATGATACGAAAATGTGAATATATCAGTGCTATAGTTATAAAGGTTTTGTTGTACAAAGAAAATGGTGTTTTTGCCATGCCTGTAGGTCAAATGATAATGAGAGAGTACATTTTAAAGTATTTTATATGTATATATGAAAGAAATGGCCCACCCTCAGACTTTCAAAAATTTCTCCCGACAGTTTTCAAGATACAAGATTGAAATTTTGCACACTTACTACATTTTCTAATGGCAATTCAGATCCGTGCGTGAACTCAAGCCCGGCTCAGAAGGACGCAAAAATTTCGGAAAAGAAATTATTTTTAAAAATCTCCCGGTCTTTTTTTCTATTTTCCCCTTTCTGCTCTACAATACGGACAAGCGAGTGGTAAGTACAAATTGGAAAGTACGCTCTATCGTGAGAAACATGAGGCATGAACCATGATTGTACAATAAATAGTACGGAAGCAGTAGCTGTTTGAGTGAAAATCTAAAATTTACCTCAAAGAATGGAAGATCTAAAACGGTTAAAAGTAAGGTAAATATAACTCATGAGTTATAGTTACTGACGTGTGATATAATATGGATTGTTATTACATTTTAAGTGTACCTTCCAGGAAAGGAATATAGGATATGAATACCGTTAACATTCTGAAACGATGAGTAATTAATAGTAAATTAAGAAGACCAAAATCAAAGCTGAAAAGCACAGAAGATAAAAGAAAAATCATTTCTGGTCACAGGACTACGGCGGAAAGTGTTTTGGCACACATGCACAAACACTACTAGGAACGTGAAATTATTAGTTGAGGTCTCTGTGTGTGTGTGTGTTGTTTCGCAGAAGGATTGTTCGAAAAATTGTAGGCAGCAAGCGGAGTGAATCAATCGTAGAGCGCTTATCTCTAGAGCAGGGAATCCAGGATACGATCGGAAGTTAATGAGTGCTTTGTAGTGGGCAAATATAGTCCGTGTAGGTTTCCTTGTGATTCAAGCTTGTTCCCTCACATACGCCGTTCTACGATAGTCTTCAACATATCATCGCTCCTTATTCTCAATGCATAATTATTGGAGGTTAGGCTAAGAAAAACAGTCAAGTAATAAACAAAATGGAATGAATAATTTGTAATCAACAATAATACGTGTTTTAGAATACAATTCCTAGAAAATCATGTTTGATGAAATACGATTTTTTTTACTTTATCATCAATTTTACTTGGCTGAAACTAAAAATGAGTTTAGAAAAGTGCTCAGAATCTAGAATAGTAATCTTTGTCCCAATTCAATTTTACTTACGCTTCTTAAGAGAAACAAGTACTCAATATGAAACTAAACAAAACTATCCCCCTCAAGTAAAATTCTAATTAAATTGCAGAGGGAAATGCTGCATTATATCTGCAATTCAATGGTTTCTCTGCAAACTAAAGAGAAATTGTTTGAATTATTAATTGTTAAAAGGTGAGAGAAAACAGGTCGAAACCTAATTGTTGGTTAGTGCTCACACTGTACATTTGCTAAATTTGCCCTTCGTTATTTTCATTGAAATAAACAAAAGGAAAAGACAGAATTATAACAAACATGTATCCAATTAATACATATATAGCGCTCTATTACAGAAAGGTAGTTGTTTGTATTTAAAAGTTGCCGAATCAGTAAAAAACGTGCACTAACAATTAGGATAAAAGTCGCTAATTGGAAAAAGAAATTTTTAAAAGTAATGTAGCAAGTCGAAAAATGAAATGACATCTTTGAGTTTTACGTCCCACGTATATATATCGGCTAGGCTAAAGAAGACTGTGATGGTGAGAAATGAGTAAAATGGTTGAATGAAGGAAGGGGAGGAAACGGGAAAACCCCGAAGAAACGCACGCACACGGTATTTGTCCACCACAAAGTTCACTTGGCAGAGCAGGGTTTGAACCCAGGATCTCATGAACGAGAGGTGAACGCTCTACCACAGAGACAATGCGGTTTCTCTAGCAAGTCAGATCTACATTTGACAACTTTTTCCTCGAGTTGGCAAAAAAATATTTCTTGACATTTGAAATAAATGTTATTCTAACAGAGCTGTTTTGTACCTTCATTTATCGCAAAATTAACATTTAGAAAATTTAACATAAAAAGTTCAACTGAAAACAAAGTCACTGAAATAGCGCATAATACTCCACCCATAGTATCTGATTAGTTGGAAACAATCCTGAAATTTAAATATCGGTATTCACACTCAAAGAAGCATTGGAGGTTGTAGTTCGTTTACCCAATATATGTTTTTGCTAAACAACAACAAATTTTATAGGAATTTGAACCAGAAAATTAAAGGAATTTTTCTAAAGCTAAGTACGTCTAAACAAATGTGGGTTCTTATGTGTCACGTCAAGGCATAATGTCTTAAAATAGAAGCAACTGACCATAATCCCAACACTTGACATGATTAATTTTAGTTCCAGGTTGTCGCTCTTTTATCTCCTCGAGGGAACATTGAATATCTCGATCTTTTACACGATGGTACTTTTGCTCTTGGGGAGTGTCGTAAGATACTCTCACGAAATTTTAATTTACCATAAAAGGGATACTATAAAGTTAACCAATAAAGTTTCGTCGCTGTTTGTGGGAGGGTGTTCAATTAGCGCTCACGCTGTAAGTTGAATGCGACTGGAGATATGGCGAAGGTCAATTGTTGGCACGGGTATATTCAAGATAATACAACAAGCTTAAGGACTGTGACAAATCACTCGAAGACGCATCAAATACCGAAAAACCAACACATGTACAAAAATTAAGATCTTCAGGCAAAAATTGAGACTAACAGGGACCAAGCATGTGGGGAACTACTACTACAATTCAGTGTGAGTTCAGAAATACTCGGCAGTACATCCATCAAGTTGGGAAACACTACACGTTGGGTCAATTTGTACCACATGATTTAACTCCGGGCCAGAAGGCAACGCGACCTAACACCTGCGTTTCTTTGTTGTTTCGTATGAGGAAGGAGCCATTCTTATACAGGGTGTTGACATGTGAAGGGTCCTGTACGAAGCATCACGGCGCAGTCATCATTCATTAGCATCCTATGAATCAGTTCTAGAGCTTCCGGAACCAGCACTCCACCAGAAGAAAAACATTATATTTTTTGGTGGACTGCTCGCAATATCGTGCATTGGGAACTGCTACTAGCTGGTCAGAGCATTAATTCAATGTATATTTTGAGCAGTTGAGCCGTGTTCAAGAAAAACACAAAACTCTTGATCCAGCACTTCTGAACCGCTTAGGGGTCCTCCTGTTACAAGATAACTCTATGCCCCACGTGGCTAGGGTAACGCAGAACACCATATTACGCATTGGATGGAAACACTATCTCATCCACTACACTTCTCGCACATTGCGCATTCCGATCATTATCTGTTCCATCCCGTGAACAATCACCTTAAAAGACCCAAGTTAAAAATCCCTAGTAAAGTTAATAAAATGCACTTGATATATTCTTCACTTCACGGCTCACCAAATTCTACCGCGATGGAATCCGTGAACTTCCAGAAAATTAAATGAAAGTCGATCGATGGTGAGGGGAACTATTTTCTAGGCACTCTTCGGTTACTAATTCATGTTCGAATGTGGTGGGTGAGAAAGCGGCAGAACATTCTTCGTTACCTTTATATAATGATGATAGAATCCTGTTACTAATTTCGTAGATATGTGACATCGAAGAGATATTAAACTTGCCCAGATGTGTTAAACAAGGGAAAATAGCTCATTAATGCGTGTCTAAATCACTTGTTAATATATAAGATGTCATACAAAATTAGCATGATAATTTACTTTAGGACAGACACAGAACACGTGGTCTCATCCGAAAATTTTGGAAAACTTTTCTAAAATGTATCTGCTATCCGTTATGCTAATGAAGCGACAAGTATGATAATAGTCCATCTAATTGATTTGTAAAAGCTGTGTTAATATTAAAGTAATTTTGAAATAGGTTTTGTCTGTGAGAAAAGTGGTAAATAAAATGACGAAACCAGATGAAAAGGAGATCGGTTAATATACAGGTTTTGTGTCACATGCATAATATGAACGAATCCGTAAATAGTACATCATGCTTCTAAGAGAACCATAGACTACCTTCGATAAATTAAATTAAATTTTCCATGAATATAATATAATATCGAAGATGGATTGCAATAGAGTCGAACTCAGGTCCTTTCATTGTTGAGACACAAATTAATTAAAAAGTTTTCTACATCATATTGGAAAGGATGTGACAAGTTACGTTATAACCAAACTAAACATATCAAAACTCTGTCATTCAAATTAGGAATGGCTGTGTATTGGCTAAGAGTACCAACACACAGTAAACGATCAATTAATTCTTACCAATTTAATGTAAACTTGAAAAACATATATTATGCATTTTTGACGTAAACATTGCAGTTTCGAAATATCAATTTAGAAATGATGACTTACATAATCATAGATTAGAAAGAATTATTGCGAATTTTTTTTATCACTTAGATATATGAGAAGGGAACAAAAGGAAATTGTTATAGATATGCAGTTTGCTTCTTATATATGAACACATATTGATTTTTGTAATTACTATAACAATTCCTCTATAAACTTTGGTTATTTAAAATAAAAAGTATATGATAGGTATTTTATTATCTAATAACATATAATAGATACATTAGAAACACTAATAAAATGTGTTCTGCGTACTCAGAGGTAGTTTGGGAAGCGAACCTATTCGAAGGTTTCAGAGAAGGCGCTGCATTACATACAAAGAAGTGAAATGACTTTCAGAATTTAGAACTACTTGTTAACCTCTACCTTCAAGAAATCCAGTCTTCATTTCTGTACAATTGCACAAATCGATTTTTCTCTCAGCCACACACTGGATGTTGCAGGCATCCCTCGTGTAATATTTAAAGGCCCACAATCCGTCTACCTCATCCACAAATTTACATTTCCTCAAACTCATTGGGACTGAAACTTTAACTCTGTCTTCAACAATGTCTTCATGAACTATAAGATTGCTTTCAAAAGAAAGAGCAGATCGATTTCTATAAATCCATTTTATCTCTCCAGAAGGAAATCCTTTACCTGGAAACATGGTAATCTACAAAAAAACTTAAGTTAGAAAAAAGTAATAGTAAGAAATAATACAACAACTGATCTCACGGAGTATAGAAGAATAGTGTGGCTTATTGAACAGGATACATCATAACATACCAGTCGAACACTGTTTCGGTCATTCAAAAACTATAATCTATTTAAGAGACTAGTTTAGAAGTCTTTTATTCAGTTTCGTAAATTGTCTCATACGTTTTGTAAAAGTTTATGAAAAACGAGTCTAACATTGTACATTAAATCTTTAATTATAGTATTATTCACTTAGTAGAGATGTTATGCTTTGATTTAAGGGAATTAGTAAACACATGCATTTTTAACTTCCGTCTTTACAACTTGGTGTTTTCTACTTAAACATGAGATATACATACTCAAGAATAATTAATGAAATAACGTACAGATTACTAATAAAATTCCAACCGACCAAAGCAGTATAAAAATGAAATGAAATCTTTGAGATTTTCGTCCCACGTTATGCCGGTTAGGTTAAAGGAGACGGTGATGATGAGTAATTAATGAAATGGTGGAATGAAGAAATAGGGAGGAGACGGGAGAATCCCGAGAAGACCCACGCACACCGTTCACTTGGCACAAAGTTCACTTGGCGGGAGCTGGGATCGAACCAAGGATCCCAAGCACCAGAGGTGAACGCTCTACCACTGAGCCACCGCGGCCCCCAAATTAATATATATATATATATATATATATATATATATATATATATATATATATATATATATATATATATATATATATATATATATATATATATATATATGGTATTTCTAAAAGATTCATCCACTTTCACAAGTATGTATTTCTGAAACTAATAAACATATACAAATAGTTTTTGTTTTGCATGACAGTGAAACTCAAGAAGTTTTTATTGAACCTGTTCATATGTGCTCCCTGTGATATGCACGGCATATGTCCATGCGGTATTCAAATTTGTCCCAAACTGCAGCAAACATGTCTTCAGCTACAGTTTCCACAGTTGTCGTTATGCGAAGTCGCAGTTCATTCAATGTGCTTGGTAACTGAGGTACATAAACGGAGTCTTTTATAACCCCCCACAAGAAATAATCACATACAGTAAGGTCAGGTGACCTTGGAGGCCAGTAATGTAACGCTGCATCGTTTGGTCCAGTGCAACCGATCTATCGTTGTGGAATATTTCGATTTAAAAATCCCCACACATTCCCATGCTAGTGTGGCTGTGCCCCATCCTGTTGGTAGAGGAAATCATTCGAATCAGTCTCCAACTGTGGGAAAAGGTAGTACTCAAGCATATCAAGGTAGATTATCCCCGTCACAGTGTTCTCGGCAAAGAAAAATGGACTGTACACTTTTTCGGGAAACTGCTCAAAACACATTAACTTTTGGCGAGTCCCTCTTATGTTGTACGACTTCATGTGAGTGTTCTGTTCCCCATA
The DNA here is from genome assembly GCF_964235325.1 of Thermobia domestica. Taxonomy (NCBI): domain Eukaryota; kingdom Metazoa; phylum Arthropoda; class Insecta; order Zygentoma; family Lepismatidae; genus Thermobia; species Thermobia domestica. The sequence continues at coordinate 22,078,735 of NC_137467.1, read as the reverse complement.
TTCGCACATTATGGCGGTTCACATTTCCATTCAAATGGCATGTTGCCTCGTCACTAATCACTAAGCGTTGAACAAACCTGTCCTCCTCTGCAATCTTGCCAAGAAGGAAATTACAAAACTCCATACGTTGTTCTTTGTCACCTTCACAAAGAGCTTGCAGTAGCTAAATTCTGTATGGTTTCATGTGTAAACGACGACGCAACACACGTCAGACGGACATCGAGGGCATATTGAGCTGTCGAGTTGCACGACGAACGGATTTCTGCGGACTGTGTGTAAAACGTTGACGGACACGCTCCACGTCTGCGTCGGGCACTCGAGGACTTCCCGGTGACTTTTCCTTACACAAACAGCCTGTTGTTCGGAATTGTTCATGCCATCGTCTAATGCTCTGTGCCGTAGGTGGATCCACACCATACTTAGTACGAAAGTCACGCTGAACAGTTTTCAGTGACTTGCACTCCGCAAAACGTAGTACACAAAACGCTTTCTGTTGTCCAGATGCCATTTTAACCAGGATCGTAGTGGGCGTTCACTGAAGCACACTACTGCTACCTAGCGGAAACCATGTATAACTAGAGATGTTCCTCTTTCCATTATATATATAGGTTGGTAAGAAACTATTTGAACAAACTTCGGAAACTGACTGCTGACCAAGAAACAAGCAAAAAAAAAAAAAAACGTTCTCTGAAAGTTTGGTCAGTGAGGAATAGTTTCGGCGATATAATGTGCCAAAAGCGAGGGAAAATGAACTTCAGAGAGCTGTAATAAACAAAAATGCAACGTAGACAGTGTGGTTTAGAACATGACACTGGAAGTCATACGTGCTAGATTGAGAAATGAATGCTTCAAAACTCCTGAAGATGTGTGTGATTGATTCTCCAAAGGAAAGTAGAGATTACTTGCCAGGTCATGGGGGATCCATACGTTCCTTTGATGAATCATTCACACACATCTTGCGGTCTGAACCATTCATCTATCAATCGAGCAGGTATGACTTCGAGTGTAATGTTCAAAACCGCACTGTCTACGTTGCGTTGATATTGAATTATTTAGGGGCCGAGGTGGCTCAGTACTAGAGCCTTTACCTCTGGTACTTGGGGTCGCGGGTTCGATCCCTGCCCCCTCCAAGTGAACCTTATGGTGAACAAACACCGTCTGCATGGGTTTTTTCGGAGTTCTCCCGTTTCCTCCCACTTTCTTCATTCCACCATTTCATTCAATACCCAACATCACCGTCCCCTTTAGCCTAACGGGCATAAGCGTGGGACGTAAAACTCAATTTCATTAATTTTTTGATTTTGAATAAAAACTCTCCGATGTTCATTTTTCCCGCGCTATGCTACGTTATATCGCCGAAACTATCCCTCATTGACCAAAGTTGTAGAAAACCTTTTTTGCTTGTGTCGGTGTCAGCAATCTGCTCCCGAAGTTTGTTCAAATACTTTCTTACTGCCCTGTATATATATATATATATATATATATATATATATATATATATATGTGTGTGTGTGTGTGTGTGTGTGTGCAGTGCGTTCCACGAATAACACTAAGGGCCGTCTCCTGAAGAAACCCAGGCAGATAGAAATATGATACCTTTTGTAACCTTCTGTAAAGACAATATTATGCTGATATAGAGAAACCCAAATGAGGTCCGCACAAGGGGATTACGCGAGGTAACTACAATATTTTAAATAGCAACCCCCATCGTGTGGTATCTTGTTTGAAACGTAATCACGTGTAGAGACCAATTTTGGATACTACATGTTGCAAGCGTGTCAATATCCAACATGTTGGTCATCTTTAAAGTACAGCCCAAGTCGTAACCTTGAAGGTATATAAATGACCACTTTATGCTGATAAAGGGAATCCCCCATGAATAATGGGGCTTGAGGGATTACAAGGGGAACTACCATTTCTTCGACCGTACTTAAGGATGGCAGCCATGATAGATAGAAACACGATAGCGACAAAAATTTTTCAGAACTGGTCTCTATATGCCATTACCTTTCAAACGAAATACTAAACAGTGAGGGTTGCTATTTTAAATTGTATAGTTACGTCCCGTAACTCCCTTAGGTCCTTGTTTTGAGGATTCTCCTTACCAGCAAAATTGTGTCCTTTATGTCCCTTGAAGGATACGACTGATTTTGTTTCTATCTACCTTGGTTTTTCCAGGAGATGAGCGTTAGTGTTATGCGTAGAACGTTCAGTCACGAAAGAAATTATACTTCAGTTGGCACAATTTGTGATCCCAGTAACTCAACAACAAATTAACATACTAGAGTACCGATTATGGCAAGTTGTCAAGCTATAACAATTCTAAGGATAGCAACAAAAAGTTCCAAATTAATTCATTTGTTCCCGAGCTATTGACAAAAGAATATTTTGCACCTGTCAAATACATTCTTTCCCGTATGAACTTCGACTGTACTTTACGGAGAGCCACCATGTTGGATAGGGAAACGCTAGCAACATGTAGTTTTCAAAACTGGTCTCCTTATGAGATTACCTTTTAAACGAGATACCGCATAGTGGTTGTTACAATTTAAAGCGTTGCAGTTACGTCACTAACCCCCTTGAACGCACCTCATGCGGATTCTTCATATCAGCATAATGATGTATTTTATGTCCCTTTAAGGTTACGAAAGGTGTCATATTTATATCTACCTTGGTTTCTTCAGGAGACTGGCGTCAGTGTTATTCGTTGAACGCACTGGATATATATACAGTTCCCTTCCTTGCTTTTTGAGTTGTGTACTTTCGTAATTAATTGTTCTATCTTGTCTAAACACTCCACTAATTTCACGGATTGTTCTTTCACCAAATTAACATTCTCATTAAGTTTTTAATGTGCAAGGTTTAAAGATTTGCCCAAGTCATTTTTAATTCTAACGTTATCTTTCTTTAAGTCAGAAATGTCTACCTTCAAATCCTGCAAAAGTTTATAAATATCTCTTAAACTAGGCGTTTCGCGATTTAAATCATCTAAACTCTGCATGCGTTTCCGCCTTGCTTTTAAACACACTTTACACCGCCATTCTCTGTTTTTGTCTGTCACAAATTGTACATCTACTTTCGTAAGTTGCGCACACTTTATGCGGCACAAGTTATTACAGTCTACACACTCGACTTTAGAGCCTACATCCTGTCCTGATACGTTCTTATGATATTCACTACAAGCACTCATGCTGGTGTCGATACATCGAATTGAGACGTAACCTCAATGTACTCCGTGTAAAAAAGTTTCCAACTCGGAGTATTTTCGATTTTCGTTTGCTGAGTCGCGCAGAAATACGATAAACACACACTTCTCACTTTAAGTTCGTAGAACTTTTAATTACAGAAATGCATATTAGTACCTACTGCGTCCCCATGCAAGGGGTACCAGTGCTCGTCATCTACTTGTTAAATAAATGGAAGAACATAAAGATCGTACAAGGTAAAAAAAACACTATTAGGTAATTTAATAGAATGCTGAAATCACCTCAGTGTTTACAGACACGACAGCATTTAAAATAACAATATTACAGAGGTTTGAACCATGGCCACAAAAATGACGTGGTGTCATAGTCAGACGCGTTACCTTCTGAGCTACGGCGAACTGTGTAGGAAAAGGGAAATCAAATAAACGAAGAAAGCAATAGGAAATGCCTAAATTGGAAAACTAACTATTCGAATGTGCATTATTTGATGGAAATTCCGTTGAAGGTATACAGAAACAGGAGAGGAGGAAAACGTCAAATGTTACATAAAGCTGCACTAGCGATATTCTTAAATGACCATAGTGCAATGATAGGCCTATTTTGCCCAAATGATAGAGTCTCACGTAATAAAGCACAAGCAACAATCCGCTCAACTTTCATTTACCATTTTGTTCTGTTTGTGCCGTTGTGTGTTGAATTCAAGTGGTTTGTTGAGTTGGTGACGATACGTGTAGGTGTGTATGAAGAATGTTGACTTTCTTTGAGTTTTACGTCCCATGGTTATGCCGGTCAGGCTAAAAGAAACTGCGATGATGTGAAATGAATGAAAATCGTGGAATGAAGAACGTAGGACGAAACGGGAGAACCACGCGGAAACCCACGCACAATTGTCCAATTTAAAGTTCACTTGGAGCGAGCAGGGTTTGAAAACGAGAAACATGCACAAGAGGTGAACGACTTACCACTGAGTCACCGCCGCCCTCATGAAGAATAGTGACTATTTATTCACCTGCAAATAAAGCAGAAATGATCTTTCACGGTTCCGGTTTGAGTATACATGCGAATTTGGAACAATTTCATCACTGCCATCCTCAACTCCCATTGTCATCACATACAATGATTGGTAAGTTTTTGACACGCTTCGAGGATACTGGCAGTGTCTTCGACCGACCACGTTCGGGCAGACTGTGATCTGTAACCGAGGATGGCACACTCTTTAACATTCTGATTAAGTTACGTGCATTCCAACGCGATCGATATGAAAGTTGGCCCAAGAGAGTAACACTAGCCAAATGTTTGTCTAATGTCATCTGTGCAAGCATCATTTTCATCCCTTCAAGATAGATTTCGTGCAGAAGTTACATGCAGATTGATGACGTGAATTCTGTGAATGGTTTGCACGCACAAAACATTACAAGAAAACATTAAGCTAACCTCATGGATCCCGACGAGGTCAGATTTCATCTTAATGAAAGTCATAACAGTCGTAACTACGTGTATTGGGCAGACAGCAACCCTTATGTTGCCGAAGTTCCCCATAATCAAGTTGAGTCTCGTATAAATGTTTGATGTGGAATTCATGGTAATGTTCTGGTGGGTTCTGTGTTTCTAGAATGTTAATTAACAGGTGAAATCTATCGTACCTGCTACGAGCAGTACTGGAACCTTATTTGGATAACTTACTACTCGTAAATCGCCTGCACTTTTTACTGCCAATATGATTGTGCGCCACAGTACTTAAGTGTCAAAGTTCGACATTGGTTGGATGCAGCATTTCGTGAACATCGGATTGGGCGTCGCGATCTGGCGGAATAGCCACCAAGGTTGCCTGATTTTTTTCTGAACGGCAACAAAAATTCGTTGTTTACAGGGATTGCCCACGTACATATGATGCAATACAACATAATATTCACGAGACCTGCGCTGCTATTACCACTGAAACCCTGCAACTGGTTAGGGCTAGATTGAAACATTGTATGGCAATTTGAGCACAAGGTGGACAAAAGAACAAAGATGGCATAAAATTGTCACCCATCGGACGAATGCTGGGATGGTATATCTCAAATAGCTGGCCTCTACCTTTCAATCACTTTTCAATAGGATAAGTAGTATTGCTTACGAGAAAAGAACATTCTCGTGTCTCGTCTCCTTTCGGAATTTATACACGACACTAGACAATCATTCAACGAAATGAGATGAGACATCAAGTTTGCGAGCCGAGACCTGCAAATAAACAATAATGCTCACAAGCAAAGAATACTTATTTATTTATTTATTTAGGAAATGACACAAGGAGAGATTGAGCCTTCACTCAGAGATCACATCTAACCTTTAGGTGAGTTTAGGCCTGAAGAAGAAAGGGGCCCTGGCCTGAGAGGAGAGATCATCCCAGCATGTACCCAGGGAGACTGAGGAAATACAGGAGAAAACTTAGTCAGATTGCCCGTCATAGCAGGTTTCGTGCCCACGTTCGATCAACCAAATATTGTGTTGCAGGGATGCACGCTACCGCTACACTAGCACCTGGGTAAGAGATAATTAATCTGATTCTTATGTACTCACCTGGGAACGTGACGCGCTTTTGTTTCTAGACAAGACAACAATTGAATAATGATACAGGATCTAAGTGCCCCAATAAGTAAAATTGAATTGTATCTTTCAAACTTGTCTTGGTACCAGCAGAATAAGTTTGTAAGGAGTTTATAACTTATAGGGTGTTTGTTGCTTCTGTTTTAAAGTACTCGTATGGTCGTAATACCTGTTTAACTTGTATTACGATAACTTGTTTATCGCTTTTGTCTAGTTTTTTAAGTTCGCACTTAAGCCCTTTCTAATTGTATTAATTGTCCTCTTCTCTCATCTCGTTAACACCACCAAGCAATTAATACCAGTTTGTCGTTAATAAGTGATTCTTGTTAATATCCTTCATTGTGGCCACCCTTTTATTCTCCTTGATCCAGGATACTCGAAAACACATGCACTTCTCTTCATGTTTGTCCAACAAAGACGTGGCAACGTTTCATTTTTTTCATATTGGGCGCTATACCAATGTAGAACCAAAACGGTTGGTCCGATTCCGGAAATTCCAACATTTTAGGTTGAAAATACATTTTCCCAACAACATTGCTCTCTTATCATTTTTTCATATCTTCAATGCTTTCCGAGATGGCCTAAGTTAACGGACTTATGGGAGAGCCGGTATACATATTAGTACTGGCACCTGACATATCCTCCAGCAAATACAAGTTTGCTGGAGAGAAAAATCCTGTGTGTGATTTTGTAGGTGCGTGAGTGTTGGCAGTAAATCTTATCAAATGGTTCCGAAAATCAATCGGTATTACGAGGATTAGGTAATGACAGTTTTTCGTAAGTTTTCGTACGCACACATTGTGAAACATAGTCAGGAGGATGGGGTAAATCTCGCTGTGACTGCAACAATATGTATTGTGGCCCGTTACACACAACAGGCTCTCCTCGCGAAGTACTCACCCACAAAAGCCACCAGGAGAGGGACTGCAAACAAAGTAGCAGTGTAGCTCTAAGGAGGAGTCGTGAATGGGGTTCCAAGAAAGTCTCCTGACGCAACGTAATATGGGTCATAGATTCCACCTCGCATCGCGAACTGAGAGCAAAATAATTCGCATGTGCCCTAGGTTGAAATCTATGCAGAAAGCCTGTGCAGAGAAAATGTGCTGTGGATCAAGAATTGGATGTTTCATGTACAAACGCAGGATTCAGTTTAGACTATGCAGCCAATGTGAATGAAGTTCGTCAATTGCTGACTTACCTTAAAGACTACGAAATTACAGTGTGCACCACATTTTTTGACCATGACATTATATACCACGTACTTAAGGTTCCTGTGCCGTCCCCCTTGTCCGAGCACTTCGCCTTTTCGCCACCAGTTGCTCACTTTTTCATTTAGCAATCACTGCTGGCACCTCTGCTGGGAAGAACTGAAAGATCGTACCGCTCAGTTTGAATGTGTCCAGGATATCCACACTTGATGTGGGCGGGGAGAGGAATCCAACAGTTGTTTTTTCGTGCACCTGCAGTCAGTCAGAGTCTACTTTTACAAGGCATGTTGTTCAGCCGCAGGGCAAAACCTCAACCATTGATGAGTAACATAAATCTTTTTTTTTTTTTTGCTGGTAGAAATAGAGTTTTTGTACGAAAAACGGGAATTAGGTTGTAGAGAACGTCATTCGCATCGCGTTGACAAACTTTCTTTCGTCCGTTTACCACATGAAACTCTTTTCTTTTTTTTTCGATTATTACCAAAATATGAGTTTTAAAAACCTAAATGGTTCTTTGTGTACAGAAAACAAAGAAACAATACTAATATTTTCTTACATATCAGTATTATATGATTTTTTTCTGAAGTGTATGACGCATGAAAAATGGACAGAATGAATTTTGACTTTTCTATTTGTCCTATCCTTCTGAGTAGAGAGAATGCTGTGGCGCAACTAAAGGGCCTGTAGGACCCGCAACATTGAGAGACCCATTTCAGTTTCGAAGTTTATAACTTTATAATGTTAAAATGTTAAAAATTATGTGATCTTACAACGATATCTCATTTTTACCTATGAAGACTGTAAAACCTGAGTGATTATTTAGTAAATTAAATGCCAACAAAACTTTTACTGACCAGCGAAAACATTATGACCACTCGCTATTTTTTGAGCGAAATCATCGGACTGAGATAAGAGCTACAAGGCATAACACAACCGCGCGCCAAAGACGACAAGAATCTCACTCGATTAGTCAGTGTGGTGCTTGTGCCTTGAATGGGGAAGGACGACGATATACCAGAGTGACTAAATGGCTGGGAGCTTCATTTCGGAAACAGCACGACTTGTCGAGTTTTCGCGATCTGCCATGTATTTCAAAGATGGGGAAAGGACAGTGAAACCATCATCGAACCAAACAACAAAAAGTGGGATGACCACCCTCATTAAATATGTCGGATGTCGTAGACTCTCGAAGTTGGTACAGCAGAACAGTCGAAAACTATAACACATAATAATAATAATAATAATAATAATAATAATAATAATAATAATAATAATAATAATAATAATAATAACATAATGTGCATTTTTTGCATATGAGCATGTTGTGACTCACTAGATAGAACATAGAAAGTTAAAACTGTTCTTAGTAAATTTTACGTGACTCATGAATGTGGGAAGAGGGGGTCCGTTTAACATTTTTGCGGGGAGGCCCATTCGTCCTTACTTACAATACTGAGAGAATGTAAGGTAAAATAATAACACCAATATATATATATATATATATATATATATATATATATATATATATATATATATATATATATATATATATATATATATAGATAGATAGATATATATATAAACTCCTGGCGCAACAGGCCCTTGTGATCTGAGTCTGCAGAGGGCTTATGTTAATGATAAGCACAACTACACCCAGCGTCGCCGGCTGTCTAGATTGAAGTCCGCTATCTTTTAGTTTCCAACTTTTCTCTCGATATTTGGTCAACACAGAAATGTTTGAGTTCCACACCGGGAATTAAACCCTGGACGATGCACACCGTATCATTTTCGCTAATCATTTGGTAAAATTCAGGTTAGGGTGGAACTGAATTATTTTTGGAATATGCCACATCTCATAAGGTAAAGTTCAAAAGTATTGTGACATAATTAAGAAGCTCATTATTAATCACGTATTCTTGCCTCTAATATCTCGAAAAGTTTTCGAGTTATGTAAAAAATGGTTGAAACAATTGAAGTTAGTTTAGTAACTTGAAGAAGATAGTGGACTTATACATACATGATTAGAATTGCTCCAATTTTTATTCGTCTTTCTCGAAAAGATATTTTTTAATCATAATTTCAACCATTTTGGTACATTTTTTATAATTTGAAGTGCGATCAGCCGGCTTCTTTCCTTACGTTTTGAACTTGGGATTTATATTCTCCTTGTCACTTATCGTGAATGTCATATAATGACATGGTTCCCAAAGCTAGAATATATTATGCGACAGAGGTAATGACAATTTTTGTCATTTCATGTCTCAAGATGTGTAAAATTTGACATTTATTGAATGATATCGGTTTTATAATACGAATAAATTTTTCGCAATAAGGTGCGTATAGTGGTCGTAAGAAATGACAAAAGCTACCATTGACCTTTATAGTTTGACTCATGCTTTCTCGATCATGGTATTCCCCTTAAATTTTCATTTATGATAAATGAATCATTTGGATCTTTGAAATAATAAAAGATGATATACATTTCGAAGGCAAATAATTTATTCCGAGTTAAATTTTTAAGCAAATTCAGAAACTGTGCTTGTAAAGGACAGTATCATTTTAATTATCTTAACCTAATTTCCTAAAGCATCTCATTCGTACGCTAAAAGAAAGATTTCTATTTTTTATGTATAAGAATTCAGGGAATGCAAATTTATTCAAAATTCCTTTACAATTAAAGTCACCTAAACAAATTCCTTCGAGATTTCTGTATTTTGAAAACAAATTCACGATTTCAGTTCTTTGTATTTACTTGTTTTCATGTTTTTTATATCAATGCTGTATGATCAGTTCCCAGAATTATTTTAGTTCCCCGGTAAATCCATTTATAACAAGCTTCAAATACTGCTACAATTTTAATGTGGTTTCAGGAGAATCTGCATAACTCATCCTTTTGTTATTCTCTATATATTCACCTACTACGTAAACAAACATCAGTGAAAGAAAGAGGCTGAAAGCTAACATGTGAGGAACGTTGAAATTCCTTTCACTGATATATCTAGAGAGTCTAGTGTTGCCACGAGACGAAACGAGACAAGACGAGACTTCTGGCTCTGTCGTCTCATCTAGAAAAGATGTGCCTGTCTCGTCTCGTATCGAATGATTCTGTCTCGTCTCGTGGCAACACCAGAAAGGCTGAGGACCGCAATAAGAGCTGTTATTCCAAGTGTTAAAATTAAACTTTTAACCAAGCTGTTTTAACAGAGCACAACACACAACACGGCTGCAATCTTCCAGCTACGACTGCTTAGTTTCGACTGAATCCATAATTACTTCGATAGGAACATTTGTCAATACCGTCTATACAGTCGAAAGGCAAGATTTCCCCATTTATTCTGATATCCTTTTTTCAGAACCCCTGGCGCCACTTCAACAAATAAGGAGGCCTATGTAACTTTCCCATTTAAAAAATGGTTTATCTTCGAATAACATCATAAAAGGATAAAAAATATTGGAAAAGGAAGAAAAAAAATTTATTGTCAAATCAGAATCTTTTTAAAACTCAGTATCGAGAAAGGCTGTCACGTTTCTGTCTTGGTTCGGAACGAGAAAGACCATAAAACAATAGTTAGTTACTGATAAAATTGCCACTTCTACGCGTACTTGTACTTCTGTAACACAATTTTTATACGTAGATATCTCCATCAGCCCCCGGAATAAAATCTTCTGAAACACTGACTCAATGAACGCTTTACATTGTATTTGAATCTGGAGTACTATCACAAAATAATTAAACTTGAATCGATTGAAAAATGGAAGTGAAAGCTGTTTGTAAGAATCATTTTTTAAAAAAATGCTTTAGGTATTCCCTGTTCTTTGTAGGATTTGAAACATTGAATCATTTGGATCTTTGAAATAATAAAAGATGATATACATTTCGAAGGCAAATAATTTATTCCGAGTTAAATTTTTAAGCAAATTCAGAAACTGTGCTTGTATTTTGCGAGACACGAGACGAGATATTTCACGAAAAGTTTCGTATTGTATCGTGTCTCGCTTCAAAGAGTCCTGTCTCGTCTCGTTGCAACACTAAGAGAGTATTACGCATTCTCTTTCCAAGAAAATGAGCTAGAAACTTGAAAAGCACATTCAGTCAATTTTTATCATAGAATATACTATGGGCATATCCACTGATGTGTAGGTGACACAGGCGGAATTTGTTTATGCGAGTTGGAGCCGTGGGGCTCTTTTATTTGGATTGGAAACATTGGTTCAAAAATATTTTATATTTAGCATACATACATATACACACATATACATACATACACACACACACACACACACACGTACATGTGTGTTAAATATACTTTAATTAATGTGCGGACCTAAGGACAAGGTCCGGTTCGCCCGCCCAAACACCGCCCCTGGGAGGTGGGTTGGAAGCGCACCCCTGAAACATAGAATTATTCTAATCGTAATCATTTGAGATAGTCTACCCCTCGAGGAATAAGTAAATAAATAAAAATAGTTTCTTAATGTTTATCTTCCGTATACGAGTAATTGAAAAATTTTAGTATCTCAACAATGAGAGCCGTATACAGGTGATCGACCCTGCGTTCCTGGCGGAACTTCCCTAGTTGCGGACAAAATTTCACACCATACCCTCTTTCGGCTCTCTCCCCGACGGTAGTGTTAAGAATTTTTATCTATTATCTACTGCCTCGGAGTAACTGTTGCTCTGTATTTTCATGGGCTTGAAACCGTCAGAATGAATATCTTGGCTGCTTTCCCAGCTACCCATTCAGCATGCAATAGATACATGCAATAACAATTAAATTCCACACAACCTACTCTACCCATCAAATATTTTAACATGGAAATTTCTTTTACGCAACGTATTTCGTTTGTTTAAAATGAAATAGATCTAAATACACCTTTTTTAAAATGTTCTTCTGGAGATTCGATAGCGAGATCGCTCATATCAAAAAATGAGAGAATTAGTGCTCTGACAATCTGGTAGAAATACAACATGCCATATATACATTACTGTGATTACATTGCTATTGTGATTACATTCAATGATTAGTTTGTCTAGAGCTTTCTTACTCTCCAGAGTACTCTTCAAGATTATACAATTACTCTTCACTTATGTCGCGAAAAAATATTCAGCTTGCAAATTTATTTCGAGAACTTCTCATTCCCTAATACATGTTTATTCTCTCAATTTGTACGTACAACCGACAAACTTACACAGAATCTCAACAGAATTTATATGTGAGGTGTCTGCTGTGAAACACAGGTCAGTTATATGAGAGGGGCTTTTAGAGTGCAATTCTAGAAACACTGTGGGCGAATTCTAGAAACGCTTTAGGGGGCCATCCCGCTTTACCTGAGACAAAAAAGAAAGAAAGAAAGAAAGAAAAGAAAGGAAATGTGGCGGCACACAACTAATTCACACTGGTTACAAAGCAGGCACAACAAAGTTCTGAATGAAATATGTTTATTTTTTTGAACTATTCCATTTTCCGAACAATAACATTTACCGATGACTTGTTAGCCCCTTCACCACAGCCAGCCACCATGAAAACAAATTCAATCGGAATTTGGCCAGCTCGTTTGATCAGGAATAATTATAGTTTGATCCCAACGCATAATGACGTATTACAAACAATTTAGCTAGGGCTTGTTAGCCCTTGATAATCGATATGTACCATTCCATAGATATATCAATCGTAAATAGGTAAGCAAAGTTTCGTTAGTTTCTGGTAGAAAGTATGACAGATAAAGGTGATTGTTTATTTAACAATGGTGGCCTCTAACAATGAAACTAACAACAACAACTGAAATCGACAAGTACCATTTCATAGATATCTCAGTGGTAATCCGATGGTAGTGCCAAGTTTGGTCAGTTTTTGGTACAACATATAGCAAAGTTGATTCTTTGTTTAACGATGGTGGCCTTCAACAATCAAACTAACAACAATATGTGAAATCAACACGTACTATTCCCTAGATATTACAATTTAAATGGGTGTGCAAAGTTTGGTTAGTTTGTGGTAGAAAGTATGTAAGATAAAGTTGATTGTTTATTTAACAAAGGAGAAATCCAATGATTGTTTATTTAACAATAGTGATCTTCAACAATGAAACAAAAACAATATGTGAAACCTACACGTACCATTCCATAGATATTTCAATCTTATATGGGTGTGCAAAGTTTGGCCAGTTTCTGGTAAAAAAGTATGGCTGATAAAGATGATTGTTTATTTAATAATGGTTTCCTCTAACAATAAAACTAACACCAATATGTGAATTCGACACATACCATTCCATAGACATCTTAATCGTAAATGAGTGTGCCAAGTTTGGTTCGTTTGTGGTAGAAAGTATGGCAGATAAAGTTGATTGTATATTTAAAGATGGTGGCCTTCAACAATGAAACTAACAACAACATATGGAATCCACATGTACCATTCCCTAGATATCTCAATCTTAAATGGGTGTGAAAAGCTTCTTCACTTTCTGGTAGAAAGTACGGCAGATAAAGTTGATTGTTTACTTAACAATGGTGGCCTCTAACAATTAAACTACCAACAATATGTGAAATCGGCACGAACCATTCCATTTATATCTCAATCGTAAATCAGTGCCCCAAGTTTAGTTAGTTTGTGGCAGAAAATATGACACATAAAGTTGACTGTATATTTAATAATTGAGAAACCCAACGATTGTTTATTTAACAATGGTGGCCTTCAACAATGAAACTAACAATAATATGTGAAATTGACACGCACTATTCCCTAGATATTTTAATCTTAAATGCGTGTGCAAAGTTTGGTCAGTTTGCTAGAAAGTGTGGCACATAAAGTTAATTTTTTATTTAACAATGGTGGCCTCTAACAATGAAACTAACAAAAATAAGTGACATCGACATATACAGTTCCATAGATATCTTAATCGTAAATGAGTGCGCCAAATTTGGTTAGTTTGTGGTAGAAAGAGAGTAAGATAAAGTTGATTGTTTATTTAACAAAGGAGAAATCCAACGATTGTTTATTAAACAATGGAGGCCTTCAACAATGAAAGAACAACAACATGTGAAATCGACGCATACCATTCCATAGATATCTCATTCGTTTATGAGTGTGCAAAGTTTGTTTAGTTTGTGGTAGAAAGTATGGCAGATAAAGTTGATCGTTTATTTGACAATGTAGAAATCCAACGATTGTGTATTTAACAATGGTGGTCTTCAACGATGAAACTAACTACAATATGTGAAATCGACTGGTACCATTCAGTAGAAATCTCTGTGCTAATCCGACGGATGTGCCAAGTTTGGTCAGTTTGTTGTAAAAAGTGTGGCAGATAAAGTTGATTGTTTATTGAACAATGGTGGCCTTCAACAATGAAACTAACAACAATATGTGGAATCCACACGTATCATTTCATAGATGTTTCGATCTTGAATGGGTGTGCAAAGTTTCGTCAGTTTGTGGTAGAAAGTGTGGCGGATAAAGTTGGTTGTTTATTTAACAATGGTGGCCTTCAACAATGAAACTAACAACAATATCGACACGTACCATTCCCTAGATTTTGTAACGTCCATTAACCAGACTATATCCGGTTTTGCTTAATTTTTGGATTGTTTATTTTATTTTTGATTGTTTTAATTTCATTAGTTGTATAGGTTAACATTGGTGACGGTGGCGCCATCTATCGTTTTAGACACAAACTATTTGGACGTTATGAATAACCTTAATGATGAAAGTCACACTCCAATTAATGTGATGTGTTTTTCCTGCCCTTTTGATCTTATCCGGTCTTTAACTGCTTCTTAACCTCCATGTTATACTGCGAAGTGTGCCATAAAATATTATTATCGTAACATACATATCAGACTATAACATTTCGAAGTGTTTACAAATACCTTTTTTTTTAACAAGAACAAAACTTCCATGGTATGCAATAACTGAAATTTTCAATGTAACACCGAAGAATGCTCAATAATCATTGGAATGCAATATATCATAAAGGGAAACCTGTTTACAAAAAAGGTGCAGCAATATACCAACTGTTTCACAGTATAGTATTTTGTACCTAGTGGAGAGCGCATTCACGATTGTAAAGAAACTTTTTGTAATGTACTGTAGGAAAATTCCTGTGCATCACTTCAATGCATCAATCAAGGTTTGAAATCTGGAGAATCTTTGCTTATGAATAGAAAGAAACCAATGCTCATTTTCATGATATAAAATCTGTGCAGAACAGAAAAATTGATAATAACATGCTCTTTCACGTCCCGGATTTGTTGATTGCACATCGCGTTTTTTACCCATACCTGGAAAACGAAAATATTCTGCACTCTTGGAATATTGGTGGACAAAGACAGCATATATATCAAGGAAATAGACCAATTTATCATTTTCTTCAGTACTAAGGGGAACGTCGCCCAATATTAATTCAATTGTATGCCTCGCACACAATGCAGAAGGCTATGATGGACATTTTGTCGTAAAGTATATGGTGGAACAATATGAACGGAAATCTTAAATCGTATTAAACAGAAGTAAGGTAAAAAGTTTAATACTAAGTAACGTGACATCAATTGGCTCCTTGAATGTCCTATATATGACATGAAGTAAATTATCAAAAGCATTTAATTAATCTGCAACCAAAAGCTACTTCCCCCATTTTCTCAACACTAAGAAAAATCTAACGTATACTGGACCACTTCCTGAAACGATATCCGTCAAAGATACGAACAAGTTAATGGAATAGTACAATGAACATCGTAATGACACTTTCATTTCCGGAAGGAAATTGTTAATTATTGCATTCAACATGTCAATATACTACAATAAGCGTGTGTTTATTTTATGACGAATTTTGAAGCAGAAACCAAAGTGAATCCCATGTTGCAGGCGATAACTATTGCAAACGCTTCAAATTTAGTATTCCTTTTAAATTTCCTCAAGCTGAAAACAACTAAAATTCTAGTGACACGTGTTTACCGCTGGAGAAGTAGCCAGTGGATTGCTGCAATTCAATGGTTGGCCTACATTGAGAAAACGGAAGGGAAATAAATCTTATATGCGGCTCGACAAAAAGAGGAGTTCATTGCAGGAATATAAGTCGATGACTACTACCGATATTCTGAGACATCACAAGAGCACGTTTATTAACATAAAGGGTGCTTTTTCCACGGCTGTCCTGTATGTGTCACTACAGGAAATAATCAGCCCATTTCCGATAGGCACCATAAAATTCTGTTAAGAACAAACCCAAAGAAAAGTTGCAAAACTTCATAAAACTGCGTACTTTTTTCATAACACGTGAAAGTGTGACTTTAAACAATTCTTAAAGTAAAATCTAGCAATAACAATGTAAATCGAGAACCACCTGTACATGAATCACCAGTTAAATCCGAGAGATAGCTTTTTTTTTGGTGGCAGGAACAACACTGTGAAACTGTATCATGAAGTCGACGAAAAGATAGTAACAAAAATAATATATCTGTATATTGTTAGTTTATACCTATTTATCAACAAGTGGAGTTAATATCCTGTAGGACATGTACGAACTCAGCTACAGGGAAATGAGAATCTGCCACCAACAAGTAAAGTAAATAGTCTTGTATGAAAGATCCTTCCGTGCAGCGTCTTCTATCATGGCCTCCTCCTCTATCAATATAACAAGGAACTACTGTTTTAGTTATGTGGTGCTTGTGCTGAAGAAATGAATCTCGCCCCTACAGCAACATGTACCTACAGAGATCAGGAGCGGTACCACCTAGAAAGGGGTGTCGTACGAAATACAAAAGGCATTAGAATTAGGATATCGACCAGTGGAAAGCCTTGAAATTTGGGACTATGATATTAAGCAATGGGACCCCATGACGAAAACAGGTGATTTGTTCACTGAATACTTCAACACGTTTCTCAAATCAAAAATGGAAGCTTTTGATGGCCAAGAAAATGCGTTACCGAAGAAGATAAAACGAAATTTATACAAATCCTCTTTGAGTACATAGGCATTACTTTGAACCAGGCAAAAATTGAAAATAATCCTGCTCGACAAAGTTTGTCCGGCTCACATTAAAAGCCAGAAAAATGTTATGAAAATTTAACTTCACGGGTATTGAACTCCATAAAATTGTACCAACCAACGATACCATGTTGAATTCGTTCTGGAAGTACAATGAAAATGTCCATCCTCTAACTCGAAACACCGAGCTTGTTCTTTGAGCGTTTACAACATGTCAGTCACATCTGGAACTGTACGAGTACCTGAAAATATTGCAGGAACGTGTATTGTACTTTGGCACGGATTCTATCATATTCACAAACGATTTTCGTTATGGTAATGATTGCGAAAACTGCTTTGATCGTTATGAAATGAATCAGTCATTTGAGAAACACCACATGTCCATTTTTGTCCAAAATTGAGTTAGAGATATTAAATTGTTGGTGAAGGCTGGACAAATGCAATACGCATAAAACAACTCATCTGCACTTAGTAACCATGGTGATGGCGCATTAGAAAATATCCATTCCTTTGAGAAACACCTCGTCTCCTGGAAATGTGTTGTTTCTCAAATGACTTACAGAAAATGTGGCTGGTGGCAGCACTGCTTTTGTTATTCTATTTTAATGTGGCTGGTTCCAGCACTGTTTTCTGTTATTCTATTTTAATCCAAACAACTTATGTTGCACTCTGCTGCTATTCAGGACAAGTTTCTGGTGGAAATAGTACAAAATGAAAAAGTAAAGGATTTTAATTCATGGTGCGGTCAATTTTATATATAAAAAAGTAATAGCTACGGAAACTCAAGCAAGGAACATCCCAAGGAAAAATAATTTAAATTCAACATTTGAACTTTTATGGAGTTTCAACTTTAATAAACATGTAGGCCAAGTTAAAGTAAAAAAGAAAACTTTATGGGTGGACTCAATGAACACACTTTTGACTTGAAAAAAATCGCGAAACGCTTTACCACAGCTTCCAAAAATCAGTACCTACCCACAAAAATGTGTACCTATCAGTATCAAAAAAAATCAATGACCTAAAGAAGGTCGAAGCCTGCAGACATTGTTGGTGAATTGTATTCAAAAAATTATGGCCGGCCAACTATCGATATGGATGACATTGAACTGTATTAAGAAACAATGTTTGGAAAATGTGTATATATTATTTCAAAAAGAAAATACTGATTTTTATTAATAATTGGAATTGATATACCTTTCATTTCACACCTGATAACATATCGTTTAGTCAGTCATTTGAGAAACAACACATCTGCAACAACGTTTATAATTTTTTAAATATCAAAAGAAAAACAATAATGTTTTATTTTGGTAGAATTAGCTTACCAAATCCCTGTAGAAACATACAAAAAATTCAAAAAATATATGATGTTAAATTACGGACCAGCTGGGTTTTCTTTGATTTCCCGAAAGTTTACTTTTTTGGATATGAGGTGTTTCTCAAATGACCGATTCAAATGAAAATAGTATTTATGGTGCATTAATGGTTGCAAAATTGTGTAAATATTAAAAAGTGAGGCCAGTACTTGATCTGCATTAGGAATTGCAAAAGTTTTTTTTTCTTTTAATGAGGACTTTGCTGTATCGTTGGTGGAAGCAAATTTACGAATAGCGAACGTAGAAAACCATAATAGTTTTTTTCGGGGGGGGGGGGGGATTGCTCCAAGCATTATGGAATATTCTGTTTCAGTTTGCTATCGTACCGCTTTCAAAGTAACTATAATAAGGCGAAGTTGAAATTTTTAATCCATGTTGGTATATTTCTATTTTAAACAGTTAATTTATATTTTATCCGTAGTGCTATAATGTGTTTCCAAAATATATGTATATACACCTATAAAATGTATTTAAGTGCAAATTTTGGTCTAGTCGTAAAAATTTCATACTAAAATAATTCCTACAATTTCAATATAATAGCACATTAATAACATTTAAAGACTGAATATTATGTAATTTCTAAAAAAAAAACAGTTTCTTTCACGATATTTTATTTAGAAAAGACCAGGTATGATATTTGCATATTTCTAGCTACCGGACTTTTAAAAAGGTGTTCAAGATGTCAGTTATTTTGTTAAATTCTATACTGCAATAGTTCATTGCATATATTTTATTTCGTACAACTTGTTTATTAATCAATATCTATAAATGGAGAAAACAAAACTGTAGTTTTGTTTAAATCTTTTGTTACTTTGATAAATGTCCAGAAGAGTGAATATTTTAACAACTTTTAGTTTCTGATTTTAATAAGTGAAGAATGAGTACGAAACAGAAACAATTTAGGAAAAATAAATTTTATTTTTACTTTAAATACTTAAAATTCTCAAATATTACTTAATTATAAAACTGTTGTACTATTACACTTATAAACATTTATGTAGCCTTACTAACTACAGTTATTCAGGCCAAGAAACATGATTACATTATTTCTAGTCAAAATCGAGATTGCTTTAGTTCAATATCAAAATCTTCAATCAGAAAATAAATTTCGAGACACAGTTCTCAAAATATTTATGTAAATGATTTGATTTAGCTCAGCAAGGAAAAACATACCAGTAAATCTACCTGTTTTGGTAAAAGTGTTTAGTTGAATGATTTTAATTTTGTTTGTTAAAACAATCAACTTAAGTGACAATGGAACGAGCTGATTAAGATTTCAGATACAGTTTGCTTGCTCATTCATATTTGAAACCAATTTTCTGCAATTTACATAATTTTCAAAAAACTTGTCAATATCTGTTGTGTAATATTCGCAAAATTGAGCCTGTATGATTTTACACGAATAGGTTGGTTAATAAAGTGTTCTAAAGAAAACCTACAATATGGCACGTGAAATTGTAAGGAACATTTCTTTTGTTTTAGAACAATGATATAAAACATTGCGAAATTATGCAATGAAGAGGATAATAATTAACAATACTAGTGAGATATATAGGTTCATTTGTACTTTTTATGAGCATGTTCATATTAATATAGCAAGGAAGTATATAACTTTTTAAGTTTATAATTATATGAGTCAATGGGGAAATAAAACATATGTCTGGATTGCAATTACTTTCGTTGTTGAATTTGTCGTATTAAGTTCAGTGTGTACATAACAAAAAGCCCGAAATAAAATTTTTAAATTAGGTATGAGATTTTAAAAACAGAGTTAACACATATTTTTACATGGACATGTAACATGAACTAAATTTTGAGAACATCAATTGCATACACATCTTTAGACGTTTTTCGACCATTCTAATACAGAGATAATGTTGACATATAGTACATCATATAAAACAGTATCTGAAGTGCACTGCCATAGAATGAGGAGAGTAAAATAAACCGCTATAAGTAGAAAATTTATAAGATATCAATATGATTCAATGAATAAACACACAGAGAAAAAAATATTAATTTGATGGAAATGTACCTGGAGATTGGTGAATTGTAATGCTTTACATACAAGTATTACAGTCTAGGAAAATAAGGTGTCGTTCATCAACGTACTTGTGTATGTAAACTATATACGGTAACTTGAAATATCTTAAACGGTATTATTAATAACAAAGTTGTGATGATTTGTGGTTTTTGAAGCAATAACAATAGACTATTATATTACATAATTTTCGAAACTAAAGTTATATTTATCACATTTAATTGAATAAAATCAGTTCTAAAGTTTCGTCTAAACATCGCATTTATCAGGTCATACTTACTTGGTATAACTTATTGATATAAAATTCGAAAGTAATCTTGTTTTTGCTTGTAAGTTGTACAGGATAAAGAGGAGCTCTGGAATATAAACGAACAATTTATAATCGCTTAACAAATGTAATACAAGCTTTCTGATACCATTCAATATAATCTCTTATTAGTTATAATAAATTCATGTAAACATATGATGTGGAAATAACACAAGAATTGTCTCGAAGTTTACTTACAATTTTTTTAAAAAATAATGGATTCGTAAACTATAACAACAAATTTTCTCAAAATGTTATTACGGAATAAAGTATAAAGTGTCCGTGGTAGTATCTATTTTTTTTTCATTTAAATTACATAGTTATTTAAAACGACGTAGAAGGAAAAGATAATTTCGTAATAACTGAAGTTTAAAACAAAATATTGTTTTGGGGCACATTGCATTACGTTCTTGTGGTGTAACCTGATTAATGCTAAGAGTAAAAATTTAGAATCTAGGAAGGTCATTAGCATTCTTTGAAGGTCATTTGTTGCGAGGGCGGATTCAGTCATTAGTTACTTGATCGATCTTATTTTCATGTTATTTATCTGCTCTCTTAGTTTGAAATACCCTTGGGAGATTTAAGGAATGATATAATAAGAATACGCAGAGGCCGTATAATATTATCTGCTTGTTTGTGAGTGAAGAATTTATTTATGTTTTATCATAGGATCTTAAAATATAATCAAGAAACAGTAAAAAAAATGTCCCTACCAAGTGTGTATTCTCATAACTTTTGGATTGTGTTCTGATAATTCTTGTATTCACTCTCCTCCGTTTGATTTTACCTTTTAATCTAGATCATGTCTTTTTCACTGACGGGTATGGATTCTTGGTGCACTTCGCATTATCCTTTCCGACGTTGGTTCCATGCTCATGTTTGGTAAGGGGGTGGCTACTGGGTTAGTAGGTTAGCAGCATTAGACCCCCTCATGAACGCCTCAATGTAGTTTTGCTCGACTGTATGCAAATCCATATATAAGAGAACGCTCTTTATGGGTAAGAATCCATAATACCAAAATTATAGCTACTGTCAGTAATGTGGAGAGATCAATTATTCTTCCTTTTGTAGTCTGATATCTTGTGATAAAAAGGAATAAAAAGAGTGAAAGCTTTTAATCCAGTTCTCCGAACAGCACCGGTATTAATGACTTTTCCCTTTATCTTACAAACAACGTTATTATACATACAGGCATGCAGTTTAAGGGCATTAAAAGTAATGAAATGGAATGCTCTTGATACAAGTGAATGATGAGAAAGTTATTCCTAACGCACAAGGTTAGGTTGTAGCACGTCGCGTTTCATATAGTCTTACTTATTTTTGTGTCGTTTTCCTCCTCTTATCAAACACAGCAGTGGCAATCACATAAAATAATTCCTTCTTAAGATGTTCTACATTTTCTACAGGGGCAGAATTAGTTCTGTTCTTCTTGTCCATGTAAAACGGCAGAGTGGCTATAATGTCATTGTCCAGGAATTCCATGATATTTAAAACCGACATAAATGTAAAAGATAACGGTAATAGCCACAGCCCCAGTTTGGGTAATTACCTGATCTGATATCTCAATTTTTTATGCAATTATAACTATCCATATTAACACATTAACCCCTCTATCTAAGGTTAAATGCTCAAGTTTGTTATTGAGAATGCACTTTGAATTGCCCCCATGTTAACATGGTTATTAATACATGAGCTATATGTGGATATAAATTGTGTATGTCGGCGCCTGGATTTCGGTCCGATAAGTTGGCATATGTTAGTATTTCTGTTTTCTAATATATGAGACTCAACCTTGTTGCATTGTATTTTACTCTATGTGTTGGGAAGTTTAAAAATCTGCATGATTTGTAAAACTAATAAACAAACATATACTGAACCTTCTTATCGCGCTATACAGCTTAAAACAATCAGCAGTCTTTTGGAAGGTCTTTGACAAATACATTCTTGAGAGACTTAATTTATACATCAATGAAAGGACTTACTGTCAATATATTGAGCAAGATTTCAAATATTACTTTCAAAATAGTTCAATTAGTTTCTCTTTTTATACTATGTGCAATTAATATTAAATTCTTTCAATGTTACCTCATATAAACGAATTTTGTAAATGCTTTCAATAAAATATGGAATTAAGGGCCGATGAAAAATACACAAACTAAAGCCCCAATCTGATGCAGTCAATTTTGTTATATACAAAATACTTCTGATATGCCCGAACAGAGCTATTTCAGTACACGGATGATAGATATTTCAATGACCGAGGAAAACTGCACCAGTAAGTAAATCCTTGAAATAAGCTCTTAACGGCACAATATGGGATATAACGGAAAATCCGAAAACAAGTTTTTTTAGTATTATTTTCGTCGACATTTTTTCCCAAGATTCATCGCAATCCAAAAACCTTAACGTAGACACTATTTTGTAAAACCAATATCTATGTACTGTCATACTTTGAAATTGTAGTCTACTCTAAATTAACTTTGGGAGCTCAACTGGAGAAAAATTACAAGAAAGCTAATTTGTGACTCAATATAATATAATGTCTGACAAAATCTAGTAATGGATTACACACTTCACTGTTTCTTAATTCATACAAAATATTCTTTATACATATATAAACTCTTAGACGCATTGCTTGGTGCAGCACTCCTATTATATACTGCTACCATTTGTATCTACTTCAACTCAGTGCCATTCGACTTGAATACCACATCAAAAATTATTGGCATGTAAACACACAGATTTTCCACTTCTCAGTCAACACCTTGCCAATCTTTTCTGAAATATATACTGATTACCGTACCAGTAATTTATCCATCATTTCCAGATACCCTACAAGAAGATACTGAGAAGAATATCCCTTATACATATTGCCATTCAGTGTTAAATATTATGCTCACACTGTTACTAACACGCTGGTTTTCATACAGCCAAAAAGCGTCATTTTCCATACATATCATATACCTGATCAATTTTCTCATTTGTATCTAATCTTGCACAATATTTGATTTTCGTCCTAACTTTTCGCTTCCCTTTCTTTCGGCATTACTCTCGAAACTGCCAGAATACAGTAGAACTAACCTGAATTTATCTCTAACTCTCTTTGCGTGACTTGCATTTTATCTCTGATCATGCTTATTTCATACCAGCATAACTCAAAAGTTATATAATAAATTTTACAAACAGAACTTCAGTATATGACTGCAAAAGTTACACATGATTTTCTCTTTACAACAGACATATCTAGTTACTTAAAATTCAATCCTAGTATTATTATGTTATCGCTCTATTCAACTTAGATCAAATAGGGGGACTCGGTATATAGATTATAAATTCTTTACCACTCCAATTTAAAATAATTGTTCGCAAGATGCTCGACTTCGTCGCCTTAGTTGTACAATTTGGAACCCGAGGACTCGATGGCGTGCACTTCACAAACGCCAACAAGAAGTCTAGATATCACTCCGTGTGATTGTTATGTTGTAAAACTATACTAACGAGGAGACTTATAAGTCAAAATAATGTTGTCCGAGGTATTTTACGGAAACTGGCTACGAACACATATGTTTATGTTGATTTTTAAAATAATATTTTGTTTTTATTTAAGAAAATACACACACTTGCATGTTAATAAGTGGGAACCAATATTAAGAAATTTATAAATGTTTTCAATATGTAGGTAATTTTCATTAACCCTGTATATAGAAAAGTGGAGTAAAAAGAAATTATGTGACGACGAAAGTGAAAACTGTTCCGTAATAAGTATTCTTTTTTTTAATATAAAGAATAAGAGTCCAAGATTACACAATTTATTTTTACGTTTTAAACCGCCTCGTTAATTTTACTTACCTGGTCATAGCAGAATTAAACCAGTAGCATGTATCATTTATTTTCTCATAGATGTCAACGTAGGAACAACAATCTACAAGTTTATTGTTTATAACGCACTTGAGTATCAACGTTTCACATGGTCTAAAACAAAACGTAACGTGTAAGAATATAGTAACAAAATTGACAAATATTAAAATGTAGGTAATGGAAAATAAATTATTAATCGACAGAACATGACACATATCATTATTGATGTTCATTTCTCTGTTAATCACTTAAACGATACTACTAGAATACACTAGTAATTGAGTGTAGGTATAACATTTACCAGTGCAATAAATAATTTTGGGATGATCTCTAGACCAAATCAAGATAAACATATCGTAATAGAGGTGAATTTACTTGCATTCAGACGTACCACACGTCTTAAAATCATACATCACTCTTAATAAATAATAATAATAATAAAACTTTCAAATACACTTTATTCGTTTACTCTCGCCAAACAAAGTTTAATAGGAATCATCTAAACTAAAGATCAATATAAATTTAACACAAAATGTGTTCATTATCTAAAGTCCGTGTGCTTTCTATAGGAGTATGCCATATAAAATATTCATTATAGAAGTATAGTGATGGTTTGGAAATTCTGTACTTCGGGATATACCAGAGCAGCAAGTGATTATTTTAATCACAATAGTTTGACTTTACAGCACTTGCTACATTAGTCTGTCTGAACGGGACAGAAGCTACAACGCATCTGGAGAACCGTTCCAGCTTCTGGTGGTGGCACTAGATGAATAGTTTGCCCTCCCAATATTTCACAAATCGCGTTGTGAATATTGCGTTTGAGTGTTGGAATTTCAAGTATGTCTTGGAGAAATGCCTAAACATCGACAATGATAGCTCCATTAAACACTTTTTTCTTGGTACTTTTGTGTTTTGTATCCTCAAATTATAAAAGAAACAATGTCGTTTATGGCACTTTGTTCCATCATTCCGTACCACATTGGTAGATGGTAACACTTAGTTCTCCTCTACACAGTGTTCAAATGACATAATTGATCAAAGAATCCGTGCTTCCTTTCGTTGCGTTGCAAATCAGTATACTTTGCATTTTCTTACAGACTTAATTAATTTCCTTGCTTAGATGCAAAGAAAGCAGTAGTAATATGTTTTTGTTGTCTTTGGGATAATATGACACTAGATTATTGTCATTTTCAAATGCAAAGTATGAAATATTTTACTTCTTTTTTTTTGACTGTTTATAGAATGTGTTTCTGCTTAATTTGATCCCAAGGTTCCAACCAATATTATTTAGTGCTCTCAAAGCATTTGGTGAAATAAAATCACACAGCTAAACAAAGTGTCTACTGTTATGTTTCAGCTGGTTCTGTGGAACCTATTGGTTTGCTTAAAATTCTGATTCACTATTAAGAGGTGTAACTCTCCCTACATAATGTTTTACATTTAGCATATAAAATATTTTTGTGTAATTCGTCACCGCTACTATTAGCTCATACTTTTCAGATTTATTTCAAATATAGACTCTGAATGAACATCGTCCACTGAATAATAGAAGCCACTAATCTATTGTAATGTACTTGGAGTATACACAGACTTATCGTTTTCAATAAATTGCTCCGAAATATCACAAATTGGATCAAATATCGGTTGGTCCTATATTTATGTTAGTAGCTGATTCATTCGCTCCTATTCAGTCAATTGTATTGCGACCCGACGGCTTCTTATTTTAGGTTCCTGGATACTGCACTCACATCCATTTCTTCCGATATGAGTAGCTGTATTGGCTAACTCTTGGAAGTGGGACTGAAACTTTCTAATTTCTCGAGCCTGTATTTGTGTTAGTTGTAAGCGGCTGAACTTGTAATTATTCGGATTCTCCATTTTCATTTGTACCTACTTCATCAGGCTTGTCACTTTCTTCACACACAAGATCAGCATCTTCTTCAGCATCATCACCAAATAAATCCTCAAGATTATCACTATCAGTGTGTTCATTCATGACTAAATCTCCATGGTTATATACTGCAAACCATCAACGATAAACAAATGTACAGTAGAAATAATTTCATACAGAACAGACACACAGGGGATATTAATACCCCAACAGATACAGTAGGGTACGTAGTACCAGAGTAACTGAAAAGCAGAAACTCTTCAATTTGTGAAAGCATGATGAACAATGGCGAAAGTCAGTGGTTCCATGCAATGACACCAACTGAATTTACTAAGGAAACAAAATTTCTTTTTCGTTAATATAAACAAAAAATAAAGAAATCTAATTTCGGAGCGCTAAGCCCCTCAGTGTGTCTCCCAAGAGTAAAGACACAATCTGGTAAAAATACAGCAAGGTTATGTGTTACAATATAATCAACCAGAATTACCTCTATTAGGTGTGCATCTCAATATTTTTTCAGGCATTGGACCAAAGTAAGGAATTTCAACATTACATAACTCTACATGTATTTAGTATTGAATCACTGTTATTCTGCGCTCAAATAAAAATAAGTAATTTACAAGTACTGACAAAAAATTTTTTAGAAAACAATATTCAATTTCAATGCTCTTTCATGAGAAAAGATAAACAACATATGAAGTATAACATCAAATCTTTAAGGCACATCAATTCTTTGTCTGACAATAAATATTATTCAATTAAGAAAGAGTAAAAATGTGTATCTAGTTGTGAAGAATAAGGGTATGGACCCAGCGGACCCTGAGACCTCTAACTTCTAGTTTTGTATATCCATAGATAGCATCATATATTTTGTAATGGAACTACTTTTTAATACTTAATTGATTGTACCAAGGCAACAAGATAAGTTAATATTTTGATGTCACCTTTGCTTTAACAAGAATCTGAAAATACTCAATAAGCTGAGCTGCAGTTAAACGGATATTCTCAGCTTGGTGATACATAATTGTAAGCGCAACATTTCGTGAAACTAAAATCATAGGGTTGAATTGGAAGAGAATAAATAGAATAGTAGCAGGTAGTTAAATTTACAAATGTACTTATGGGTGTCAGGGGGAAACGTTTTTGGTATGTGTAATTACATTGAATTGTTTGGGGATTTAGGATCATTTTAGTTTTGGTTTCTTTGTTTTCTCGAAAGGTAGAAAATGTGTCATTTTTGTATTTTCCCGAAATCTTTATAGATATAAATTTTTGAACTATGATTTATAAAGTTACTGTTAATTACACCATATAACGTATCTTTTTATGACAAGTACGAAAGGTATGTATCTTGATTTTGTAGAAAAATATGTATTTTTATTGATAATTAGTTACTTCTCAGTAATTGTCAACTAGAAGTGATTGATAACAATTTACACATATTGAATATAAAATGAATGCACATGTAAAGCATTAAATTAATTAGTAATTTACAACCCTGTTTCTGCGTAAGTAATGATTTTCAAGTAGGTCATTTCATTTCCATAACTCCAAGGTTTTCGCCAAAATTTGGAATTAAAATTACATTAATATATTAATTATTATTAAATAATTATTTCTATTGGAAGTAGGATTTCATATAAGAACATCAAATAATCCTTAACCAGTGGAATAAATACCAACTGCGTAAAGCTATCTGGAATATGAACCCACTTTAAATAATTCACATAGATGACTCGACTAACTGAGTTTAAACGTTAGGAATCAGAAATGTTCTGTGAAATTGCGTACATAAATTCAAGACTAATTCCATAATCTGTTATACAATATATGAGGCAATTATGCAAATACTTACGGCAGTTTCTTTATGTTGATATAGGAGTGGCATATTGAGAAAGCTGGTGTATTAAAATTGTCGAAAATAACACTTCTTTCTTCAATTAGTATCAATGGATTCTTGTCATATTTTACCCATAACGAGTGTAATGTCATACTCCCAAGAATAGCAAATATTACCAGTACTGATATCCAAAAGAATCTGAAGTTAAAATAAGTTGTAATTTTGCAAAATGAAGATCCATCATTTTATTGGAGAAATGTATAGACTTAAATAGCTTTTTAAAAATTGAACCAAAGTAGATTGTAAGAATATGCTACTTGATTTCCACTTTAAATGCATTTGGAAGAATATTTCTCAGTAGAGCTTTCAATGTTATTGGACTAGTACGATCTTTGTAATTTTTGGTTTGGGCGGAGATGTATATATATTCTGTTATGATAAATCACTCTTTAATGGCAGAATTCCTTGATATCAAAACCCAAAAATATTTAAGAGAGAGAGTATATATCATATTCGTAAACCTTGAGGCTTATCATATTCAAATCTGATGAAAATTGATCTTAGTGTTTTGGGAAACAAACATCTAAACTTAATCATTTATATAAAATTTGTACTCAATTCTAATTTTTATCTTATTGTACACTTCTACGAAAATTGTTTTTTTCTGCTTTGTACCACTGTTTTAACAGCTACTTTTTGTTTTAACTTACTTCACGTACTAACATACACTACTACCACACTATACTACTGCCATACACTATAACTCTATGTTGTTCTACTCCTGGACCGCTGTTCGTCTATAATTTAACATTGGTTCGGAACTTCTCCCAAAACTTACCATATAGCCACTGAACAGTATGGTTCGGGACACAGAGTTCGGGCCAGAACGTTATGGGAAATTTCCTTTAAGACTAACTCCAATTGCATCTCTAATGCCAATACAATTTAATAATACGGATATTATCTCGTTGTATATGCATTAATCTAATTATGCTGAAAAAAATAGGTTACATTTCTTAATCCTAAAACATAAAGTTACATCATTGTAATTATTTTTGGTAAATTATCATGAAAGAATACGTGCAACTGCAATTTCTATATTTTAATTAATAACACTGAAACTTAACAAACACAAATTAGATTACACTTTGGCACTTTTATTTAGGCAATTTTAATATGATGATGGCATTTTACACTTAGCCCAATTATCTTCACTACGAGCGCGAAAGTCACGGATGTCATGAGCTACAGGTTGAACTTCACTACAGTATTAATTTACGTTATTTTTCACTTTAACTGGTAACTCCCATTGATATAATGAAACAAGATTCCTGGGTGGTTCCATGGATTTCTACTTGAAGTCAGAGGATGGGATTTTCCTACTCTTCCCATTTTATGTCTTCTTTTTCTAATGGACCTGTAGAAGGTTTTCCATTGTGCAGTTCGTTCTCAAAATTGGAATGACTTTGTAAATAACGCTTTGCATTTACTCATTTTATACTTGACTTTTCTTTTCTTTATAACGCTTCACTATGAAGATAGATTAACATTATCGTAATTATTCTCGTTTTGAAATGAGTATCTGCTGCATAGGTCGCTCGCTTTATCAGACACTATAATTGACTGTATTTCGAATGTAACATAGTTCGCGCAATGTTGTTTGTTGTAATTTTTAAGTCAAACTGCCTTGCTTTTTCTTCCCGGCTCTTTGCACTTCTACCCAGCGGAGAGACTTGTGATATAACTATCTGATGTCAGAGCTAAAAATAACAATGACAACCTATAGGTAAGAATTTACCAAGAGGAAATTAACTCTTTACATTACATTTTAACACCTTATTTGGGGATAGCAAGAGGGTCCACACTTCGTAGGACTCACACAAATACAAACACATATTCGTCTGTTACCGACGAGTAAAATTCTTGGAATTGGTTTATAAGAGGTTCACTTAAACAGCTAAAAATTTTGCACTAAATTCATATAGCATTGCCAATACTGTAATAACACTACCATATACTTCACATTTACTTACTACCATACGTCTACATTTCACGAAAATATGAATCATCATTACTACATAGTAAAATCGACATGTTTCGGTAATGTCCTTGTAACAAAAGTTGTATTTTATCTGGCATAAAGTTGATAATTAGTCTTAGGTTAATATATGAATATTAAAATTAATTACTTCTCCGTAGTAATGCTCTTACAACAGAGCAGTGTACTAAAGTTATAAAATTATAAGATATTTCTAATGAAAGCAATCTATGATAAAAAGAGACCGAAGAGGATGTGGAGAATGTAGTTTTAATAGCTTAGGCGAACAGAAAAAAAACCGATTCAGTAAAATTAGATATATTCCTTTGCAGTAGCAATTTTTGACAACAGTGGTATTGGCAAAAGAACGAAATATTATATCCATCGTTAAAGCAAAACAAGAACTACTTTATGCACTAATTATCACATTAGTTAGAGGTAAACTAATATTTGAATCAATTTTCTTTCCTTTGATTGCAGTGAAGGAAATCAATTTTACAGACACAATTTATCAAGTTCCTCCCTTGTTTCTTCGTGGCATATAGAATACTCAGCCTCTTACAATTTATGTATTTCTATTGACTTGATTTATACATAAAGAAGGAAAAATATAGGAATCATTCACTTAGTGGGAAATTAAAATGTCAGCATATAGAAGTATATTTTACTTTCCAACTAGCATTCATTAAAATATGTCCGTATATGCATTCTAATAATTCCCTCGAATCATCCCCGAGAAGTAATTACAGGTAATTATACTGCAAGGTATTTCGAGAAATATTTTGTAAGCTAATAAATTAATTAATATTCACCACGTGAATGACGTACATATTTAGAAAAACATATATTAGATTAAATAAAATACGTATCAACAATCCGTTCAACTTATGCGGAATACGTTCAATTTAACCCTCTTAAGGTCCTCGTTTAAAGTTTAAACATAACGTCCTCGGGGCTATTTGGACCCATTATGCATTTTTGTTTCTTTTTTTCGTATGTTCTTAAATGTTGGTGTAAAAAACGCTTTTTTATGTGTTGTTATTAATTAATGTTTATTAAAAATTGCGATATCGCAAATTATCGCAAATTTTTGAATAAAAATTCACTTTATCAATTATGTGCAAATTCTCACTGCTTATCCTTCACTAACCTAACACACGCCTGTTGCAGTAATTTTACATCAACACTGTTGCCATCGGCCACGTTTTTGCCAAAACACCCATTTTACTGTCTTGCATTAAATATCATGTTTATATTTCAATACTACATCAGCCTTGTCACGTTTCCGCGCCACTGGATAAATGTTGATGCATATTGTACATACAAACATGAATTCACCCAGAGTAAATAAGTTTTCTGCAACTGAATATTAATTTTCTTCAGTTTGCAAATTTTTATTTTACACTTCCGGTAATTTCTTTCGTTACTACACAAAGTTAGAACTGCCAACAGAAGCAATCGTTCAAAATATCGATGAATAGACCACTCTATTTCATATGCATTGCTTTGAAGATTATCTCCTGAACTAATAAATATATTGGGGTCATTCGAAAACAGGTAGGTAGTAAACATATCAGAAATTACATACGTAATGCATTCATTGCACTGACAAATCCCAGTATTCCAGGCAAAATCCCGGAATTCATATTCAAATTTTTGTCTGCTAATTGAATTGAATCAATTAAAATTTGCTTGCTTTCGCAATACAAGCGAGAGGAAAAAGTAAAAGAGGTGTCTACACAAATTTGTTTGGCTTTCTTTCTGCGAAATTGAAATATTTTAAAAACCAATTCTAGCGAATACATATATATGATATTCTAATTGTTGATGAACTGTTTGGATTTTTTTGTTGAGAAATCTAACGAATATTAAGCTACTACTGAGCTGATATACTTTACAGAAGAGAAATACTAAATTTAGTTTTAGATATAAGTTTCAAACAAAGTACATAGATAAAATGATTTTACCTGAGAAATTTTCCCCGTGCTTTTAAAATGTACTTTACACAGTCCAGTGAACAATGTTGAATGTACGTTCTAAAGGATTCATCAAATGCATAATGAATTACTTCCATTCTATAACTTATTTTCTTCTTGGTCCATGAGCTGTTTCTTTTTGAGAGACTAAAATAACAAAAAAAAAAAATGTCCATTTACTATAAGAATATCAGTAAATCAGTTTTAACGTTTACAGTTGTAATATTATACTAACTTTCGTTTAGACTTAGCGGAGCATGAACTAAATATCAATCTAGTGTTTGTGTCAGTTTGAGAAAAATTCAAAACCATTTTCGTAGCAAGTGATTTCTAACCAGTGGAAGAAATAGTGATCTATACTTATTAATACGATACTCTTAAACAATTTTTTTGTTAATAGAATGAGTAATATGTCAGCATGTAGATTCCTATTGCAGTAAAGAGGAATGACACATTTACATTTCACAACAACTGGTTTCGAAGATTTTTTATTAGGTTTCAATTGCTGAAATTACGTATTTTCATTGAGTATCCTTTGCAAGAATGAGTATTATTCATTGATACAATCCAAAAACAAAATTATCTAAAAACACAGGTAATTTGCTATAGTTGGTATGTTGCTAGATTGCTAGGGTACTATAATAATGGTATTGCTTATTTTGGGAAGCACTTATGTGACACAGAATTGGCACATGTTAGAGACAGTGCCCAGAAGTATCATGTAGAACTTAATTTTGATCTCAGTGCAGTACCTGTACCGAAACGAAATATTTACTTAACGAGGCATACACCTATATTACCTTGTACACGCTTCTTTATTGGTGCCTTGAGTCCCACATTCGATCGTTTCATTGAGATTGGTTGTCATATACAGAGCGTTCAGAAAGTCTCTATACACCTGAATCGTGGCAAGTCAAAGTCGCATTCAAAGTTGCATAAAACAAAATGTTAAGCGAAGGTTTGCAACACTGCTATATTATCGCCTTGCGTGAAGTTCCTTTCTTAGATTCCAGTCAGCAAAGTGACGTTGAAGTGATTGTTGCATCTAGTTAGCGGTCTCTGAAACAATGGTGTTAACTTAGGAACAACGAATATTCCTGGTTGAACATGTGTTCCGTGAACAAGCTGAGTACAAACAGACAAAGATAAGTTTGCAGCTAGGTTTCCGGATACACCTGTTCCGAATCGTCACACTGTAAGGGCACTGATCGATAAATGTAGAGACATTGGAACGATAATGGACTATGATCGAAGTGGTAGACCGTCAGTGCTCGATGAAGAAAGCCCCCATAAACCACTTCGAAAACTTGCCCAGGAAGAAGCAATTATTGTTGGTACAGCACAAAAGACGGTTCGTAAGAAACTGCGTCTTATCCCGTATAAGGTGAGAGCGGTGCAGCGGTTACTTCCTCCCGACAGTGTAAAATGAGTGCAGTATTGTGAATGGTTTACTCGGTTTGTTATGGACAAGTCTGACGATGTTTTGGATAATGCTTTTACTTCTGGGGTTATGCAAAGAATTATGTTTATAAAGGGAACCCCCACACGCTACAAAAACTCGACACAGCTATTCGAGATTTTGCTCATAGCATTCCACATGAACAACTTGTGAGAGTATTCAAGAACAAGAAGAAACCTGTGCAAGCTTGTTTGGAGGTTCATGGGGGACATTTCCAACATTTGCTGTGAAAATGTGTGTTAAAATGTGTGTGTATATGCTACGCGCTGTACATAGTGCTTTTATGCCATAAAATATAATAAATTTTTAGTAAAATAATTTTCTCGTTGCTTTGAATATGTGACAATTCAGGTGTATAGAGACTTTTTTGAACGCTCTGTATAAACACGATATCTGAACGAAGATAGTTATTGTAATTTATAAGCTATATGGTCTGCGTTTAATTAGTAAAATGAGTCTTTATGTACAAAATCATACAGAGATCAACTTATTTATATTAAAGAGGTATTAAATGTGCCACTGACGCTGGAAACGCATGTTTAACTTACGGTTGTATTACATTTAGAGCTCATGTTTTCTGACTATTGCTCGGGATTCCAATTTCTACTGCAGTAGATAGCTTGGCAGCTAGACCGTGGGTTTTGAATTGCACAATTGTTATAATCTTTTCACAGGCAGGAAACGGCATTCTTTACAAAGTCTTCACATATATAGTAATTACAAATTTTGTCACTTTTTGACAGAGCTGTATGCTATTTAAATTTCCACAACCATGTTTTGATGCCTTAAAGAATAGTATGTGAAGGTGTTTGCTGGCCTGTATAGCCCACCTTTGCCAAATCAACATCATGCACGAGAAAATGTGCTTGCGTAACATCTTGGAGCATATTTAGTATATTCTGTGAAATTTGTGACCTTCTCTCTTTCCGAGTTGTTCCAGCTACGGCCCGTTTCACTCACTGTTCCAGTTGTGGACCTGACGTGACTTTTCTGTACCTGGATTGAACATACAATAACCGCCTCTTCTAACCACTTTCCCAATATGTGACTGCTCTCTCTTTGTAGGATAAATTGACGGTATCCCCTTCAGTTCTACTTGAATCGGTTTCAGCAGAATATTTTAGGTCCTCATCTTCTACTGTGATAGATTCTTTCCTTCCATCTTCTTTAGTAATAACTTCTTTAAAATATTAAAAGGATTGCCATTTTTCATGCACTCTTCAATTAAACTCCTAAGAATACTTGGAAGAAGTCTTTGAATGGGTGCAAATAGTGATTCCATAACAGCAGATTTACAATGTTTGGCCGATTAAATATCATATAGATGATTTTCTGCTCTACTACAGATGTCAATAAACTAGTGATTTCTGTCTTTTATATGTTGTTCACGTTACATACAAAATCAAAAACAACTACATGTTATGTCATTGAAAAGTGAGACCTCCTTTAGTTAAGAGTTTTGTTCAGTACATCAAGAGTACATTCATACGTGCCCATTTACAATTCCTTGGAAAAATTGACTTTTGACAGTATCTTGTTTCATATTTCGATACGGGTATCTTCATAGCATATCTTGTACAATATTCAGAGAAATAAAAAAGAAAATGGTTTCTTTGAAAATTGAAGTATACTTGAAAATTTATCACTAACACATAAATAACTGTATCAAGGAAAGGATCTGTAAAGTAAGCAAATATGATGCGGTTTCCAATTTGTAAAAATAATGTAATAACATCTTGTTCAACGAACAAGCAGCTTGACTGCTTACGAAAAACACTGTTTATAAGAAAAAGTAAACCCGTCAATATTTCAGTTCGAACCGGAGATTGTTCCGATTGTTTGATCCAGAGATGTGTAAATTGTTTATGCCTTTCTGTGCATTTTTCCACTGCATGAAAGCAATTTTAGAGGGATCGTTTGCCTTCTAAAAACCATTTTTCTTCCGAAGAGAAGAAAAGATCCGTTTTGGGTTACTTAATTGCTGTACTTGATTTTGTTTCTTTTTTGTTACTTTAGTAAAACATAAACGTGATATAAAAAATTGGAATATATAGGGTGACTGATAATTCGACGCATTCCGTGCAAGGGCATAATCTATAAGTATTTGGAACATTTTCACCTATGAGAACCAGGGGTTGCAAATCAAAAGTTTCCGAATAATTTACACATGTCTCATTTCTTTGAAATTTGTTGTTTAGCGTGAGACGCACGAGAAACTTTCACCCTGACCCACTTCCACATATCCTACAGCGATTGAATTTTACATGTGTAATCCTTCATACGTATGTAGTTAGGATTTAGATTTCTGGACTTTCCGCATCTAATGCTATTTAACCCCTCACGTTTTGAGGGATGACGTTCCTCGTCGAGCACACAATCCGAGAAAAGGAAAGGAAGGAAACATCCTGGCACCTATAAGTTAGGTATAAACTCGACATTTGCCTGGTGTGAATGAAGAAAACCAGAAAAACCTCACTCAGGGTGGCTGGCCTCAAAAAGCGGTTTACATTTTTCGACCTATTGCCCCACCGGGAATCGAACCCGGGACCCCTCACCTATGTAGTTATTATGATAATGTACAGTCGTAACGCTTCACCATTGCTGTGTTACATTTCTGAATGTGAAGTAGGGTATAACGGTCCAAAATCCATTACAGCACCTCCGAAAGCAGCTGAAAGTATACAGAATACTTACCCCTAGGAAATGAGTGCATAGCTGGGAAGAGTTGGAACGAAGATGGTGTGGGGTTAAAAGAAAACACGAACTATGACGTATTTTCTCGTGCATCTGCCTGGCCAACGTTCAAGTAGTGAACAGGTGTGCTTTTTTCCACGAGGTGGACACATTTTGTCAGCATACCACGCCCTACGATTTCAAAGAATCCTAAATGCAGTTAGGAATAGCATATATTAGTTACTGTAGTACCTGTGGCTGGAAAGCAAATAGTAATACCTCATGCTGATTCCAAATAAAATGAGATCACTTTGGTCACTTAGAGTTGAACACGGACTTCCTTTGGTGGCCATATGCTGGTATACTATCATTCGTTTGGCTAGATTTTCAATGATTTTCTTCACTCCCACCAGGCGATAGCAGGAATGGTCCTTTCTCGGAAACCAGGGCCAGTTCCTTCTCAAATCCTATACCCATTTAAAAGACCGATGTGACCCCGGAGTTGTGGGTCAGAACTCTTCCTAGAGGCATTCCCTTGCGTAAATAAATAAATAAATAGCAATCGAATACATCTCTTTAATAGCTCAAGACATTACGTGAATTGCCGTAAAGTCTGCTAAAATGACAACGTAATGTTGTAAGCTTTCTATAAATGTAAAAATGTAAATTTTGGAAAATTGTAAGATAACACACAACACTTGTGTATAAAAACAGAGCATGGCGTGATGATCAAAGGTGTCCCCCTTCTGGAAAAGAAAGCATCCGTTCACTGTTCGAATGTTGAAAAGACAGATGCACGACCCTGGGTATGAAATCTCTCATAGTTCCCGTTTTCTCTTGACCGTACACCATCTTCGTTCCACCTCTTCCCAACCAAGAAGTGATTTCCAAGGAGCAAGTACTTGTGCGATGTTGCCAGACTGCTTTCTGAAGTGTTGTAATGGATTATGGACCAGCATACCTTACTAGACGTTTGGACCTATAACACACCAACGATGAAGTGTTTGGAGCTGTACATTTCCGCATGCAATACATAGAGAAGCTGGTCGACACATGTAAAACTTCATAGCTCTACGACATTTGGAAGTGAGTCACGGAGTGGGTCGCGCACCTCTCGCTAGGCAACAAATTTCAATCATTATTGATTCTATTTTCTATTTCCTTCATGAGTATGTTGCTATTGCTGGAGCTAAAATTGACTCAGCTAAAATTAAGTATAGCTAAAATTTTTCTTCTGCTTATCTTATTCTGATGACACTATAACAACACACTTAAGTCTTGTATGTTCTTTTACAAGTGAAGAGTTGGCTCATCTCAACAATCCACAGAATACTGTCAGCCTACTAGAGAATAATAACAAGCGTTCCCCTACTTCCAGCTTGCCATGCTGTTTCACAAGTCTACTGATAACACTTTTCGTTTTGATTACAATTCCAACAATATTTCATTGTTTTCATTCGTCTTTTCCTATTCTATTTGCAGACAGTGTACGAAGTTCATTGACACAACAAATGCGATATGAATCTTTTTTAATTGTAAATTAAAAAGACGAAGAACATATATTGCGAATTATTCTGAAGAGAAAATATTATAAAAACTTAATTGACATATAACTAAAATATTGACAACTTAATACACTTTAGCTAGTTATGGTGCGTCCAACACTCAAAGACATTGCTCTTTTACAATACCCGTGTATATTAAGTCAGAAAAGTGTTTGCAAAATATGTTTTCTACTTCTAATAAAGAAAACGATTACACATCTTTCTGATGGTACCAAGAGCTTGTTAACGATATCAAAATGTTAGAGTACCTTGTATTCTGAGTATACCTGATTGAACTGGCATCTTTCCGTAGTTTTCTGTAGATTCGAAATGCGAATATTGTTGAAACTTTTTTCTTGGCCAATATTTGGCAACCTTTCCTAGAAGTGTTGCGATTTGTTTTCTGCTTTCCCCAAGCTTCTGTTACCATTGTAGGATCTGATATTGTGTGGCATCGTTTTCCCAAATCCTTCAAGTAAGTAAATAGAGGACGAAGAAGGAAATACAAAAGTTCTACCAGTGAAAGAAAGCTTCCTCCAATGCAAAACGCAAATATTCCTGCAAACGAAACTACAAACGAATGTTAATTAGTATCACAAAACAAAACAAGCATATATGTTACTACATAGATGGAAATAGATGCAATTTTCCTGTTATGCCATAGTCGTTTATCTACTAAGAAATAATAAAGCATTCGTGTAATTTCTTCACGTAAGTTCAATAGATGATTGACATAGGAGCGTAATGAAAATACCTCGCAATAATATCAACCGAATACAAATCTTAAAACAAGAGGAGTCAAGGAGTACTTTTTGACCGTGAAGACACGAATCTCGCGTGTTCTATTTTAAATATAGTCATTAAGATTAATTGTAAACTGTTCAATTTTTTATGTTATTTTAAACTGAGATTAAACTGCAAGTTAAACAGAAGGACAACAATACAAAAATATAGTCAAATTAAATAATTGGAAACCACAGAAACGCAACAAAACTATTCCAACGCTAACATTTTCAAACATCTCGATCAAACAAAACCTAATAATTCTGTGTTAGATCTAGAATTAGTAGAGAAAAGGTATTGTTAGCCAAGTGAAAAAAGGACAGGTTCCCTAACATTTGAGGGTAAAGATCAAGGGCAAATTTCTATGCAGCAGAGTCTTGGACCAAGGGCATGTTACAGGACGATTTATCTAAATTTACACGTTTGACCATATTTTATTTCCTCTTAAGTCTACAAAGTTATTAAAAATTTAAATTTAGGAGTGTTACTTAATTTTGACAAATCTGTTATCACAAACATAAAGACAAATGTTTGGTTGCTGCCTGCTGGACCAGGAGTGTATTGACTTGGATCAACGCTGTTTATCAAAGTAAGAAAAGACAATGTGTATTTTTAACATTGATACGTTACGTTGGTCCTCCGAGGAAAGTGAAGTGGAAGGTTTGGAGAACTTGGTTATAAGTCTTGAAGTACTTGTTCCATTTCAAAGTCTTTGTGTTCTAGGAATAAAATAAAAATGTTGATATGTTTTTAAAATATCTTTCATGTAATAACTTATGTTTTAAAGCAAACATCAGAAGCTTTATCTGAATTAAATCACCCCTCATTGTGTTGTATGTCAGTATAATGTTTACAATATAGAGGATAGTAAGAAACTATTTGAACGAAGTTCTGGAACTGATTCCCGACACGAAACTAGCAAAAAAAAACTCCTCTGGAACTTTGATAAGGGATGGAGAGTCCGGCGATATAAGGTGCCGAACGCGTGGGAAAATGAACTTCAGAAGGCTGTAATTCAAAAACCACACAAAGAAGACAGTGTGGGATTTTGCAGTTTACCACATTATTCTGAGGTTTGTCAATTGAAACCATGGCTATACCATAATGCAACGCATCATTAGAAATAGAGTTTGAATATTTGTCTTATTTTAGGTACATGATGAATCTAACTTAAATAGTTTCTCGCATTATTTATAATTCACATTATTTATGACATCACACCTAATATCTCTCCCTCTGAAACACAAGTGTACTAAATTGATGAACCTTTTCTTGTTTTACTTTTTAATTAAATTTTATAACTTCATAGAAAATTCAACAAGGTAAGATCATTATACTATTTAAAGAATATGACGAAACATTGAATTACGCGTAACACTAGGTATTGCATATCACCTGACATATTCGTAACAAATGCTTACTTTTAAAAGACAAATTTTGAAGGTTGTATCTGTTTGCTTAATGTAGGTCTTATGACTTAAACTTTTAAAGTATTAGTGTTGAAATATTACTTTGCTGTCGCTTTATATTTTCAGATTTTACGAGTTCACCTTTTGAAAGGCTGGTTATTTTTTTCGAACATATATATATATATATATATATATATATATATATATATATATATATATATATAATAATTAGGTTTGCTTTTTGGTTCAGTGTGTAAAATACCTTTGATGTATTTTATTCTATGTTCAATTCCTTATAAAAGAGCGGTCCCAAAACTATCTGTGTCTTAGATTGTTGATATCTAAAAATCTAATTTTAACTGATTCATCTATTCCTTTCCAATCTATCAAATTTGTAACCTGGCGCAAAAATAAGTATTCTCCTTTCTGTTTATATTTAAAGGGAGTGCAATAACTATTTTCTTGTCGGTTTACCCTCGCACTACTAAGACATTTAGCTTATAGTTAGTTTATACTCTCAAGAATTATTTGGTATATGCATAATTTATTAATGTTACTCATTCTGAATTTATTTTTAAGATCCTAGTAGAAAGGATTCCGCTCAGAACTTATGGAACTACGCTTTCCGTTAAATTGGTTAGTATTGCAATATGTTGTGTAGTTTGGTAACGTGATGGAAAGTCTCAATGGAGGCCAATCTATAAAGACCCATCTTTTGTAAACTGAAAATAATAATTAGATCTAGAGTTTATTTATGAAATGTGAGCGAGTCTCAATATTCTATACTAGGGTTTTCAAAATCGCTGATTCGGAATCGGAGGTCGACTAACCTTTATCTCGTCAGGTTCAAGGTCATTTGAAGGTCTGATCGACAGAGGACTGTGTAAAATTCTGAACAAAAGGTGCATGAAGGTTTCTTGAGTTTCTGGATCCGATTATGTCATTCTTTGACACGATAAGATCATTTCAATGTGATTGGAGGTTCATTTGAAGATCAAACGTGGATAAATCTAAATAAGATCATAGATAGGGTTTTAGGATTACTGAATAGAAAATTCAAAGGAATCGTAATCACTCCTACTGCATGGTTTCCAGACCATTCACCATTGACTTTTCTAAATATATATATATATATATATATATATATATATATATATATATATATATATATATATATTCATCCTCACGGCATTGTCAAGGCTCTATATTTGTATTTTACATTTAAAGTGGCAACCGGGTGTTTCTGACTGCCGTATTCGGTAGCCCGATCATCACCCCTGTTCTTCGCGCGGAGAGTCATTCGAAGAACTGAAAACGTACTCTGTACACAAACAGATTATGGTTGGGAACTCGGAAAGCCTGGTACTTCTGCTTGTCAAGGTCAAAAAGTGGGAGAAAAATTGATGTGTAGAATGTAAAGAGGGTTCAACAGTGATTGGTACTTGTAAGAAGCATATTCATTTGTAGTTCGTGCACATTCCGTCTGTAGCGCTACTGTGGCACAACGTATATGGTAACTGTATAACTCTTGTACACCGCTAGTAGGTCTATTCGCGTTAGTGACGACCGAAACTATGTTGTCAGCTCTGACTGCGATAAGGCCCTGCTGTGCTGCTTTTGCTTTTCTTTTTTGTCCTTTGTCATTTGTGAGACGCCAAGCATGTTGTTTTTGCTTGTTGCACGCGCTGAATGAGTTCCTGCGGAGCGAAGTATTTAAGAAGTTAACTACATATTCTTGTTTTGCGATAAAAATATGATAAGTACTTTGAATTATAATACGGTTTTAAATTCGTTAACTGTTGAAAAAAATACGAAAATAAAGCTGTACTTGTATATTAGTCGAGGACGTAGCTACTGACAGTGTTGCAGGCACGTAGCCAGGGTTTCGTGAAGGGGGGGATCCGTGACATGAAATACTGTGGTCATCATAAGAGGGGCTCGATCACTCTAAACTATTTTACTGGAACATATATTGGTTCATTTAGCCAACATTTCTTAACGGTGAGGGGGAGTGACATGAAATTCTGAAGACCCAGTACCTCGATCAATATAACTATTTTACTATCAACATATATTGGTTTGTTAGGACAATAAAATGAGGATATGTTGGCAAGTATTTTAATAACAAACTATGAAGAAATTTCGAGCAAAATAATAGAAAAAGTATTGGAAAAGATTTTGCAATATTTACGTTCTTCTCATGTTTATTCAAATATAACAATTTTCCTTTCGTTATGACCTCAATTATTATAAAAAAGTACATACTGAATACTGTCTTGTAAACTATCTTCTAATATAAATAAAATAAAGAGTTTGTTTGTGTGTTTGTCTCTGTCTGTGTGCGGCCTGGGGACCAGACGAGTGGACCGAGAGTTACCAAATTTTGGTCAGGGCCCAGGCCCCAGATCAAGACGCAGCGATTTTTTCAAATTTCGAAGCAGTGGGGTCTCAGGGGTCTTTTACCGGAACCGACTTGGGAACCAGACAAATTGACCGAGCGTTACCAAATTTTAGTCATGAATACCTTGGTCAAGGCTCCAGACCAGAGTAAACGTGTTTTTTCGAAATTCGAACCAGGGGGTCTCAGGGGAGCGTTTACCGGGACATGTAAAAGTAGTAGAAAATGAAAGATATTTTACTATTTATTTATTTAACAATCACCAGATACAGCTCAGAGGCCATTTTGCATTGAATATCCAGCAACATTAACAATGGAAAGGATTTGGGAAGGTATCGCCCAGTTAAGTAGGTGCCATCCCTGCATTTGCCT
This sequence comes from Thermobia domestica, assembly GCF_964235325.1. NCBI lineage: Eukaryota > Metazoa > Arthropoda > Insecta > Zygentoma > Lepismatidae > Thermobia > Thermobia domestica. Next base: position 22,035,780 of record NC_137467.1, on the reverse strand, counting down.
GGTAGGACTGAGGGAAACCCTGGAAAACTTCAGTCAGGATGGTAGGCGGCGGGATTCGAAGCCACGACCTCCCGAATGCGAAGCCAACGCTCTACCACTTGAGCTATTAATGTCGAATTCTTATTTTCGCGGTCGCTGAAATCAATGGTGAAACTCCAGTCGCATTAACTTCCAAATTCACGCTATTCGGCTCCGGGCCGGGGATCACCGGAGGGGGGTGAGATACCAAGACATATAAAAGTAATCCAAAATGACCTTTATTAGTGTCAAATCCATAGTTTTCGCGGTCGCTGAAATCAATGGTGACACTTCCATTAGCGATGACTTGCAAGTATGCGGGCCGGGAGTCAGCGGGGGGTGGATACCGAGGCATGTAAAACATATCCCAAAATGACCGATATTAGTATTAAATCCATAGTTTTCGCGGTCGCTGAGATCAATGGTGATACTCCCACAGGCGTTGACTTCCAAATACAGCCCCTGTGCGAAGCATGTGTATATTCAACTAGTTTTACAAGATATGCGTTTCTTTCTCTGTTGAATCAAATGCTAGCAGAACTTTTTGTTTTTATTATTCCTCGACTACTGTCGGTTCCAAATGACAGGTTAAAGGAGCAACAGAAAATTGTCCTTGAAATGACATATTTGATGCTGCAAGGATGCGATGACGAAAATTTATGATTAAAAATGACGTATGCCAAGATAGCCCCCCACTTTAGAAAATTGAAACAATGACTAGGTCATTCGTTTGTACTACGTTTGTACCGTTTGTACCGAAAATATTTTCGTTTGTACCATTTTCCTTATAGGGTTACTTGAGAGGTCGACTGGGGGGGCTATCTTGGCGCCAAGATAGCCCCCCCGTATCACAGCACAAAAAATTGGAATACACCATTCGAAAGCAAATCGTTTGTACCGTTTGTACCGAAAAAAGTTTTGTTTGTACCCCGATAGTTTTCGAGAAAAAGGGGATGACATTTGGGGGGGCTATCTTGGCGCCAAGATAGCCCCCCCGTATCACAGCACAAAAATTTGAAATACACCATTCGAAAGCAAATCGTTTGTACCGTTTGTACCGAAAAAAGTTTTGCTTGTACCCCGATAGTTTTCGAAAAACAGGGAATGACATTTGGGGGGGCTATCTTGGCGCCAAGATAGCCCCCCCGTATCACAGCACAAAAAATTGGAATACACCATTCGAAAGCAAATCGTTTGTACCGTTTGTACCGAAAAAAGTTTTGTTTGTACATTGATAGTTTTCGAGAAACAGGGGATGACATTTGGGGGGGCTATCTTGGCGCCAAGATAGCCCCCCCGTATCACAGCACAAAAATTTGAAATACACCATTCGAAAGCAAATCGTTTGTACCGTTTGTACCGAAAAAAGTTTTGTTTGTTCCCCGATAGTTTTCGTAAAACAAGGAATGACATTTGGGGGGCTATCTTGGCGCCAAGATAGCCCCCCGTATCACAGCACAAAAAATTGGAATACACCATTCGAAAGCAAATTGTTTGTACCGTTTGTACGGAAAAAAGTTTTGTTTGTACCTTGATAGTTCTCGAGAAACAGGGGATGAAATTTCGGGGCTATCTTTTACGCAAGATAGGCCCCTAATGTGTACTTTTTCCATGTCCATTAATAAGTATCATATGTTTATCCATGTGAATTGATGTGTATTTAGAATTCTGGTTCTGCATATCAAAATAAAAAAATCAAGTTTTCAGTAATAACTCAACGTTGGAATTGAATCGGCGAGTGGGAAAACAGTGTGAGTCCAAAATAAACCATTTTGAAGTAAAGGCATAAATAACACTAAAGATGTAGTACTACAAGTTGTAATGAAGAACAGTGCAATTTGCAAGACCTTGCACGTTATAACACAATGGTATAATGTCGACTGTACATTTGTGGCGTTAACTAACGAAAGTTATTTTTTCAAATATCTCAAAATGCGTTTTGTGGACTATAGTAGTTTTCCACTCACCGATTCAATTAAATTTTCTCTATTTCTGCCCTTTTCCTTAAGTAAATACGAATTATTCAGCAATGGTCTATTTGCTTTCGTCTATTGTCTATGAAAGCGGCAAACTTCTCGAGGCCTTAATGTGACAGATATAAACAGCTAATTTTTTCAGTTGGTGTAAAGCTGAAACGTGGAAGGACGCAGTTTAGGTGAGCAAACATTTCATCTTTTAGTTTTCTTTGTTTAAGATTATTTCTGTAAATCCAGTTTCTTTCTGAATTTGTACACACTTCGTTATGCTTTTTACGGTATTTATTTACGGAAAAGGGCACAAATAGATTAAATTTAATTGAATCGTTAAGCGGAAAAACACTACTAGTGCACACAACGCATTTTGAGATGTTTGAAAAAAGAACTTTCGTTTGTTAATGCCACAAATGTACAGTCGACATTATAGCATACTGTTATAACGTGCGAGGTCTTCCAAATTGTACTGCTCTTCATTACAACTTGTAGTTCTATATCTTTAGTGTTATTTTCGCCTTTAACTGAAAATGGTTTATTTTGAACTCACACTGTTTTCCCACTCGCCGATTCAGTTTTAACGTTGTGTTATTCCCAACAAGTCCTTCTTTTCATTTAGATATGTACATCAAGAGATCTAAATTCACATAAACTCACATGAATAGACACATAATACTTATTAATGGGCATGGAAAAAGTACATATTAGGGGGCCAATCTTGCGTACAAGATAGCCTCCCAAACGCCATCCACACTTTCTTGAAAATTATCAGGGTACGAACAAAACTTTTTTCGGTACAAACGGTACAAACGATATGATTTCGAATGGTGTATTCCAATTTTTTGTGCTGTGATAGGGGGGGTATTTTGGGGCCAAGATAGCCCCCCCAAATGTCATCCCCTGTTTTTCGAAAACTATCGGGGTACAAACAAAACTTTTTTCGGTACAAACGGTACAAACGATTTGCTTTCGAATGGTGTATTTCAAATTTTTGTGCTGTGATACGGGGGGCTATCTTGGCGCCAAGATAACCAACCGAACAAAATATCATCCCCTGTTTCTCGAAAACTACAAGGGTACAAACAAAACGTTTTTCGGTACAAACGGTACAAACGATTTGCTTTCGAATGTTGTATTCCAATTTTTTGTGCTGTGATACGGGGGGGCTATCTTGGCGCCAAGATAGCCCCCCGTGCCAAATATCATCCCCTCTTTCTCTAAAACTATCAGGGTACAAACAAAACTTTTTTCGGTACAAACGGTACAAACGATTTGCTTTCGAATGGTGTATTCCAAATTTTTGTGCTGTGATACGGGGGGCTATCTTGGCGCCAAGATAGCCAACCGCCCAAAATATCATCCCCTGTTTCTCGAAAACTATCAGGGTACAAACAAAACGTTTTTCGGTACAAACGGTACAAACGATTTGCTTTTGAATGGTGTATTCCAAATTTTTGTGCTGTGATACGGGCGGGCTATCTTGGCGCCAAGATAGCCAACCGCCCAAAATATCATCCCCTCTTTCTCGAAAACTATCAGGGTACAAACAAAACTTTTTTCGGTACAAACGGTACAAACGAGTTGCTTTCGAATGGTGTATTCCAATTTTTTGTGCTGTGATACGGGGGGGCTATCTTGGCGCCAAGATAGCCAACCGCCCAAAATATCATCCCCTCTTTCTCGAAAACTATCAGGGTACAAACAAAACTTTTTTCGGTACAAACGGTACAAACGAGTTGCTTTCGAATGGTGTATTCCAATTTTTTGTGCTGTGATACGGGGGGGCTATCTTGGCGCTAAGATAGCCCCCCGCCCCAAACATCATCCCCTCTTTTTCGAAAACTATCAGTGTACAAACAAAACTTTTTTCCGTACAAACGGTACAAACGATTTGCTTTCGAATGGTGTATTCCAATTTTTTGTGCTGTGATACGGAGGGGCTATCTTGGCGCCAAGATAGCCCCCCCAAATGTCATCTCCTGTTTCTCGAAAACTATCAGGGTACAAACAAAACTTTTTTCCGTACAAACGGTACAAACGATTTGCTTTCGAATGGTGTATTCCAATTTTTTGTGCTGTGATACGGGGGGGCTATCTTGGCGCCAAGATAGCCCCCTCCAAATATCATCCCCTGTTTCTCGAAAACTATCAGGGTACAAACAAAACTCTTTTCAGTACAAACGGTACAAACGATTTGCTTTCGAATGGTGTATTCCAATTTTTTGTCCTGTGATACGGGGGGGCTATCTTGGCGCCAAGATAGCCCCCCCAAATGTCATCCCCTGTTTCTCGAAAACTATCAGTGTACAAAGAAAACTCTTTTCGGTACAAACGGTACAAACGATTTGCTTTCGAATGTTGTATTCCAATTTTTTGTGCTGTGATACGGGGGGGGCTATCTTGGCTCCAAGATAGCCCCCCAGTTGGCCTCTCAGGTACCCCTATAAGGAAAATGGTACAAACGAAAATATTTTCGGTACAAACGGTACAAACGTAGTACAAACGAATGACCTAGTCATTGTTTCAATTTTCTAAAGTGGGGGGGCTATCTTGCCATACGTTAAAAATGTCCACGCTGTTACACAACGGCACTTACGTTTTCGAAAGCTTGAAATCTCCCTGACTAGTAGCAGGAATTCTGAGAATTCCGTAACTTTTCTTGATTTTTCAAATTCTCTGACTCTTCCAGAATACCTCGCTTACCTCGCCACCATATTGCAAGTAATACAAATCTCCTCATAAGAAAGAGTAAGCAAAAGCTTCCTGTAGTTTTCTTTTTAATTTTTAACGCTGATCCTTCTTTTTGTCATTTCATTTTGTTTTTTCCTTCCTATTTTTTTTTCATTTCTGTTCTCGAAGGGGAGTCCGGACCCTCCTGGCTACGTGCCTGAGTATTGATTACAGATTTTCTCGTGGAAGAATTTAATTACACTATAGGTGAAAAGCAGTACTGCAAAAATATATGTAATGCCGAAATCCCTATTAATGCAATCAAACTAGACACTTCTACTCCAGCTCTCCGAACATCCCTTAGCCCATCGAAAATATAGACCTCTAATAATAATTTTAAATCTAGTACCGCACAGAAGGCGCAACCTTCTCACGGTTGCTGGCTGATCGCCAGCATTGGGAAAAAAAATACATGTAATTCATATTGAGGACGATAGGAGACAATGTTCATTTCAGATTTTCCAGTGCGGGGGGATTGAATAAACGATGGGTGAATACAGTACTGTAAAAATTCTGGTAACTCAGATTGAGCACGCTCGGGAAATGCCCTAGAGGGAATTTCGAAGCTCTAGGACCAAGAGCCACCTCTATAATCATCGTTGACTGACATTTCAATAATGTGTTTTATGGTCTTATGTCCGTGTTCCCATCCTTTCCCTCCCCCTCCAACTGGATACTTGATACTTTTTCTATTCCAAAGCTTTGTGCTAGATTTCTGCCGAAACCTTGAGTTTTGAACTCTCATCGGTTTCGAGTTAGGTAATTATTTCAGTTTAAAATTCCATTTCTGCATCGAGATTATATGAGACGTAGACTCAAAGATTATGATGAAACTCAAACACAGTAATCGTCCAAATTTTGTAAGAGACTCCCACTGGGAATCGAACGTGCAACTACGTGCACGAAAGGCGCGCGTGCTAGCTACTAGAACACCGGAAATGGCGTCACCATTTTTTAGTCTCTTCAAAATTAAGTTGTATTGACATCTTACAAGTTGTATGTACTTGCATTATAAGAAACAAACATAAATTAAAATTATAAGAAAATCTTTATAAACGTTTAAGAATATGTCGAAAAGGCCAGAAATTTCTCAATCTCTTTCCCTCCCATGTCGTGGTGCTATTTAAAAGTATACTTTAAATAATAATAATAATAAACTCTACAGTCGCACCTACATTATTGGATGGCAAATAGTCTAGTTTTTCTTAATGCATAAGTTTACATTAATTAAATTCAAAAGTTGCATTCTAACTTCTTTTTAAACTGTATGAAAAGTACCACTATTCGTCTTAGCACTAATGAGAACTATGGATTCGCCTTTAATATCCGTCATTTTCGATTACTTTTAAAATGTCACTCTTCTCGGTTCTTCATAGATGAACTTGAACGGCATGGAAACAGTCATTATCCATATCAGCGACTCACCCGAAAACTATGGATTCAACACGAATATCGATCATTACAATTATTTTAAAATGTCAGCTCTCCCATCCCCACGCTTTGGGATGCTAGGGGTTCTTTACCCTCCCGCGTATTTCTTTCCAGATTGTAAGACATATCAAGTTTAGTTGGAATTAAATAAAGTGTTACATAAATATGTAGGAAAAAATGTTTTAAAATTAATGGAGGTGACTCTTGAACTGGAAGTGGCAGAGATCAACGATTTCTGGTTTAAGATTGATCACTGTAGAGCAAAAGACGTTAGTAGAAAACTAGAAGCTGTTTCTGAAAATCGATTAAGCGTCCTAAGAATGCATATTATCTCTGTTCTTAACCTACAAGTAAAACAGAAAGTGGTAGCGATTAACTATTTCCTGTTTTTAACGTTGATTGCTATGGAAGAAAAACTGTAATAGATAACAAAACGCTGTTTTCCATAATCGATTAACCATCCGTTCTCATCTCCATTCTTAACCCTAGTGTTGTAAATAGAAAAAAAACCGTTCGTTTTTTTTCAGAAATGTACGTTTTTTTTAGAAAAAAAACATTGCCTCTCGTTTTTTTTCTAAATTACGTTTTTTTTCAAATAGTCATTTGTAATGTATCTTACGTCATTTAAGTCTGAAGTATTTTTATGTAGGTGTAATTACCATAAAATGCAACATAAATTAAACACTAGAAACTGATGCGGTACAAATATTTTACAATTTATATGGGTAGTGTACCTACTAAGAATCCGGGTTTCTGTATTGTTTCACCAATATCAACGAAGAAATAAAAGTAGAAATAAACATTTTTTTTTTTTTCGTGAAAGTAGGCCTTTAATAAGTACGAAAATAATATAACGAACAGTATAAAACGCAAATAACTTGTCTAAAGGTAAAAACTAAAACTAATTTGCCTACTAATATTTTTCTGAATATCATATATAAATAATTTGTCGACTAGATATATGATATGCATTGCTGGCTCTATCACATGTGCAACACGTGCATTTCCACGGGGCTGCAATATCTGTCATAAGTATTTTATTTAAAGTAAATATTTCTTGTTGGAGACAGACTTCATGATCATGGTAGCTAAATTCACTAAGCTGACCTTCTATTTGAATACTACATTCATAAATTATGTTTAGGTCTCATTAGTTTAAGTCTCATGATCAGTGCTAAAGCAAATGGTAAAATAAATCCCAGAATAAACTGCTTGATTGTTGTCAAATACAGGAACTCAATTCTCGAATGCCTGTCCCCTTTGGTTAGTTAGCAGAGCTTCTCTTGTCTTTGTCGCAAATAGGATCGTTATCATTGAAGGTGGAAAAACTTAAAAAAAATAAATAAATAAATAACAGATGTAGAAGGAAAATCAAGAAATAAAGGTAAAAGAGCTAGTTGCACTATAATTGCAAACTGATATGTTGAGATTGAAACTTGATATTGAATTCTATAAAATGGATTACCATCTTTCAGATGTATTTGCTTTATCTGTCACTAACATAATAGATTAATATTTAAAGAAAAAAAAGACACAACAATATTGTATTTGTAGTAAGTATATAAGCCTTTCTGAGTGCGGGTGTAGTTTCCTTCCCTTTCGTTGTTCATGCTGGAGTAGCATATTTAAAATCGTGACTTTTAACATTTGTTCTTTCTGGAGAAAGAGGGAGGCGGCAAATTACATCATTGCGCGGGCGACAAATTGCCTAGGGCAGGCCCGATGATATGTACACTCATGTCCAAAATGATTGTCGCATATCTATAACTGTCTTCTTGTAAGAATATAATTTGATAATGATTTTGCAGGGTACTTTTAATATTGATGCTGTGTGTATAATCTGAAAATGTATATTTATGGTAAATTTCAAAGGAAAAGAATTATAAATACGAAAATGAGAAAGAGTAAAAGAAAATGTTGCTAAATGGACAAGAAAGTTTCATTTTCGTTTTATTGTTCTTATTTACTGCTGTTTTGACATGAAATTTTCCACATACATGTCTTTGCCGATTATACACACACTAACATTATAAGAAATACCAGGCGGATTCGTTATCAAATTATATTCCTAGAACAACATATTTATAGACATGGAACAATAATTTTGGACATGAGTGTACATACAAGACATGAATATAGAATGACATAATTTGAAGTAATGCAGGGTGTTTCAAAATGAATATTAGGGTTTTGAAACTTTGTAGTATATATTACAATTAACTTACAATTATAAGCATTATCAAATGAAAGAATAACTCAAACAGTTTTGAACACACGCATGCCATGCATTGTTTCCTCTGTCTGCCGTTAGAAAGAGCAAGTAGCAAAGATGGAGACTAGAGACCAGAAAGCTTTGTGTGTTTTAATTTTGCAGACTGAATATGTAGTTACAGTGCAACCGTCTGTATGAATTGAATGTTTTGTGCCATATGGCGGAAAGTTTATGGGCCTTTCTCGCCTATTGACTCAATGTGTGCCATGTGAAGAATGAAGCTCACATCGAACACTTGAAGCAAAAACTGTTTGAGGTGTTCTTTTATTTGATGTATTGTTTATAATTGTGCGTAAAATGTAATAAGTACTACGAAGACTTAATTCCCCGATATTCATTTTGAAACACCCTGCATTTCTCAGCATCAGTATTGGAACTAAGATGTAAAAAGGAGAGATTATGATTGTTTACAACAACGATATTATTATTAGTCAAGACTATAATTACTACAACAACACAAGTTAGTAGTCAAAAAATGTAATTAAATGTACACTCGTAACCCTTTCGGACCCAGATGGCCAAAGTGACACATACGCGTGTGTTACTTTTTTAATGCGCTCCTGTATGGTTACTAATTAAGATATCGGTATATATTTTTTTTGCCAAATATGGTTGGTCCATAGTTTATCATTTTAGTTTCTTCTTCTTCTGTGTGTCGAATTTCCTTCTCAAATTTCACCCGTCAAAAATTCAAGAATTTTCGAATTTTCTTTATTACTTTTCCCCTGTAGCTTCATTCGTTGTAGAGAGACCTCCTCCGACATCGTAGATACGTCGGATGGATACCTAATTGTTGACATCAATTGGATGGGCTTGCGCGCAGTGTTGCCAACTACGGAAATTAAAATCTCCTTTCAATTTGGGCAAAAAATTCGAAATTTTTGTTATAAACCTACCTATACGTCCCAATGCAAGTCAACTTACGCCAGTCGAACATTTGTACTTACTGAACAAACTCGGGTACATATCGTTACAGTGGAGTAGTTAGGGGACGCACAAAAAATTCGGATTTAGGTTCTAACTCTTGATTTTCCCTACTTTTCTGTTTATCGAAATATATTTTTGGTAATTAAAAGCATTGTTTCTTAAATATCGCCATGACACTTGTAGGATATATTAGTAATGTACCAGTGATTATTTTAAGATAGTTTTCGTCTGTCTGGTAGCAGTGTTGCCAGCTACGGAAAATTTTAATTCAAGATGTTAGGGGAAAATTACGTGTTTTGTCTATTATATCCCTCTTGTTGACTACATAGGAACAAAAGTACCAGTATCTGAAAGTCTTGTCTTTGCCCTTCACAACGCACTATAGAAAGTTTCAATACGATAGTTAGGGGAAGTAGAATTGAGGTTTACAGTAGACCTTGTTCTCTAAGTGGAAAGATAATTGATTTTTTTACGTAGACTGAAATATTTTTTAATGATCTGCTTACTTTATTAGATATCGTCACAATACTTGTGGGGTATATAATAGGGATACCAAAGCTTCTTTTAAGATAGTTTGTGTGTGTCTGCTAGCACTGTTGCCAGCTACAGAAAATTTTAATTTCCGATTTTAGGAGGAAATTTTGGAAAAATTCCCTTTTTGTCTCTATTATTTCCCTCTTGTTGGCTACATTCGAACAAACGTACCACTGTCTGAAAGCCTCGTTCTTAGCCGACACAGCGCACCATAAAAAGTTTCGGTAGAATAATTAGGGGAAGTACAGTTGTGGCTTATAATAAACCATGTTCTGTAAATGGTAAGAAAATTGTGCATTTCTGAGTTAAAATGAGATTTTTTTTAAAAATTTCATGTTTACTTTGTTAGATATGGCAATGATACTTGTAGGATAAATTCTTAGGGTACCAAGGTTTACTTTCAGATAGTTTACGTATGTTTTATGGCAATGTTTCCAGCCAAAACAATTAATTCCCGATTTTAAGTGAAAATTTCGGCAAATTTCCCTTTCCCCTCTATTATTTCCCTCTTGCTCGCTACGTTGGAACAAATGTACCACTACCTGAAAGCCTTCTCTTTAGCCTACAGAACACACCATAAAAAGTTTCAAATAGGATAATTGGAGAAGCTGTAGCGTCGGCATATCTGTTGGTTTTTGCTTTTGAGGAGTAAAAAGTGTCAAAATTTCATGTGTATGGAAACAGATTTTTTTCTTTCTCTCTTTGAATGGAAGCCAGCGACTTCAGGTTTTCACTCTACCTTGTCAACGCACCAAAGAATCTTTTTAGGTGACTTATACCCATATGGCAACAGTGGTGCTAGATACAAAAAATCTTGAATTTCGGTTAGGAATTTTTTGTAAATTTTTACCCCTACATTTCCCTCAGTAATTTCCCACCCGCTCGCAACACTGCAATGTAACGTACACCAAAAAATAGCCACATTCCTTTTCCAAAAAAACAACGTCTTAACTATATCAATAGGGTAAATGGTTTTTGAGGAATACGTCACTAACTGACAAAGTAGGAAAACGCCAAAAATGATCTGGGTCCGAAAGGAATAATCACACGATTTTGCTCGTATATATGTACAAGGAAACAAACGATTTGTAAGTTACGAGGGCTTCGACTCAAGTTCTATTGATTATTTCAATAATCTTCAACATACATCAATAAATAATAGCTGCCAGAAAAAAAACAAACATTTGAAAAAAAAACATGAAAAAGAACGACGTTTTTTATTGAAAAAAAACTTCACAGAAAAAAAACCGTTTTTTTACAACACTACTTAACCCTATACTAAAAGCGGAGGTGGTAGACATCAACCCTTTCCGGTTTTAACGTTGATCACTGCAGAGCAGAAACCGTAATCCGGTTTTCTACAATCGACTAAGAATACACTTCATCTTCATCTTTTACCCTCTACTAAAACTGGAACTGGTAGATATCAACCTCTATACGGAAGTAGGTAGCAAGACGCAGTTTTCTGCAATCCATTAAGCACCCCAAGAATATAATTGTGTCACCAATCCAATCCCTCTCCTAACACTGGGAGTGGTATAAATCTACTATCACTTCCTATTTCATTATTAATTAAGAAAATATTGTGTGAGCCTCCTTAGTGTCTTCATCAGAGTTTATTCAATACGAGCCTTCGTCTTTTTGAAGGCTTTGCCCTCAGACTCACAAATTTGTTCGGTCTAACGCTTTGCATCTCAAACCTGCAATCATCAGTGTTTGCTAGGCTTACGGCCTCGCACCTCACATACCTGCAAGTATACTGAATTGCAGTTGAAATACCTGGGTGCTTTGCTCCCAGGCCACCGTGTTTGTTCGGCCTATGGTCTTGCACCAGGGACGGCGCCAGGAACGCTTGATGGGGTGGGCGGAAAGAGGCGGACCTAGTTGCTGGGTGGGCGGACAACGAAAATGAGAACTGGGCAATGTAGACATTTTTTGACAATAATTAAATTTCAATTTTTATACTCTTTAGTTAGCTAAGGCTCAGACCGAAATAGGGGAGAAACAAGGATGTGGAACATCTGTGTTGGCCTTATAGAAGGTGCCATTCCAGCATTCACCTGGTAAGACTGAAGAAATGCAGGACTTAGGATGGGCTGCGGGAGTTCGTGGCAATATGCTCGACCTACCGAATTCCACGTGGCACACACACTACCTCTACTTTCAGCTTTTTAAATAATAATAACGGTGTGTTCTGTGTAGTCGAAGAAGTTCAAGACTGCTTTAACTCCTCTCTCTCCAAGAATGCACATGAATGCATAGAAATAAAAGAAGGTTCAAACTACGCAGACTAACAGATAATACTCTACTTTTCGTTAATAACATAAAATACACAATAAGTAGGTAAAGTAAAACAAGGATAAAATAGGCTGCTGCAAACATTTTTATCTTTGAAGTATTTATTACAAGAAAGCAAGAGGCAAAAAATATAAATGAGTAACTTCAGAAGCAATGCTGTCGTCTTCGCTCTCTCCAACATCTAGTTCATTTTCACTTTCCTCGAAATCGAACACTTCAAATTGCGAATCCTGGTTGTCACATGTATTTGTATTTTTTGTCTTTTTCCCCATTGAAGAAGAAGGATTATCACTAACATCAACGGATTGAAAATCGCGCTTCTTTGAACACGAGAAAGACACCGAGCCTGAGAAGAAATCGCTAAATTTTTTCGACATATTAGCTGAACAAGCACCGACCGCCAAGACTTCTGAACGCAACAGAGATCAACTCAACAATGCTATAATAAGGGTTTTTACAAATCTGTTTAATGCCACACGGGTAAGACATGTGGTACATTGCTGTAAACAATTGCAAGTTGGAACCCTCTTATAAGAAGCTATCGCGCCAACACAAAGCAAGGGCGTCGATTTCTCTGGAAATTTGGGGGGAGGGGCATTCAGATGCAGAAGGCATGCATGAGGATTTTAAGACAAATTGAATTCAAATTATGCCAAATATTGTATATTCATAAATAAAATGCGGGGGCGCACATGGGCTTTGGGCGAGCCCCCTTGGGTCCCCAGGATCGGCGCCCTTGACACAAAGCACTACTGTCCTCCCTCTCTTTCTCAAAATGAGACAATAGATAATACTGGCCAGCTCTGTCCATTATTTAGTTGGCTTTTTAGAAAGCACTTTTTTTTTTCAGTGCAGCACATACAAACACTGGCGTTTCAATAGCACGATTGTGCGTGTGTGTTAAACTTCAATTCATTAATCACGACTTTTGGCATCCATTATATTACTACAAGTATCTGTCTTAAAATCATTGTCCATTGCAGAGTTAAACAGAGTCATAGAATCTATTACATTACAATCGAAAGTAATACCTATTGCTTGTGAAGTACAGGATGTCACCTTCAGTGCCGGATTTGCGTATAAGCTAAACAAGCTATAGCTCTCTTGGGGGCCCCAAAAATTTTAAAGAAAAAGTGGCTGTAATGTCATTTCCAAATAATAAGAAAAAGCAAATAAGATAAAACGCACATACAACAACGGTGTTCTGTACTGTTATGTATTAAGCTCTCATGAAGCAAGTAATAGGGCCCTGTTTTCCAACGCGCCTGCAATGGGATTTCTCTTGCCCAGTCCCGCTTATAATGGAACCCTCGTTTCCCAGCTCCGCTTGTAATGGGGATTTTGTTTCAGAGCCTCATTTGTAATCGGGACCCTGTTTTCCAGCCATTACACTTAGCTACTTTAATAAGACTTCACAGCATAAGTGATACAGTATCTTGTATGCGGATAGAACTCTAGTGCTACCCTTTCTTGTACTATTTGGAATTCGACAAGAAATTGAGTCTGGTAACAGTGGATGCTTAAGAAGAAGGCATAAAACGACAAGCTCGCGAAATAATAGTAAAATATAAAGGAATTACGGCCCTAAGCGGCAATAATCTTTACATCGCGAAATTATAGCTATTTTATTTCGCTGTACGTAAGTATGAAAAGTAGTTTGCAGAAGTATTTTCATAACTTTCAGAACTTGACACTGATTTTCATAGTGATCTATAGAGTTGAATTGATTTTGAGTTTAACGTCCCTTTCAGCAGCGAGGCTACATGAGACGGGACCTACTGATTAACGTGGAATCCAAACCACATGAGCTCCCACCGGGAATCGAACCCGGGTCTCCCACGCCAAAGGTGCGTACGCTAACCGCTTAGCCACGGAGGAGCTCATATAGTGATCTATAGAGTGCGATAATGGATCACTAAAGGCAGGGTGGATCCAGGTGCGGAGAGGTCTACGATCCCAGTTTTTTGAGTGACAAAAATAATTGAAGCCATTACTTACATATTTTTGAAAGTTTAGAGTAAACTCACGATATATCTATCATAATCTGGGTTTTAGTTGCCCCTTCTCCAGTTTAAACCTTCTAAGTTCGCCTCTGGTTCCAGCGAATTTGTGTCGTATTACACCTTGAGTAATCTTCGAGGGTTGCATTCCATTTTGAGTTACTCCAGTAACCTGACCTGGAAAAAGCTCACACGATTAGTTGAGCTTCAGGCAGTAATTACCAACCCTGGATGATATTTAGACTGTATTTACTTACGCGGATCCCTGGAAACGTTTCAAACTTTACCAAACCGAATAGAAACAACTTGAAATGAGAAATGATGCGGTCTCCACATATTGTAGAAGCATGGCGTGGAGCGTGGATCATAGTTGGTGCAAAAAGATCGGCAAGGGACTTTATTGGTACCAAATTAAACTACCGCTAATTTTACAAATTTTACAGTTTTTCCGTAATGTATTCAAAACAGTAAGTTAAGTTAACGAAATATACACGAAAACGTATTTACTTAATAGATATGTATTAGGTCCATAAATTACCATATAGCATATATTCAAACAGAAAAGGCGAAATTTTGTCGCTGAAAAAGAATGCTAGAAATAAATTGGCCCCATTATCTTCAATAGCTTAGGGCCCCATCAAACCGAAATCCGGCACTGGTCACCTTAATTCTTCTTCTTCTGTTGCAGGGGTGTCATTTCAGACTTCGCTTGAGGGGGCAAGAACACCAACAACATAAGACTTTCACAGTTTGCACTAGTATATTAGTAGACAATCGATAAAGTATATGTATTCCTCAAAATCTTGCGGGGGGCAATTGCCCCCTCCTGTCCCCCTTTAATGACACCCCTGTTCTGTTGGGGTGGGCGGATGGGTGGGCGAGGCCATCCATCGGGTAGGCGGTTGCCCACCCTCGCCCACCCTTAGCGCCGTCCCTGCCTTGCTCTTTATATATCAGGAAGCATACCAATTTCAGTTCAAATACCACGTTTCATGTCTTCAATTTTACGGGATCCCGAGATATAAACATCTTAGTATAATAATAATTGTAATATCCACCTTTATTCTCTTCCAAATCCTTTTCTTTCTTTTTAGGTCATAATCAAAAACGCTGAAATATTTATCTAATTATTGGGATTACAGAGTAAGATTTATAATAATATTGTACAGTTAGTACTTTGGTCCATCCCGTCCGTTATTCCGCACGAAACTCTTGAACGAAACTGAATTTAACTTCTATTTTTTGCAATTGATAGCTAAAGTAATTATCTCGAAAGAGTTCGTTAGAAGAGGATCATAAACCAGGAGGTTATGGATCAGAAACCAGGAGTGGTAGAAATCAACCATTTTTGCTTTTAACGTTGATCCTGTAAACCAAAAAGAGTAATAGATAGCAAGAAATGGTTTCCGGCAGTCGATTTAGCATCCCAAGAATACCTTTCAACTCCATCCTTAATACTGTATTGAAATAGAAAGTGGCAGAAATAAACAAGTTTCCGCTTTAACGTTGAATGGGGAAAAACTGTAATATATAGAGAGAAGCAGTTTTGGGAAATCGACTAAAAGATTCCAAGAACACCTTTCATTTCTATCCTTAACACTTTGATAAAACTAATAGCGGTAGAAATCAACAATTTTCGGTTTACTTTTCATTACTGTGGAGCAAAAGCTGTAATAGATAGCGAGAAGCTGTTTTCGACAATCGACGGAGCATCCCAATAATACATTTTGTCTTTTCATAACACTCTAATAAAATCAGAAATGACAGGGTGTCTACTAAAATTCCAAAATGAAATTTCATGAACTTTTCTTTAACAAACCATTAAATTTAGTAACATTCTCAAAAGCGAATTTTAGTGCGACTTGCGCCAATTTTCACGCACGTGATAGAAGCGTGCTTTACTTGTGATTTGGTAGCGTCTAAAACTATATGCGTTTTTGGTGGTGAATTTTGACACTTTATAGAACAACATTTACAAGTATTCTATGTACTTATATTTGTACAGATAAAATAAATCGTGAACCAAAAGCAAAATTTATTGACTTTCATGACCATTTTCTGATTTCGTGACTTTCTTTAATCCTTTTCGTGACCGATAGACACCCTGGTAATCCAGTATGACTTCCAGGTTCAATGTAATATACATAGAACATGACCTATAAGAGACAGCGAGAAGAGTTTTTTTTTAATGAGTTATCGTTCTTAAAATAGGTAGCGTTCTTAAAATACCATCTCTTCTTTTACCCTGTAATCAAACATAATTATTAGAAATCAACCACTTCCGGTTTTAACGTTCATCGTTGTACAGTCTTGTTCAAGAAATCTTGACCACTCACCCTGCTATGAAAGATGATATTCTTGCAACCGCAAAAGGAAATTACAATGCTGTGGCTCTAAATAAACTTCTTAATCGACCAAACAAAATTCACATTTATTTGATTTAATTCTAACTATAGGTAAAACCACAGGCCTTTTCAAAGAGAGATGAATGGCAAAGTTTTCTTGAACCAGACTATATGACAAACGGCAATAGATAGGCACGGTTTTTGTATTCGATTAAGCGCCCGTAGAATATATTCCATCTCCACTATAATCACTAGTAAATAACACTAAGTGGTAGATATCTACTACAACTTCTGGTTTCAATTTTAATTGAAAAATATTGGGTGGTCCTGTTTACTGTCTTTAAGTGATTTTGTTTTAAATGAGAAGTCCTAAAGCCAAATTACATGTTTGTAACTTTCAGAGATTGTGAGATACTGATATGCTATTATATGAGTAATAATTCCTATTCTCACCTTTTCCTTCTCCTTTATTACTAAGATATAAAAGAAATGGTGAAACATGTGTTAAGTTATTTTAAATTGGAAATCCAAATACCAAATTTTAAGTTCACAGTCCTATACGTTTCGGAGATGAGGGTATCTTATTAAAATAACTCTCACCACAATTCCTCCTCTTTTCGTGAATTTTCAAAAAATTTTCTTACTGGCACCCCACGTCACAAATCCTATGTAGGTGTAAATTCAAAGTTTCTAGGTAGTCCTTAGAGCAGTGGCTCCTAATCTACGGGTGCGAGTCTCTGACAGAACTGAATTTAAAATTACAAATATTACGAATGTTGTAAAAAACATTAAATGAAATATTTAAACACGAAATAACTATTCTGTAAGAACTGTGATTTCATTGACAAAACTGGTAAAATATAATATTCCACTGCACTACAATGCTATGCAGGAATCTTGCTGGAAATAAATATAAATTTGTGAGAATATGGCTATTATTATTTACTATTATTATATGCAAACCCGTTCTTTCGTACGGGTAGAATAGGTTTATGGGAAATATTTGAAAGTTATATTTGATCACTCTTTCCCCATTACGTAACTTGTTTGAACAAAAGTGAAATAAAACCCCTAGCTCGACCATGTTCAAAAATGTGTTTTATACTATGCAGTATTTATTCTTTGCAAGAAATCTAAATTCTCTTTTGCTTTTACGATTCTTTTATTTCGAAGTGAGTTGATAAAATAGAAATGTCCTACATGCTAAATATGTTTAAAAATTCATTTCAGACGTTTCAAACACTTTGACACACTGTAACCTCTTTTGGAAGCAGAATTTTCGAAAACGCTGGGGCATGTCCACATGATGACCTCGTTAAATAAAAAGTTATATACATAGTTTCATCTCCTTGGCTTGGAAGATATTTAATTTTCGCCGTATATATTAACTCATCAACCCTCTTAGGATACGAATTTTAATGAAACTGACATGATTAAGAAATGGCTTCAGCCAAGTGCTAACTATGTTCTAAAATTCTCAATCATTTTTCATGAGATGAGAAGGAAGTGGAATTTCCTAGAACGCTGTGTTGCGTGTCTACTTGGTTTTTATATTAAATTTCATCTTCATACATGAGAGATTTGAAAGATACTGTATTTTTAGCAAATATTTTAGACCTTGTCCCCTCCCCTTAGGATACGCATTTCAGTGAAAACGATATGATGAAACCATACTCTAGAGTAGTTCTAAATATGTTCAGTAATTCTCCTCGAACATTCTATGATGATGAGACAGCAAACGCCGATTTGAATGTCGAGAAATAAGTAAATTAATTCCTCCCTCCTTCTGCTTAAAAGGAGAATTTTGAAAACTCTGAAATACGTATTCCATTCTTTTTAGTTCAGAGTTGGTTTACGAAATTTCACATTACGAATTTAAACGAATTTCACATTTCATGATATTTTCTGAATAAATAGTGGTAAATGTTATTATTATAGAAATCGTCTCTTTTCTCCATCTTTAAGAGGGGAATTTCCGGAAACATACGTTCAATTATTTATAGTTAAGAAATCAAAGCCAAATTTCACACCTCAAACGTAAGCAAATGCAGAAATTTTAATAGGTAGACACTATCCTCCATTCTCATCTTAGGACAGAATTTTCGGAAAACCTAAATATGTATTGGTTCGTTTCTAATTGAGTTTAATTTTGAAATTTCACGTCTCCAATATAAAGAATTCTTACATTTATCAAGAGGGTATTATGATGGCAGTAGAAAATAAGAATGGGAAGGTAGTCAGCGAGAGAAATGAGGTCATAGGAAGGTGGAAAGAATAAGTTGAAGACTTATATGAGAGTAGGAATAGACCGTGTAGCCTAAATGCTGAAGTAGAAAATGAAGTAGGCGAGGATGATAAAGGATTTAGTATTCTTAGGGATGAGTTTGAAAAGGCTATATCCGAGATTAGAAATGGAAAGGCAACTGGAATAAATAACATACCAATCGAATTCATTAAAAATATAGAAGACAAGGGAAAGAAAGAATTGTTCGGATTATGCAATGAAATATATGAAACAGGAGAATGGCCAAAAGACTTTCTGAAAACGATCATGATACCGATGGCTAAGAAATCGAACCCAAAGAGATGTGAGGATTATAGAACTATTAGTCTCATATCTCATGCAGCTAAAATTCTGCTCCGAATACTGAACAGAAGGTTATATGAAAGAACAAATAAAGAAGTTGAGGAGGAGCAGTTCGGGTTCAGAAGAGGCAGGGCACAAGAGATGCAATTGGATTATTAAGGGCGATCGGTGAAAGATTTATAGAAAAAGGGAAAGAGGTGTATGTTATATTTATTGATCTAGAAAAGGCTTTTGACTGCGTGAATTGGGAATTGTTGTTGGGAGTTCTAACGAAGATAGGGTTGGAATGGAAAGATAGAAGACTAACAAGAAACTTATACATGGACCAACAAGTAAGTGTTAGGATAGGGGAAGAACTGACGGAAGAGAGTGCAATTGGAAGGGGAGTTTGACAAAGATGCTGCCTCTCGCCAACACTATTTAATGTCTATCTAGAAGAGATAGTGAAAATGAGTTTACATGATGATGATGGCATTTCGGTAGGAGGTAGAATGATTAAATGCATAAGATTTGCAGACGATATGGCGCTTGTTGTAGCATCTGAAAAAAATCAATAAAATGTTAGAAAAAATGAGAAAGGGATTTGAAGAATATGGGATGAAAATAAATGCTAGAAAGACAAAAGCCCCGGTGATTGGAACGAAGGGGTCTGTGTCAAATATAAAAGTAGGAGGGGAGAAAATAGAGCAAGTGAATAGTTTTCGATACCTGGGTAGTATTCTTAGTAATGACATGAAATGCGAACGTGAAATAAAAGCAAGGATAGGAATGGCGAAAGAAGCCTTTGAAAGAAAGAAAAGTCTGTCTTGTGGGACCTTGAACAAAGAGTTGAGAAAAAGACTCATAAAATGCTTCGTGTGGAGTGTTCTACTGTTTGGGGCGAAAACGTGGACATTACGTAAACGTGACGAAAATCGACTGGAAGCCGTCGAAATGTGGGTGTGGAGAAGAATGGAAAGAATTAGTTGGGTAGAGCGGAAAACGTATGAGAGAGTGTTAGAAATGGTGGGTGAGAAAAGAACACTTTTAGATATTATTACGAAGAGGAAGAGAAACTGGTTGGGACATTGCCTAAGAAGAGGTTGTATCATGAGGGACGTTCTAGAGAGTATTGTGGCGGGACAGAGAGGGAGGGGGCGAAGGAGACTACAATTAATGGATTATATAAAAACAGAAGGATCATACGCGAAGACGAAGAGGTTAGCGGAGGACCGTGGAGCATGGAAGCTTCACACCTGCGGCAAGTGACCTGCCAATAAAAGCAGAATACCTATGATGATGACATTTATCATTTTCTAAAAATAAATTAAATAAAATACAGTTGAAAAATTAATGTTATACGAATTACTCCTTTCTTGTTTAGGTGCGGAATTTTCAGAAACTGTAAGAAATATGTTCAGTTATTTTTAATTGTTAGTTTATATGCCTAGTTTCATCTTCCTTACCTCAGGGATTAGCAAGATACACTATCTATTTACGCCTCTAAGGATACATATTTCCAAAAATCCTTCTTTATCCCTTGCTTTCATCAAAAAGAGTATTCTTGCTAATTATAGCATTATGGCTTGGTCGATAATGAGTAACTTACTCATGCTGTCTTATATACAGTATAGGTTATTATTATTTTTATTATTTTTGTTGCTATTACTGATGATTTGAGAATACAATGCTGCAAATAAAATTGCAGAAACGGTCAAAGACATCGCGAATGATGTAGGCGTGAAGTGTGTAGGGTTTAAGAATATGGGCGCTTGTTAAAAATGTTGTAACAATTGCCCTAGAAGATCCCAAAACTTTAATTTAGAAAACACAGCGTCTTGTATCATTTCCTACTTTATAACACTACAACGAATACTCTATAAGAACATTGTACTTCTGTTAAATTACCTCGCTGAACAGTACTGAAATGATCACCGAAGGCTAACATGAAATGGAGGATTCACACAACTAGATCCGCTTTTTCTTGAGTTAACTAAACATTAAGTATAATACCGAAGTAGCATTATAGATAAAGTGAGACTGTAGAAAAAATGAACCTTTCCTCTAACAGTTAAAAGAATAACAGAACATAGACGCGATAATAATAATAATAATAATAATAATAATAATAATAATAATAATAATAATAATAATAATAATAATAATAATAATAATAATAATAATTCAATTTCTTAAAAATAGTATTCAAAAATAGATAGAGGAAACTGCAGTCTGGTAATAATTATAAGGAACAAGATTAAAACGTATTAGCTTTTCTCAACCCACTGAGGAAGAGAAAAGTTGAAAGTAAGAGATGAAAGGTAAGAAAGGAATAGTAAGAAGAAGAATGCAGTTGGTCGATGATTTGAAAAATGGTATCAAATATTGGGAATAAAAAGAGGAAGCTGAAGACCGAGAAAGGTGAAAGAAGAATTTCCAGACCAGAACCTAAGAAAACACACAGTCACACTTACATCTCCCATTAGTCCCAGTACCTACCAGCAGGTAGAATACTCAATAATAATAATAATAATAATAATAATAATAATAATAATAATAATAATAATAATAATAATAATAATAATAATAATAATATTAATAATAATAATAGACCACGATAGCTGCTGCAACTAAGTTACTGCGCACGATAGCTCTTGAAAAAAGCAAATTTTTATTTTATTTATTTATTTATTTATTTATTTATTTATTTTTTTTGCAAACTATGGGTAGAGTAATTATTTCGGAGGAGCTAGTTAATTGAAGTGATCCATAAACCGAAAGTGGTAGAAATCAACCTTTTCCAAGTTTCAACGTTGACCACTATAAAACAAAAACGGTTTTCGGCAATCGATTAAGCGTTTCAAGAATATTTTTCATCTCCTTTCGTTACCAACCGAAAGTGGTAGAAATAAAGCATTTCCGGTTTTACGTTGAACACTATAAAGCAAAATCGATAAATAGTTACGAGCAGCTTTCTGTAATGGCAAATCCTTCAGATTGGATCTGACAAGAGTTTACCGAGAAATAAATTACCACGCGCAAATCAAGCCCAAAACTTGGCCAAACTCGACCAGCAAATGTAGAGATCTTAATTAGGTTGAAGGCTGCCCACCACCGAATTTTGTTCCGATTCGGCCAAAAGTTATCAAGAAAATGCTGCTGGCTAATTAAGTAGTTATCGAGAAATAAGGTATGAAATGCAACCCGCGTCCACCGTTCTTGGCCGTGTTTGGCCACAGAATATGCCAGTACTTATTCCTTAGGGAATGGGCTAGTAGCTCACAAAATTTAGTGAACATCCGGCTAGTATTAAATTTAAAAATAAACTCTAGTAAAAACCGTAAAGAGGATTTTATGTAATATGTTCTCAATTAATATGGATACCGAAATTTGTATCGTATTTCTTTCAGTTCTGGTATTAATACAGAGATTACTGTCGAGATGGAATACACTCTTGCGGTACTTAATGAATTACATAAAATCCCTTCTAGCTCTCCAATCTATAACCGGAAGTGATTGATATATGCCACTTCTGCTTTTAGTATAAAGGTTAGAGTCGAGATAGAACATATTTTTGGGACACTAAATGATTATAGAAAACCGCTTCTCCTTATCTGTTATCTTTTCTAATCTATTGCGATCAACACTAAAACCGGAAGTAGTTGGATTTTGCTACTTCCGGTTTGGAGTTTAAGAGAGATAATAACTTACCTGTTTCACAACGTTAAATTGATTCCATAAAACTGCTTCTCCCTATATCTTATAGTTTATGCTCTATGTAAATTAAATTGAAACCGGAAGTTATAGGTGATTTCTACACTTCCTTTTTACTAGGGTGTTAAGTACAAAGTTGAAAGGTACTCCTGGAACGCTTTATAGATTGCCGAAAACTGCTTGTTACTATAGATTATCGTTTTCGCTCTATAGTGATCAACGTTGAAACAGGAAATGGCTCAATTCTGTTACTTTCAGAATTTACTAGCTTGTTAAATGTGAAGAAGGTTATCCTTGAAAAGTTAAATTGATTGCAAGAAACATCTTCTCGTTATCTATTATCGTTTTTGCTCTATAGTAATGAGTGTTAAAATCGGAAATAGCTCATTTCTACCATTTCCAGTTCTACTAGAATGTTAAGAATAAGAATAGAAATTCTCTTGAAACGTATAATCGATTGCCCAGAACCGCTTTTCGCTATCCATTATCGTTTTTGTTTTTTATTGATCAACGTTAAAACCTGAAAAAAATCATTTCTACCATTTTGTTTGTCGAATCACCTCTATTAATGAACTCTCTCGAGAAAATCACACTATCTACTTATTGAAAATACTAATACTAATAATAATAATAATAATAATAATAATAATAATAATAATAATAATAATAATAATAATAATAATAATAATAATAATAATAATAATAGAAAATTCGCATCCTTTCAAATGTTATCTTTCGAAGTAACGGACGTATGTATGTACGTACGTACTAACATGACGATATTACAAGTTCCACTACGTGATCCTAATAATAATAAAATCTTAAAGAGGATCATGTTATATTTTGTGTAGTAGTTTGGGAACCAGAAGCTCTAGTATATTTATTTCACTTCCGATTTGAGTAAAGGGATCGCTGCCGAGATGGAATATACTCTTGGAGCACTTAATGAATTACCAAAAAAAGCCTTCTCGCTATCCATTCTATAACGCTCAATGTTATAACCGGAAGCGATTGATTTCTACCACTTCAAGTTTTAGTAGAAAGATTAGAGTCGAGATAGAACATATTCTTAGGACACTTAATTGATTACAGAAAACAGCTTATCGCTAGTTAGTTTCTAATCTATAGCAATCAACACTAAAACCGGAAGTAGTTGGGTTTTGCTACTTCCGGTTCGATTAGAAGTTTAATAGAGATTATACCTGTTCCTACAACGCTAAATTAGTTCCCAAAAACAGTTTCTATAACTTATAATTTTTGCACTATATAGATTAAATTGAAACCGGAAGTTATAGGTAATTTCTGCCACATCTTTTTCACTAAGGTGTTAATTATGAAGAAGAAGGTTATTCTTGAAACTATTTATCGATTGCCGAAAACTGCCTCTTACTATCTATTACCCTTTTCTCTCTATAGTGATCAACGTTAAAACCGGAAATGGTTCATTTGTACCAGTTCATGTTTTACTAGAGTGCTAAGGGTGAAGTAGATTAATCTTCAAACGCTTTTCCGATTGTCCATTCTCGATGGCTCATTCGTACCTCTTCCGGTTTTATTAGACTATTAAGAATGAAGATGAGAGTTGGCTATAAAACGTGTGATCGATTGCCAAGAACCGCTTTTCCCTATCTATTACCGTTTTTGTTATATAATGATCAACATTAAAACCGGAAATGACATATTTCTACCACTTCCGGTTGGTGAATCTTCTCTATTAAAGAACTCCCTCAAGATAATCAATGTATCTTTCTATTGCAAAAACAATTTTAAAATTCGCATCCGTCCAAATGTCATCGTACGGAGTAACGGACGGACGTATGTACAAACATTATGATGTTACAAGTTTCACTACGTAATCCTAATAGTAAAAACAGTAAAGATTTACGTAATATTTTCTCAATTGATTTGGAAATCAGAAGTTGTAGTATATTTTTTTTCACTTCCTAGTTGAGTAGAGTGATTACTGTCAAGATGGAATACACTCTTGGGCACTTAATAAATTTTCCATTCCCTTTTCGCTATATATTCGATAACAATCAATGCTTAGACTGGAAGTGATTGGTTTCTGTCACTTCCGGTTTGAGTAGAAAAATTAAAGTCGAATTAGAAAATTATTGGAACACTTAATATATTGATTACTGAAAACCGCTTCTCGCTATTTATTACGGTTTCTAATCTATTGTGATCAACACTAAAACCGGAAGTAGTTGGGTTTTGCCACTTCCGGCTTATTTAGAAGTTTAAGAGAGGAAACGATACTTATTCCCACAACGCTAAACTGATTTCCCAAAACAGCTTCTCCCTATCTCCCTATGTAGATTAATTTGAAGTCGGAAATTATAGTTAATTTCTACTGCTTCCGCTTTTACTAGGATGTTAATGATGAAGATGAAAGTTATCCTTGACACGCTTTATCGATTGCCGAAAATTGCTTCTTGCTATCTTTTACCGTTTTTGCTCTATAGTGATCAACAATAAAACCGGAATTGACTCATTTATACCACCTCCGGTTTTACTATAGTGTTGAGAATGAATATGGGAGTTGTCCTTGAAACGTTTAATCCATTGCCGAAAACCGTTTGTCGCTATCTATTACAGTATGTGCTCTACAGTGATCAACGTTGAAACCGGAAATGGCTCATTTGCACCACTTTCTGTTGACTAAATAATCTTCGTTAACAAACTTCCTCGAGATAATTACTCTATTTATCTATTTCAAAAAACAGAATTAAAAAATTCGCATTCGTTCAAAAGTTATCGTGCGGAATGTTGCGGTAAGTTCCATTAAGTGATCGTAATAAATAATTCATACTCCCGACCCCGCCACACACACACACTAACTTATGTACACACGAAAGTATATCTGGTAGTTCCCATATGCCTATGCCGGTAGCTGGAAACAGAAAGAGAGAGAGAATCTTATTGCACCTTTACACAGAACGCGCAATTACTCAGAACATCAATTAAAAAAAGAAAAAAAGAATAGTTGTTAATGAAACTTTCAAAGATTGGTACCACTGCTGCAACCTACACATGCAATTCTTCCATAATGATTGATTCGTAAGATGATGTATATGAGTTTCTTAATGACAGTGTAATAAAATGCCTTCAAATTGACCACAAAATAAAAAGTTAAATTTCTCTCTCAAATTTTATAAAATCGAAGTCGATGGTCATTATGGGAACAGTCTACAATAACAATATATGCAAACAAATATTAATATACTCCAAGCTTTCCACTGGATGCCAGAAAGCTTCGTATCATATTTGATGTCAGAAGCATAAGCAGATGTAAATATATATAGGCGCGGATCCAAGGTTGGCTAGAGGTGCTACAGCCCCCTTTGACGCTCAGGTATACACTGCATAAAATGGGCTTCAATCCTCCAATCCTGCTTTACACTGGATAACGTTGCAAAGTATGGTTTAGCCCCACCCTTGATCATATCCTGGATTCCTCTCTCTCTCTCTCTCTCTCCCTCTCTCTCTCTCTCTCTCTCTCTCTCTCTATATATATATATATATATATATATATATATATATATATATATATATTATATATATATATATGTCTTTGTGTGTGTGAATTTATATTTATGTTATCTTCTTTATCTCCTTTCTCCGTCGGATAAACAATTACTGCTATAGTTCCTTATTTGATTGTTGGTGAAATACTAAATAAATGTGATGGTCTTTTATTGATGCTTTATAAGATTGTACAATTGGCACAGTAAATTCGAGATCATAATGTCATTCAAGTTAGAGTAGAAGAAGAAAATTTGGCAAGGAGAAATGCAATGTGGCAAGGCATTGTTTAAGTCGATATCCCATAATTCTGTCAAATCGATTTTGTGTTTCTTAATCCAATTACGTCGGGTGTTTATAATATTTAACTAGCACCTTCGTATATACGTTATTATTTAGAGCATGAAAGTTCTGCTACTTTTCAACTTGATAGAAATTGGTTTGAGCCAGGATTGTTACGTTTTACAGTCTTTTCAAGATTTAAACGCTACAAGATGTAAGCTCTGGATAGGTTACGCAGTGAATGATGACGAATTCCCGGCCAGGAAAATAGAAGGTAGTCTGATATTAGGATACTATTGTACTTGTAAGACGGTGCTAGGGCATTGGCTTTTTGTGCACATGTAGCTAGTGTCCTATGGTTTATTAGGATGAGCTCGGCCTCAACAACAAATCAAATACTCTAGTCAAACTCTACTAGAATACATACAATATGCTGATAATTGTAATAGGAGCAACGATGGAAATAAAGGCAAAATTCTGGGGAATGAAGTTCAAGAATGATGAGATGGGAGAAGCAGAACATTTTTTGGGGGGAGAAGAAGACACTGTAAAACACTGACTGGAAAACTAAATGGACAACACTAAAGGGTAAATTCGATTAACACCGAGCTCGAATTCAAAATCAGCTACCTTAAGGATAACTATCTATGATTTTTTTAAAAATTTTTCCTATAGTTTTCAAGTTTGACCTTGAAATGATCTCGCAATGACATTGAAATAATCTTGTCGAGGAAAATAGAATGACCTAATCCGAGGCAGCGACACAAGGAACGTTCATGTACCTTCTGTTCAGATTTTTGCTAAGTTCCCTCTTACTTTGACCTTCAAATGACATTGAACCTGACGTTATGGAGGTTAACTGACCTCGGTTTCGGAATCAGGGAACTCAGAAACCCTACCAAAGCCTAGTGTCTGTAGTTCATAGTTCATAAATAAGCTGTAGATTATTATTATTTTCAGTTTACGAAAGAGAGTATGCCTTTACGTGAAGATAATAATTAGCGGATATCTGGAAAACGTTGGGTTTTAGAGCTTCGTGCCCATTGTGCCTTTTCATCATGGGACCAAATACACAACATGTTGCAATACCAGCCAAATTAACGGAAACCCGATTTCTACAAGCTCTGAGTGGGGTCGTATGAGAGAGGTCAATTAATTAAATTCTACATAATTTTTGCTGAAAAATAGAATTAAGGTACATATAGTTCCAAGATTTATTTGGTGAATATCTAATTAATTAGTATTGTCTGTTCTAAATTTGCACATAGGAAAGGAAGATTTGCAAACAGGTTGATGGGGAAGAGGGCAGAAATATATGTGAGAAATTACACAACCAGTTACAAGAGGAAACTGACAGATCAAAGGAAAAGCTTTAGAAACGAAATTATGAGCATATTGAAGAACTGCAAAGAATGGTGATATATGAGGAAATGTACAAGGAGGTGACATCTATAGAACTACGCAGGAAACCATATGCGGTTACGATGGCAGTAGAAACTAAGGATGTGAAAATAGTCAGGAGAAAAGTGAAGCCTTAGCAAGACGGAAAGAATATGTTGAGTAAGGGAAAGAGTAAGTGTAAGAGACTTATTGGGTGGGCAGACAACAGCATCTTTCTCTACCTTTGCAAAGGGCTAAAAAAGTGAAAAACAAATTAAGATAAAAAGAACAGTAATAAAACTAGACATAAGTTAATTAAAATAATGCATCCGAACACAAACTCTGGCATGCAAAATGTGAAACTTCTAGAAACAGCAGCAATCCAGCAACAGAACGAGTGTGTTCATCAAGCAGCAAGTCATCTAAATACTTTCGTCCCAGCGGAAGTGCTAAAAAGTAACGTAGAAATTGTGTTGAATATAATTGTATATCATCCTTCGCAGTTGCTTCTGTATTTTGGTAGAAATGAACTATATGGCATAAAAAACCTTGAATTAGGTACTAAAATTTAGGAAAAAGAGAGGTTATGCTGTTTCTTATGATACTGGGAGCATTTACATCTACTAAAAATAAAAAGGAAAAAGATATTGCCGATTTTCAACACGTAAGTGGTAATTTCAGAAAGAATATGTTAAGAACTTACATGACAGTAGAGATAGACCATGTGCTGAAGTAGAAAATGCAGTGACTACAATTAATGAACGATATTAAAACGGAAAAATCTTACTTGAAGATAAAAACATTAGCGGAAGATCGTGGAGCATGAAAGCTTCAAAGCTGTGGCACTTGATCTGTCATCAATGACAGAATAATTAGGATGGTGTAGAATTAATTTTTATCATTCTTGAAATGGAGAGAGATTCAAAAATTACTTTTGATATTTTGGTTCTAATAGTTAATAATATTCTCAAACTACAGTTTATAAACAGTTATTTAAATATGTATATTTTGTTAATGTTACTCATTTCGAATTCGCATAGGTTTTCTTAAATTGTTCTGAGTACGTATACGTCATGGGATATACTAAATTTAGGAATTGTTAAATATTTAATAATAAACGATGAAGATCGATTTTCTTCATAGGTTTTTCCTCCTGAAGTCTGACAGGGTTCGTACAACAACCATCATCAAATGTTGTGATTGTTCAAAAACACACATTTGGTCTCTGGGGGAAGAGCATACATTGAAAGTATTCGAGAAGAAGATCCTGAAACAAATATTCGGAACAACTGTATTGTTTGAACGTTTCAAAAACGAGTCATATTTACCCATACAAATTGTCCTCAATTCATTCCGTGCCTAACATTGCACAAAGTTTGAGGAACAGCTATATTTTGTACAACATACACAAAACATGTCCCACTGTCTTTGCACTTGCAGCATCTCCGCATTTTTCTATGCAGTGGGTCTTCATTTGTTCTGGTATAAAACCAGATAGTCCTGCAGCGGGCTCCTGAAGTGTAGCGGCAGATAACGAAGTTGACCTCGTTCCCTTATTTATTCCGTAACTAAGTCCTACGTTTTTCAGTAACTGCGTTCTTGACAGAGTTCTCTTGATTAGTATTTGATCGAAACACAATATAGACGTTTATTCCAGAAATATTTATTAGTATATAAAACGAACACAGTAGCGGTCTTCGTACATTTCTATCTACGTCATATTCTGCGCACATTGCATCTGCCGCATCTACCAGTCCCTTCACTCCTGTCGTAAAATCTTCTAATTTTAGGTTTACTACTATCACAGGTTTCACTGTCAAAATTGTCACGGTGATGCATTGACAAAAGTAACACTTCTCCGTTTCTACGGAACATAAGAACCCTGGCAGCTTTGTATTTCAGTTTCACTTTTATGAGAAGTAGCATGTTGAAAAGTGTCGTCAGAGTCTGAATCATGTTTTCGGTCAAATTTCTTGTTTCTTCTACAGTCTATTTCTTTGTATTGTCTACAAAACAAAAATTAAGAGTGTCCCAACGAAATGTTCAATAAAATTGCTCTTTCTGTTACTCCAGCACACGGGTGGTGCCTGACAGGTACACAACAGAAAGAATTCCTTCCCGCTCACAGACAACTCAATCACAAACTATACAAACACAAGCAATTGACTCTCGGCAATCGCAAAGGAAGGTACACTGTGTGACACAATAGTATCTATATGTCATCAATTGAAAAATCAGAAAAAATATATTCTTACTGCTTGCTGTGTGCTTCTCTGGCACAACCCGTGTTCTCAAGCTGTTCTGGCACAACCCGTGTAGCTGTATTATTCACTGGTCTCGTTTATCCTGCAAATCAGAAACAGACAATGATTATCAGAATGAGGCCCAGAACCCAATCGGAGCACTTAGTGCTTGCCGTGGTTAGTTGTCTCCCGTCCCGAGTACACACGGACCGAAAGTCGCACGTTACCGTAACCGAATCGCAAAGCGACTTCGAGATGATGCTCTATTTCCGAGTCTTTGTGTCACAATTTGGGATATTATTTTATGTGATTGTTGCTATTACATTTGAATGTATATTCTTTCACACGGCTCCAGATTTGACACTCATTTCTTCACCATCACAACACACATACGCTCCCAGAGCAACCAGAGTTCCGTACCAATCAAAAGACTGAGAATGCTATATCCACTCACACGCCGTCACACAACATCCTTCCTGGGGACGCAGAGATCCAGTGCTTTGAGAATTTTCCTTCCGTCCAGCAGCAATGAATACTCATTGATTCTATTTTCCTTATTTTATGTCCATTTAGTTTGTGTTTTCCCTTTTCTCCATAGTTCTGAGTATTCCTCTGCTACATCTACCAGGATTCTATAATCCCCTTCATGTTCCAAGATAGCTTTAATATCTTTCTGTATAATTTACTCATGAATTTGCAAGTGCTCCTCCAGCAACGTGCACCACAGAACACTGTGTTCAGGTGTCCCTTGTTCAGCACATTCACAGCTGCCGTGTTGTTTATTATTGATTCTATAAAGATGGGTTGGGAAGGAACCATGTCCTGTTAGGAAGTAGATTAGTCCTACGATGGAATTGAAGTATTTCCATTTGGGTCGCGTCTCTACGTCTGGAATAAATGTGATAATCTTTATGTTTTATCTACTTGCCAGTAATGTATCCATTTTTGTTAAATTTGCCTTTGTGTGTCATCTAGTTTTTCTGCTTTGGTCCCTAAAAATTTTTCATTAAATTTCCTTTTTTATACCAAAACGTGACCGCTCTCTGGATTACTGTTAAATACATTGCTTTGAAACCCGTCAAAATACACACTGCGCGGTTTGATGTCGTGCTGAAGGCGCCACCAAGCCGAATGGAAAGGTTTATATGTGGACGATTTATTTTGGCATCTAAGGAATTATTCTGTAATAATCGATGTACCCATTCGTTGGAAGCATAGTTCACTGAGGTCCTTAGGATTACCTCCTGATAAGTCTTAATTAATTTTCTCGGTATGTGTTTGAGCCAATGAAATGAGTAACATAATTAATATGATCTCTAAAATTCAGTTTGTTGTCTATTATAATCCCTACATATTTAAACACTGATATCCTCTTGATCTTATTATTGCATATTCTAATTATTGGGCCCTTCAATAATTCACTTCCAAAAATAATGTATTTCGTTTTCCTCTCAGAGATCTTTAGCCCTTGCTTTTCCACATCAATCAAGTAATTCCTTTATAATTCTTGCTGCTTTTCTTTGCAATTCTGTCCGAGAGTTTGCTGGGATTATCATAGCCAAATCATCAGGAAAAGCAATTACTTGTTCAGTTTCCTCTAATTGGTTTCATCTTTCTAAACACAGCTGGAATTCCAAGTCATACATCAATGGTTCTAAGATCGACCCTTGCTGACATCCCTTTTGAGCAGTAATTTTGATAATTCCCAGGTTCTCATGGATGATGATCCGTCTATTCAAGAAGTAACCCCTAACTTTATTTACTAAATATTGTGATAAATTTAGTTCTTTTTACCTTTCAATAAGGGATGACGTCCATAAGTTATCAGTCTCCCCGTTTATGTCAAAAAACAGGGCCAATGCATATTTTATTTCCATGCTACTTTCCTTCATCTGATATACAAATGCATTTAAGACATCTCCCGTAGATTTGCCCTTTCTGAAACCATATTGTAAACGATTATCTTCAATATTCCTATGCCTTTCAATTATATTTGCTAATATCCTTTCAAATAATTTTCAGACGTTTCTCAGAACAGATTGGACAGTAAGAACTCACTTCTGTTAAATCTTTATCCTCACTTTTTAACAAAATTAGCAATTTGGATTCTTTCCACAACGAGAGAAATACCTGCTTCTAAAATAGGCTGTTGAACAATTTTGTTAGATATGGAGTCCACATATCCTGTTTATTTTTGTAGATCTATACTATATAATCTAATCCTGTAGCTTTTTTAGTTTTTCCTTTATTAATTGTTGTTCAAACTTCCTCGTTGACTGTGAGGTCGATATCTTCTTCTGCTGCCAATGCGATGGGTTGCAAATATTTGCTTCTCAATTCCTCCTGTTGTTCAACATCGTTTTGCTGATTATTTTTGTAAAAAAATGTTGCTTAAGTTCGACAATGTGTCGTCTGTAGTAGTCCTCAACAATAGGCCATCACATTTTTTTCGTTGATAGTGTCAGAACATTAATTTTTTTTTGTATAGGAAGATTATATGGGAAATTCAACCTATCTATTTCTAAATTATTTTTAGAAAATATCCCCAACTTATTTTCTTGCCCTTTAATACTTTCTCTGTGTATTTTAGTTTGATTTCCCTATATTCGTTTAGTCTGCTTCTTTTCAAAACTGTGGACAAGGTTGCTTGACAACTTTTCCTTTTGTCGTTGACTAATTTTTCAGCGATCTGTCTTTGGCAACTACCAATCATTATATGTTTTAGGAGCCAAATCTGGAGTAGAAGCCTTTATTGTTTTTTTATTTTCTTCAATTATTGATATCTATTCATTCACATATTCAAAATTTCCTATTTCAAGTAATTCTAGTTTTTTTTTACATTTATTCCAATCAATTTTATTTATATTATATGTATTCTTAATTTGCTCATCATTTAATTTATTTGCTATTTCAAATGTGATTTGCTCATGATCACGGGTTGTTACTCTATCCAGTACCATCAAATTTTTTTATCCATATATCTAATTTTGGTGAGCATAGTGATACACTACGTGATCAAAAGTATCCGCACAGCCCCAAAAACATACGTTTTTTATATTAGGTGCATTCTGCTGCCATCTACTACCAGGTATTCATTATCAGCGACCTCAGTAGACATTAGACATAGTGATAAAGCAGAATGGGACACTCAACGACCTCGTGGACTTCGAACGTGGTCGGGTGATTTGGTGTCACTTGTGTGAGAAGTCTGTATGCGAGATATCCACATTCCTAAACATCCCTAGGTCGACTGTGTCTGATGTGATAGTGAAGTGGAAACGTGAAGGCACACGTACAGCACAAAAGCGTACAGGCCGACCTCGTCTGTTGACTGACTTAGACCGCCGACGGTTGAAGAGGGTCGTAAAGTGTAATAGGCAGACATGTATCCAGACCATCACACAGGAATTCCAAACTGCAACAGGATCCACTCCAAGTATTATGACAGTTAGGCATGATTTCATGGTCGAGCGGCTGCTCAGAACCCACACATCACGAAGGTAAATACGAAACGATGCCTCGCTTGTTCTGAAGATTGTAAACATTGGACGATTGGACACTGGATTGTGTGGAGTGACGAATCACCGTACACAGTTTGTCGATCCGATGGCAGGGTGTGGGTATGGTGAATGCCCGGTTAACGTCATCTCTCAGCGTGTGTAGTACCAACAGTAAAATTCGGAGGTGGTGGTCTTAGAGTGGTGTCGTGTTTTTCCC
Source organism: Thermobia domestica (assembly GCF_964235325.1). Lineage (NCBI taxonomy): Eukaryota > Metazoa > Arthropoda > Insecta > Zygentoma > Lepismatidae > Thermobia > Thermobia domestica. The sequence goes on along the minus strand of NC_137467.1, from coordinate 22,001,828 downwards.
TGAGAGTCTTGCAACCCTCGTAGTTTTGGTTGGCACTCTCAAAGCGCAGGCCTACATTAATGTTTTAAAAATTTTCTTGCTTCTCACTGTTGAAGAGCATTTCGGGGATGACGGTTGCATCTTTCAACACGATCGAGCACCTGTTCATACTGCACGGCCTGCGGCGGAGTGGTTACACGACCATATCATCCCTGAAAAGGAGTGGCCTGTAGAGGATCCTGACTTGAATCCTATGGAACACCTTTGGCATGTTTTGGAACGCAACTTCGTGCCAGGACTCACCGACCTTAATCGATTCATCTCCTCAGTTCAGCACTCCGTGAAGAATGGGCTGCCATTCCCCAAGAATGGGCTTCCAGCACCTGATTGAAAGTATGTCTGCGAGACTAGAAGCTGCCATCAAGCCTAAGGGTGAGCCAACACCATATTACAAACCGATAGAGAGCGCCACGAACTTGTAAGTCACTTTCAACCAGGTGTGGGGATACTTTTGGTCACATAGTGTATATCATCTTCAATTGTAGAACATTTCCAATTGTGCACTTTTAGTATCCGATTCATCATAGCGAAGTCGAATAATTCTATACAACCAATTTCAGATCGATAGCTTCTTTCTTGTAATTTGTGTTCCCAATGTTGTCTCAGCCATTTTGATTTGCAAACATTTGATGTACCATTCGTCTTCAGATACCTTTTAAACCTATATATACACCACGTCTCAAAATAATTACGACATAGCTTTCTGTTTTGACCATGTTTCCTGGAATGTTGCAGCGTGTTTTGTCCGGATTTTCTAATGGTTAACACGACCCCTACAGGCCCCATTCAAGACAGATGTTGCACATATGAAGTGTGCTGGTGTGACATTTCCAACGATACGTAACATATGCAGATCCCAGAGTACAAATTCACTTAATATCCTGGTAAGGGTACGACTGCTGACCCAATATAATATCGGATTTCCTGTAACAGTATCATTTTTGGATATCTTATATCTACACTGCTATTAGTTGTATGTACGTAAGTATTACATTTGATACAGTAGAAAGCAAGTGAGTTTGGTTAACCTTAGATAATTATATATTTGAAAACGTATATTTTATATAGCAGCAATTTTTAACCTATGATTCACGACTCACTGGTAAAAAGTAACAATACTAGTTGAAAAATATTGTATCGGATTGAAGTGCTTTGTACAGTTAAACAATTGTTAAGAATGCAAAAAACGAGTATTCTGAAATTTTGGATTGAGAGTCAAGTAGCTCGTGACACTCTTTACCTTAAAATTGGTCGGAACAAGAAAATGTTCATTTCTTCAAGAAATAGCAGTGCCTTACTCATTGTTAGATTTGAGATTTAACAAAGCGTCAAATAAGACTGCTTATGTTGTAAAGCTAATCCATATGTACATATTTTTTGTACAATGACTCATATTTTAAAGTAGAATTCCATAAGAAGGTTTTTATTCTTCTAGGATCTATGAGTGATGAGTAGGTTCGGACGTCATGAAGGATCTTTCATGTCACGGACGTCTAGCCCTTTCAAAGTTGGTTTAGACCCCCAGGATTATGAATATATTTATTTCGATGTTTGCTTAAATATAACAAAGAAGTATTAGCGAAAAAAATCAAAGTTGGTTTAGCCCCCCCCCCAGGAATATCAATAAATTTCGATGTTTGCTTAAATATATGGTAATGCAGCAAAGAAATCTGAGTGAAAAAGCACTCAAACTTGTATAGAATTCGTCGAAAATTTTTAATCCCAAATCTAAAAATCTTGAAAAATACTGATACATATCAAGTGTTTGTAAAATTATTGCAACATTTCAACTATTAATCGAAGCTGCTATATGTTGCTTGGAGTTACACGGAAAATACGAAATTGAAAATCATATTATTCACAGGTCTCTCTATTAAATAATCTCAACAATATAAAAATGCGTTTCTGGGTTGATAAATTATTAAAGGCATAACAACCACTCTTTTGAATGTTATGATGTAAAATGTGTAGTCCAGTGTGCAAGGTCTTACGAGTAGGAGTTATCGAAACACATGTAACGTTTGCAGTATTATTTCATCATATTTTTCCCCTGTATCTTGATTAGACTTTCCCATTCGACCCACAATTCACGCAGATATTGAGGTTTTAGTACATTACTTAAATACTTCAATCTCTGAATTCGCCTAGATTCAATCAGCTGTATTGGAATAGTTCAGTCACAAATCATATAAAGCACACCACTACTTCAGCGAATCAACGTCGGAAGCTGGAATCATTTTAGTAACTGAAGAACGACCAAATAACGGTTACAAAATATCAATTACAAAAGAGTAATAAGTTTTGTTTTGCGACATAGGTTCAACAATTTGAAGTATATTTTTGTGAAAATCATATATAGGCATCTTATTGTCTGAGGTCTGCAAATAAGCGAAACAACCAGTGGAATATAAGCTTTGAATTAATAACAAAGTATAGAACAATGGACCTTATGCAGAGTCGTTTTGACGCGTGATTAGTGCCATACTAAAGAGTTTAAGTTGACTTGATTTTAGTTTAGCGTCCCTTTCAGCAGCCAGGCTATATGAGCCAGGACCTACTGATTAACGTGGAATCCGAACCACATGAGCTCCTGCCGGGAAACGAAACAGTTCGACAAACATAACTTTCCTGCCGTAGTCAAGTCTTTAGTATGACGCTAGTCTTACGTCAAAACGACTCTGCATAAGGCGGAATATGTTTTATTGAAACTTATGTGTTGAAGTGAAAATACCCAAATGGTTTCTTTAATTTGGAAAATCGAACCCAGTATGAAGAATGTGATGGAAAATTTAACTCCTTTGAAGCATCAAGAAAGAATGCAACTTTATTTTCCGTTAAGCGATTCATTTAGTGACAGCCATCACTGGCAACCGTGTTTAAACCTTCAACAATTGTGCTAACAGTTTCTCTGAATTCTTAAGTTTAACCTTGTGTAGACTTAATATATGATATTGATATTTTGTGACATCGTGTGAAAGCTTCCATGCATTCTAACATTCGTGCAACTACAACAAGTATGATCTACTTTTCATTATTATAAAGACTAGATGTATATACGTAAGAATTTTGGGTTCATTCTCTCTTGTGTTTTGATAAAAAAAATGTGAATTATCTGCCTAAGCTTTGAATGAAATTTACATTTTTTGATTGTTGTTTAATAGTAAATAAAAGTACTCTCGGATAGTTACCAATAATAATAAAGAGTGAAAGAGTATATTAAAGCAAAGTCAATGTTGTACCAAAGCCAGATACGGAGTAGAAATACCATAGTTTAACAGCATTACTATTATTACAATTTTTCATCTTTAGTTCAGAAAACATAAAATATAAACAGATTTATTATTTCATTCGTAAAATATATATCTATGTATGTCTATTTTATTCTGTAGGAGCAAAACATAACGATATAAATCGTATCGTGAGTACTATTTTTTTCTACCTGATTATACTTTTGCTTAATAACAAGCATATTTCGAGTAATTAGAACGCAAAGATTCTATGTCCAATTTTAGAAATTTTACAGGAAAGCAAAAATTATGGACATAGGACATATGAGGACATATGACATACGACAATATTTCATTCATTATTTCTTGTAAATAATAACGATTTTGTATGCTTTCATATCGTCATGTGAAAGAGAACATCATGCGCCATATATAAGTATAGGTAGCTCAACTTCGAAAAAAAATTGTACGTAGAACCTTTGCGCTCCATGGATGCGATTTGTCTCAAATCCTTTCCAACTGCTACACTATAAAAAATATGGACAGAAACTAAGAGTACAAAAGTAGAGAATGATAAGTGTACAAAGGTTCTTAAAAGATCATGAGGCTAAAAATTGTGCTTACATATTTATAATTTCATGAAATTAACTTAGTACTCTAAAATAGAAAAGTCATTTACTCCGTATTAACATTGATATAAATTCTCAACACATACCCAATAGTTCAAGTTTCCCAAACAACAAGTCGCGTACATATATTATTGGAGTTGCACCATCAATAACAAAGTTAAGCACATTTTCACTGCAATACAAATTATAATTTTATCAGTTAGCAACTGAACTTTTACTTAATGTAGTTCATGTTTTAGTGAGCAACCCTTTTGTATACAACTCTAACAATAACTTTTTCTTATTTAAATATACTTTTTCCGACTTCATGTGTAAAAGATAGGAGTCATTCACAGCTTTTCATTACCTACGAATTTTATGTTTCTTTCACCCACAACGTAGATAAAAAAAATAATATCCCTTGAGCTCTAAACCTAGACTATACTAGAAATCCTCATATATCAAACAATAAAACTTGCAAACTGACGCGAAGTTTTCAAATAAATTAGGAGGTAAGTTCCCAACCGGTTTTCGATTCTACAATTTAATATAGGAAAAATTATATTTAATGCATTATTTCATAATACATTTTAAAATCTTGAAACATATATTATAACTGCACAGAGATAAAGTCAAGAAAGTCCTACAAAAATGGTGACTGGTCTATACCTCTGAAGGAACTTGATGCTTTTAATATAAGTAATACCTGTAGGAAGAGAAGTGCGAGATTCAAAGTAAGAACTTCAAATTTGTAGCCAGAGGAGTAGGAAATACATTCTTTCAAAAGAATATATGAAACATAATAGGTATCGTAAGATAATGATACTTTTAAGAGATGATCGAAATTCAATGGGTTATTGTTACAATTATCACCAAATTTGAAGTCGCAAAATGTTACCAAATGTTACAAGGCTGAGAGTCCAATCACCACTGCGAAGCATTCTGAGAAATAGGTAGGAAGTTATTACACCTATTGGCTGACTTCTGAACTGATTATGAGTTAAGTATCCGCAAGAAACAGTTGAAGGCACCATAAGAACCAAACACAAAAGAAAAGATCAGCTGTATCTTAAGAAGGATAAAAATTTCATGGTACGTTCCATGATAAACATTTTAAACTAAGTTTCAATCATCATCGCTTCCTTAAAGCGGCATAAACTACATTTTGCGTATAACTCAAGGAAATACAAGTACCTTCTATTGCGCTGAAGTATTCCTTACCAGTGGTTTTGCACAGTGTGCCACATACAATTTCGAGGTACAAAATCTGTCAGTTAGGCAACCCAACTGCGCCCGCTCCAAGATTAATTACACCTGGTATAGTAGCCAGAACATCAGCACGAAGTTGCTCCCAGCTCTTAAGAGAACAAATCGTAAAGCGTGTTTTTTCTTTTTGTATGAGTAAGGCGAAACGCTGGCTGAGAATATAAAAAAGAGAGTCTTTGGATAATTGTACTCATAGTAAACAACACAATGCCGGAAAACAATTTACGGGTACCACAGGCGCCGATGAGAAGATTACTGCCAGGGAACTTAAATAATCTTATAATTATCTCAAATGAGGAATTATAAAAAAGTTAACTTACTTCAAATAACTATACATATATGCATATCAAATAATATACGGATAGATTATGCGAGACATATAGTAGTTACTTTTTAAGTAAACACATTAATCCTTGCGCTGAGTTTTGAAAGTATTAATAATAGTCCTACCTGCAAATAAATTAAAATATGAATCGATCATTCGGGGGAAGAGCCCAGCCTCCAATGAAAATTTTGTGGTTCTAACAGTACCTGAGCTCCCTGGTCCCTGCTCCACTGATTGATACGTGATAATACTTCAATACTTACATGCCCGATTTCGTTATACGTTAGCTGACTTTTGAAAATTCTTAATATTGGTATGCAAAAATTTATTTGTAAATATTAAGAATAAAAATTTAGATAACACTCAAACGAGTTGGAAAACTTATCCGTACTAAGCGTATTTCCCCTTGGGTTGAAAATATAAGTGAAGGACTCTGAATTGTATAATATTTATGAAAATTTACACATTGAGACACAAGGAGAAAGGGAATGATATAGCGTCAATTAACTACGATTTAAAAATGCACAAAATTAACTGGTAATATAAATGTACAACCATTAACAGAGTTAATTCTCTAACTCCATTCATTTTCTTCCTTTATTTTCAGGACTACATGATCACTGAATTTCTCTGCTGGAGTTTATCTTCGTTTACCGTTTCAATCTGGAGCTCAGCATTCTAAATGAAACATCTAAAAGGTGTAAAGAGATTGGGTAAGTATCGAACCCGGATCGGGAATTTAGGAAACCACGACGCTAACCTTTCACCTAAAGCATTGCTTACTCTGAAAGAAAGAGTCCTTAGTCTTTGTTCAAAACAGGAGAGCTTGTTTATAATCAAATTGATTGACAGAACACACGAATATGTAATTGATGCAGCGGAGGGTATTGTATCATTGTATTTACTAGATTGCCAACATTACAGGTGTTTGAAAAACAAGATACAATACTACTTCATTTTAAATCAAACACGGCGCGGATATTACAAGTAAACAAACTAAAGACGAATGAATTAACGCGTAGTAATCTTGGTTCAGTGATCAAGTCGCTCGACATAAATCTGAATGTTCGGGAAGGTTTGTTTTTTCAATATATCAAAATATTTACTTATTATAAAGCAAGGGTGGATAAGTTAACGAAATGTGCAATATTTGCAATTCGTTATCTGTTACGGGTACTGTTTTGTAACCCATTTCTGTTCACGGTTAATAACATTATTAGTCAGTGTAAGTTTTAAAATGGAATGTTCTGAATAAAAGTATTCTGAAAAACATTATTCACTGGAACATTATTCTGCATTTTGCCACTGTAGTTACAGTCACCAAGGGATTAACGTTACTCGAAACACCTACTTCTGTCGCAAATGCTTGGGATTGTTAAGATGAAACTGGTTCGGATAAATATCAGTTCTCTTTCGAACCCGAGGCGTTTTCTTCTTTCTATCTAGCCATATAAAGAGTATTGAAATTTTCCACAACATTTTTGTGCAAGCAGTCATATTTTCGTTATGATGTGTACAATTTCTACTTCTTTCTTTTCTTTTACGTTTACCTTTTATACCTGAGTTTCATCTTCTTCAATTCTGATGGTCTTATGTTACGCTTGAATAACGTATAAACAACTTTGGCCGCAGGAAGAATCTCAATTATACTAATGAATAAATTCCAAGCTTTTCATTTTGTTTTCTTTTTCTCGTACTTAAGATTGACTAAATGCCTTATGCCCCAGGCACAGGTCTCATTCCTTTTTGTATAGAATTATTTTGATTGTTCTCTATTTAATTAAAAAAGGAAAGAAAGAAAATCAAACAGTGAAAGGGTGATTTCATTTTTACTTCAAGCTTAATGATAAGACTTTTATTTTCTTTCGATGACAATGCTGGTAATCATCAGATATTTCCATTTTATAACAGATTTGAACTAACTAATGTTGAGGATCAAGCTAATATCCCACCAATGATCGAACCTGGGACTACATGCAACAAAAGGCACACACACTGGCCACTACAGAATAGGGAGGGCACTTTATTTGCTTGCTTGTTTGCAAGCTAGCAATTTAGTTTATCTTCAAATACATTCGATATCCCCATATCAGACATCTACAACTTAATGTGAGATCAGATTACATACACGTCGAAAGAAAATCGAACTCCTACATCGTAACCACGAGATGACCTTCCTCACGATTACCATTTGTAGTTTTCTAAACTGTTGAATTGTGGCCTGAAATACGAAGTGCTTGCAGACATTGTACAGGTTGAGGCAAAAGTCAAAAATACACACCTATAAAAGTCAAACATTGTGACGAATCGTAATGTCATTTGGTATGGGGTATCTGTAGGTGGTTGCGGAACTTGCAGGAACTATGACGACAGCAGTGGCCATTCTGAAATCCGACATCTTGGATTTGGGTAAAATTTTTAAAAAGAGAAGGGGGTTCTTTCGAATATCATTTTACACTGCCTTTTTCTGGGAAATCCGCCTGTGCAATTCGTTTTGCGATATCGTGATTTGTGTAGAAGTTACGACCTGTTAAAGTTTCCAATTACAAGGACGGGATCAATCGTTTTCTTCATCGTTGTAGGTAATCCAGAATTGCACTTACACAGGAGGAACGCATTGAAATTCTGTGAAAGTGGAGTGGACGAAGTGCCAGAGTGATTGCTGGTGACTGTAATACCCGGAATTCTAAGAGAAATTACATTTCACATGACAGTTCCCAAGTTATTTTTCCAACAGGTTCTGTGGCGGACAACCCACGTAGTGAACGTCCAAGAACAGCCACCGACGAGGAACTGCCACCGATGTGGAGGTTGTGAAAAGTCCACATCGCAGTACGCGCTGGTTAGCAGCAATGTTCGGTATCAGTCAGCGTTCAGTCCTGCGTGTGTTGCCCCACACTAATGGTACCCGTACAAGTTACAGTTGCAACATCTGTAACAAGCTACAGTTACAGTTGGATGACCCTGATTGGCGGTTTGCAGAGTGGGCTCTGGATCGGTGCGACATTAATCCAAACTTCATACGGCAGGTGTTGTTCAGTGACGCTAACTTTATGTGCAAGGTGAGTTAAACAAACAGAATTACTTGTGCCTCTGCGTGTGTGCGTCTGCCTCTGTTGACCAACATACCCTGCGATGTGTTCAGCAGGACTAGCAAAAAGGACTCCGACTTTGTATCTACTGCAATGGAGGTAATGAACATATGCTCTAATACCGACTATGACATGTGTTCCAACTTTAAAAAGTATAACTCCTACACAAATAAAGATATCGCGAAAGAGATTACATAAATGTATTCCTCAGGAAAAGACAGTGTAAAGTGATATGCGACATATCCCACTTCAAGTTTTAAAAAAAACGTAACTCAAATCCAGAATGGTGGATTTTAAGATGGCTGCCGCTGTCGCTATAGCTCCTATAAGTTGCGCCACCACCTATAAACATTCCATACCAAACGACATTATGATCCCTCACACCGTTCGACTTTCGTAGAGGTGTATGCAGACTTTTGCCTCACCCTGTAGAAAAAAGGTTCCTAACCTTAGCGGGGTCGCGGACATAGCCCACCGGCAAAATGCCTACCGGACAAAAGCCCACCAGAGCTTTCGTGAAAGCGGACAAAAGCCCAGAAGATCTTTCGTATAAGATGAAAAATGATACAAATGAAAGAAACAAGAGATTTGCGAAGATACTTTTCGAACAGAATTGCGAATTACTAAATTTACGTAAATCACACTTGAGATTAAGAATAAGGTATCCACTTTCAAATTATTTTTTTAATAGTTGCGTTTACTCCAAATACCTTAATACAATGTATGGAAGTTTCTGCATTTAGTAGTTAGCTAACGTATCTTTGATCTGTGATGCATGATGTTCTGTGGTTTGATTCCCAGTGAGTGAGCATCGTACGCACTAGAGGGGTTCAGATCAAACTTTAAACTCTAGTTATGTTCTGTAAAGCATTGTTTTGACAAATGACGTGCATACAAATCAATCAATCAATCAGATTCGGAGAGTTTATCGGTAAGAAGAGCTGCAGATTATATATTTCTATTATTTCAAGGTAAAGATACTGGAAGCTTTGGGACTCGAATTCCATTTCCATATCCCTTCTCTAGGACAGTTTTTAAATATTCATTTTTGGGCCAAAGGTGATCCGTCCTAACCTCCTTCCTACAGCTGTTCGTCCAACGAATTAACCATATTCTGCTCCTTTGGGGGCTATGGTGAACGCCTCAAGAAACTAGAGACACAAGTATTCACAATTCAAATGTATGTCTATATTAAGTACTCTTAAGTACCACACATTTTGACTAGATTCGGTCGGGAAGAGATAATATTTCTATTTCCGAATGATAAATAGTGGAAGTAAAAAATAAAACCTTTTGGGGGGCTGTTGTCCCTTCGCATCCTTCGTGGATCCACCAGTGCTTGTGCTGTATACTATTCTTACATAATATAAAATTTTAAATAATTTGAGAAGCGTGTATATATTACACAATGTACTTACATTAGTTTGTTTTCTTATTATGAGATATTGTAAACAGTTTGACAACTGTATGATATTGTAATAATTTATATGTATAATGATAGAAAAAATGTCTGATGTAAGTGTCTACTATAATGTTGTTTGTAACGTATTAAAATGTTAAAGGATGATTGGCATTCGGGTGAACTTGTCGTTATTTCGTTGATACGTTTATTGTGAATTCTTGTCTACCACCTTTATCGACGGAACTATAACAGTACGGAATTTAGATTATGTTAGTACTGGATGAACTGGGAGCGGTAATGCCTCATAAAATTACTTCTTCTCGAAAAACCTTATTTCCCTCCTAATTTTTTCTTCTTCTTCTTCCATAACTTTGACAAATTGTTTAAAAAGTATAAGTCGAGGATTCTTGACTGTGTTCTATTAACTTTAAAAATCTTCAACAAATGCAACATTTTCACAGTCCATTTCCATATTGTCAATGCTTGGCTCTGAGTCGTTCTGTTTGTGTATTATCCTAACAAAATTTCTGTAACATGTGAAATGATAAGCTTCACTTGATACTATGTTTTTAGTAGCAATACCTAATATTTTCATAATCAATTCTATTTGTTCAGTCTTTAACCTCCAATGTTCATTTGCTGCTGAGCGAACTGTGGTATTAGCTCTCAACTCACAATTGTCAGGTGGCCCTACATTATGTGATTGAATATTTTTCTTGTATTTTCTGAAGCTTTTGTTTATGTGTAAAATCCTGGTAGTATTTTTAGTAGTATCTAATGTCTGCAATACTGGTACAATAATCACTGACTCATTTATTCTATATGATGATTTCCTCGGGTTTTTGCAGCATATTTCAGTTCTTCCCAGGCAGCTTTCACTACTTTGGTTCAGTGAGAACAGTAGCAGATGCTAAACAGATAACACATCTCCATCATGTTTCTATGTTGAATCTGGTGAGAAAAATCTCTTAATATCATGGTATATAATTCTCGAAATCAGTTAATATGACATCAGTTTTTATTTTCCGCTTTCAAATTATTATGTAATGATCATAAAACATATTTGAACTATGTTTTACAATGCACTAATAGATTCCTCGATCCAAAAAACCATGGAATAGAAACAAAAAAAATAAATAAAATCGATGTTAATTGGAAGACTTATGACGGTTTTAAGAATTTAAGCCGCCATTTTGTTTCGGACCGTCATTTTAAGAAAGGTACTCTTCCAGAGTGAGCAACATGCCTTTTTCAATTGTTGGCACTATACGGAACAATTAAAAGTATGTTGCTAGCTACTCCCTTTAAGTGATGTTAAATTTTGCTGAATCTGATAGACTAACCGTCAAACATCTGCATTAAAAATGTAAATATTTGCTAGAAACTGTACAGTCTTTTCATAAGAACGGTTAAAACCAGTTGCGAAGTTGATTGATTGACAGGTTACAAGATCATCCACCCTTCTATAGTGCCGGAATTCTGGCAGAATAGCTAAAAGAAATTGTTTTAAAAAGATATAAAAGCAGTACAACAGGTGAAAACACAAAGCACTAATTCTTGACAACTTTCCATAATAAATAAACTTATTGTAGCTCCAGAAAATTTTAAATATGAATTATTATTATTATTATTATTATTATTATTATTATTATTATTATTATTATTATTATTATTATTATTATTGTTATTAATATCATACAACCAGTGATGCTGTGCTTGTAGAAGCAAGCTATTGTTCGTCTTCATCTCACTGATTACAACGCCAAACTACAGAAATGAATCTCTAAGTTGGAACAAAACACATAACTGTGTTTTATAAATATCAACACTTATAAGGAAAGTTTCAGACAATACATTTTATTTAAAATTGTTTGCTTCATCATTATTAATCGATTTCAGCTCTGAGCAGAATAAGAGATTAGAATTCCTCAGAAAGAAAAATACGCTACTTCCACCAAAACAGAATTAATGTTTCTTATGAAAGTTTCCATGGAATACAGTGGCGTATGCAATATTTCATGAGGGAAGCATTCAATCTCATCGTGTTTAGAGACGTGTGATTCTTGCGTATATGTTAATATAGTAAATTATTATTTATCCATATCCGGAGGAAAGATGAAGGTTTAAACCTGGCACTCTCTTTTGCATATACTACTGATAAAACTTACCTTAAATCATACGAAACAGGGCATAAAATGAGTCCTCACTTTTGATTGACTGTCATCAGTGCGAACTTGGGAAAACCTCAACACATATAAATCATATTGTGTCCAAACCATATAATTTTTAATTTCATAAAATTGTTTTAGTTAGTCAAATTAATGTGCTTGTTCAAAATATTCAGATTAATGTCTTAAGACAGCAGACAAAATAAGTGCACTTACTCACTTAATGAATGTTCATGTTGAGTATGTCTGCCACAATTGTATTTAATTGTTTTGTCAAGTAATCATTTATAATCAAATAAATATGACAATAAAGCATTATATGATTCTAGTTACGATAGTATTTGAAAGTTAAAGAACATATTAATGTCTAATTATGGTCGGCAATACTAATATTAAATCAGAAATAAGAAACATTAAATCAGAAATAATTATGTAATTATAACGTCAAAAGAAAAACTATAGTCCCTCAAAGTATAAACACTTCATACAGCTCCTTGGCAGGTGGTAAAATGCCCAGGACCGACGAGGCGTTACCACGTTAGATAGAAACGGATATGCTCTGTATTAGATAAGATGTGGAGCGAACTTCGCCGGAAACACAGGAAATGCGTCTTCCTACCTCTCTAATGTTTTCAAGACTTCTTGCATCCCAAGCACCACTTGTTTCAATAGCGATTGGGGTGAAAACAAACTTTTCGAGAAGGTTGTTGTATTTTCTTTGCTTTTCAGCTTCTCTGCGATTAGCAACAGCTCCAGCATTCAATACTGACAGAGGGAGACTTGAATGAGCGTATGTATCAGCGCTGAATAAGGCTCTATATGTTTAACTCTGTAACTAAGAATTTCTACAAACAAAGACACTTAAAATAAAATTTACCTTTTCCCCGCTCTGCTATTAACCTTCAGGTACGTATTATCTGTCAGGAAAGTAAAGTACACCTATTCTTCGAGTCTGGCATTCCTGCGCTCCATCCACGGAGAGTATGAGAAATAAATCAATCAAATGTTTACACAAGAGCAAGAAGGAAAGTCTAATCTGAATAAGACATTGCAGAGAGAAACAAGCTTTGAATATGAATAATGCATAGTGTAAATAAAGGACGACACAGAAAGAGAAAACCAGGAACAGCTGCGAAACGGAGAAAAAAGAGTAAAAATTGTCGAAGTGGGAACATAAAACACAAATAGAAGAAATACACCGACAACTCAACGTTCACCAAGCCATGATCTTGGTGTAGTAGTTAAGGTGCTGGCTTAAAGATGAAAAAGGACGCCAGTTCAAATCCCCGGCTAGGACATTTTTTGTTTTATTAATAATACATACAGCTCACGAGAGATGGTAAAAAGGGTCGTATTTAGTCTTTCGTAGCAAATATTATTGGTAATCTTTAGTACTGATAATACTTTTTGTCTTCGCGTATTGCTTTTATTCTTGTCTTCATTTCAAAAGAGAAGAATATCCTAACAAATGCCAACAAAATTCCTCCTATTTTGAATGTAAACGCCATTTGCAATTAGTAAAGAATAAAATTGAACGTTCCGGCGTAGCTGCAGAAAGTAAAAAAAAAACAACATGGAAGTGGAGCGGTTCGAAACCCATACTCATGGTTATTAAAAATACAATCACTATATGCCGTATACCTCTCGACCATGTTTCTATGTTAACTATTAGAGGCTTGTGTTTAGGCTAGACTGGTCAATACGTTTTGCGAAGAGGCCCGGTTTAGCTCTGACGCAGCACAGTTGCGAGAAGAGAGAAGGGTGCAAGACACTTTTTCTCCCTCCCTCTCTGTGTCTATCTATCTATCTGTCTGTATATATATAACGCCATTTGTGAGTACCATAATTTACCGTAATTTTCAGCGGATTGAGACGAAACTTGGCACAAACATTAAGTGTTGAAATATCTTGACTGAGTTCGTTAACCAGAATAATCAGATGAAAATGTTCAAAATGGCGGCCCTTCAAACTCTTAAAAAGTTCCAAGGGAACCAAATTTCGCCCATAAATGGGTATTCAAAACGTTTGAGTAACATTTCCTCTTTTACTGAAATATTTGTGTCCAGGTACTTATCCTCTTTCATTGAAATATTGGACCCTATTAATCACCAAAAGAAGGTTCATGCCCTTTCTCTACGGTCCGGCATTTTCTTTTGCAGGGGGATATTTTCGTATCGGAACAAGATGATTGTTAGTTAGCATATGAAGTTACACATTGAAAGGGAAGCAACTTGTGAAACATGTTATTTGAAAGAATAATATAATAAATGTGCTTTCCCCTAAGACAGAGAACTGTAAATCATGTATTTCGACTTCAGGAGCGTGAATGGCGAGGAGTGTTATTTGATTTGCTTTTTAGTAACACATTGCGTTGCAAATAGTGGTAGGCAATATTAGTGCTAAGTAAAACAACAACAACAATAATAATAATAATAATAATAATAATAATAATAATAATAATAATAATAATAATAATAATAATAATAATAGGTGTTGTTTGTTTCAAAGCAATATCTTCCTCCATTCTTCTTCAAACGTAATGATTATAACGCCATATCTCCCATACAAACAAAATATTAGCAATTTATATCGACAGAACGGTAAATGGTAGAGTGATGGGAGCAACGTTGGACAGTATGCACTCATAGCACTCAGAAAAATAAGCGATTTCATGCAAATGAATGAAGAGTCATGTCATGGGGAGTTATGGGGCCTCGACAGAGCTCTCTTTAGGCAAAATGTTGATAACTTATATCGAGAGAACAAAAGGTGATAGTTGTTACGCTGTGCTCATGTGACCCTACCGAAGTAAGCATGGACAGTCGCATAGGGTAAGGTGATCCCAGTCGAGAAATCACCCCACGTTTTGTTTGGTTAACTTGTAAAACTGAAGAAGAGAGAGAGACAAACAATAGTTCACTAAATTCACCAGAATATTGCAGAGACCATATGACATAAAGCTTTCTTTCACTCGGAAAATTACTTACTTGCCGCGAAATAACAGATTTAAAAAAAATGATCATTAAGAAATATATCACTATGTTCTTCATTCGGGTTAAATGATAAGCTCTTATGAACGAATATATCTTTATAGGAATTAAATAAACCAACGAATGTACAAAACTTAACAAATCTTGAACACTGGAGTCTTTATGTAACTCAAACATATGCTTCTAATGAGACTTACACCTTCCATTTAAACGTCCACAGAGTCACAGAAATCCATTAAATTTATTAATAATCCTCCTATTTAGTATTAATACGTAGAACAACCTTATATCAATGTTGTAATCAAAATTTCAATTAACAAGAAGAGCGAAATATCACAACTCATTACAAAATCTGCTCAAACTCGTCGTAATAATGAGGATTTCGTTTACTATCCAATTCTACATTAGATATATTTTACCCTTGTTATCACCAACTTCAGTATGAAGCGGCCTTACACATCTTTCACATACATGATGGTATAGTTCGTCAACCAACCACTTGGCGGCGCTGATTAACCCTTAAACAAAAGAAAACTAAGACGCAACTCTAATACTATTCTCGTTATTTTTTTCTTTTTATATATAAAGTTACGACACGTAACAACATCGCAGTGCCCCAAAAAAAAATCTAAGATTTTTTATTATATTTTTATATATACTCTTAACTAGGTCTGGGTCACGTTGGTCTAGTCGTCTAAATTAGTTCTTAACTACAACCTCCACCTTCTACTTTACCTACTAGCATCCTCTCAAATCATTCATCCACTAATTAAACTAAATGAACAAAAAAAATAATTAAATTCCCCCACATACACTCCAACAATCACACTTTTGTTAGTCTAATAGGTATCCCGGAGTCTTATGTCCGACCCAGAACCAATTACAATTATTCTTAAACCAGTACGACGAGCTTATTTAGATAACCAAAATTAATTAACGGCAATCAATTAACAAAAATATTATTAAACTACCATATAAACTCCAAAATATAAACATTTGCATAAATATAGTAACTTACAGAAACTGGAATGAATATAAATATTCAAGTTACAGAACAAAAATTTTCGTTTTTCTTGCTTTTTTTTCTGGAAGACTGTCTCCAAACATCTCCATCTAATTCATCCGATGACAATTCAATAGGTACCAAATTTACAAAACATTGGATCGATCCCGACAATAATGCGCATTCATAATCGTATCCTTTATCACATATACAGATCTGCAAATAGAAACAGCTGTTAATAACTTGTATATATATACTTTACAGTATTTACATATTAAAAATGTCGACATTTTATTTAACATTCTAAAATTATTTACAATCTCATCCTTAACTTCCCAAACATTCCATAAAGTTGAAATTACTGTCTTAACTCACGATACTTCTTCGTTAATGACACATGAGATTTCCTTACATCACGAGAATCATTTACATTTTTAACTTCTATGGTATTCTGAGTTAAGAATCGTATAATTTCATACGGACCAGTCCAACGGCTAGATAATGACTTGGTGACTTTATCTGCTAGCGACGACTTGACTTGTGCTTTCAACAAAACCTTATCCCCCACTTCATATGAAGTAGATAACCTACGTTTATTATATTGCTTCTTCTTCCTTCGCCAGGATAGTTCTAAATTCTCCAAGGCTTTTACTACCAATTGAGGATCTTTCTTCATCACATCGGCACTGGGCACATTCCATTTTACATCCAACGGATCACAAACGTTATAGGAAAATACCATTTCCATCGGAGTACATTTAGTTTCTGCATGTTGGGCATTATTTATCGAAAATTCAATCTCGTGTAATCCTCGATCCCATTGATTCTGCTTGTTTCCGAAGAATATCTTCAGGCTATCCTTTACAGTACGTATATATCTCTCCCCCGGATTAGAAGCAGCATGATAAGGGGATATACGCACATCCTTGATTCCATTACTAAACAGGAAATCACCAACTTCAGTATGAAGCGGCCTTACACATCTTTCACATACATGATGGTATAGTTCGTCAACCAACCACTTGGCGGCGCTGATTAACCCTTAAACAAAAGAAAACTAAGACGCAACTCTAATACTATTCTCGTTATTTTTTTCTTTTTATATATAAAGTTACGACACGTAACATAGTGGGATGGGACCAACCTTGGACACTGTGGACCCATAAGGCGCATCGAAAAAATTTTGGGGGGGACGCTAGCCAGCCTTACATATTTCCACATTATAATATAAAATTATATTGTGTGAAATACACACACGAGTTAGCTAGCAATCTTTCATATTATTATTATTATTATTATTATTATTATTATTATTATTATTATTATTATTATTATTATTATTATTATTATTATCAACAGCGTCTTTTAATTACGTGTGCATGCTTGACATGAAAGCAAGGAGAAGATCCATCATTCATAGAGAGAATAAGAATAGCCAGGTTACTTTAACTATGGAGGATGGCGATAAATAAGAAAAGTGTGACTACCTGTAGCGAAAAGAAAAACACTTTATCTCAAATGCATAAAAAAACAAGTCGAGATAGATTCGAACTCGCATGAACGGCGCGAAAAGCCAGTGCTTTGTCCACTTTTGGTTTTTTAACTGACTCACCGAACGTGTTTCATTAACTTACTTGTTGCTAATTGTACTTGCTTTACTCGTTTAACTTGCTTTTCCTAATAACTTATAACGGCAGGGACACGACCGCAGAAACATCGAGGACAGTTAAAAATCATAAAGGTTTTCCCGCCACGAATGGAGCCCGGAACTCCTTAAACCAAAGGCGCATGTGCTAGCCACTATACCAGCGGGGAGGGCACCACTCACCCTCTGTGTCGTTAGGGATTACGACCACTGTATTACCAGCTATCACTTCTGTGGGTTGTTTACTATGATCACATGTTCCTTCTTTACTCGATGAGTTAAACCTACGTTCTATGTAATACATGAGGTATTTAGACCTGCATGCTCTTCATATAATGTAATAAAAGGGTCATGCTGGGAATAAGAAAAGAGCATTCCTTGGATAAAACGGAAACTATTGGCATCAGAATATTTATATACGTGGCATACGCGGTAATATATTTCACAATAGTTACTGTTTAGTTCAGTAAACGAAGAAAGGGATATAGAAGAAACCAAACATGTCGCGTCAACGAGATCGACCAGAGCTGACAGATGCGGAAGCAGATGTGTAGTAATAAAACAACTTGATTAAATTGATAATTCGTTCTGAATCCTGTAGTAAATCGTATCGCAACTTTACGGGAGGGCAGACTTTCCCTTTTTGTATATATGCACCTCGAAGGTGCTTACAAGTAAAACAATAACTGACTCGAGTAAAGCATATCTTTTTACAATGCATTAAGTAGAAATTTCATTAAATATGAAATAAACTGTTTGCATAAAGTATTAATAAATAGATCAAAATATTTAGAATATTTAATGTATAGTAAATATTATACATTATACAGTATTAATATAAAACAATGGCTGAAATAACCAATAAAGCATAATAAAGCATAATTTAAAAAAAAAAGCATAATTACACAAAAATAAAGCATAATGTGGGTTGCTCTACTGATTATAAATCTTACAAACATGAACCACCCATAACAATCGCTAGGAAACGAATGACCTTTTGTCTGACTAGCTAAAATATTGCCATAGAAAATAAATAAATAATTAAATATACAATAAACAAATAAATATAAAGAAAACAAAAGAACTATTGATTTACACAACAATCTTATTTCGTTTTCATTTTTGAAGTGAATTTTCATTTGATTTCTCGTCTCATCTACAATCCATTACAAGCTACGTTTTCGGTATTACTTGAATGCAAAGTTGTAGTGGGATGATTCATCTCAGTAAACGAGTTTTTGAAGGAATGTGATTATATTGCCTAGAAGGAAGGAATGTGTGTATAAGAAATATGTGATTATATTGCCTAGAAAATTAATAATTACATGGCAGGTCTTCAAACTTCAGGAAGATAGCTGGATGCTTATCCCAACAGTATTCATGAACTGACAAATTGCAGCTCTTAAAATGTAATAATTTTAGAAAACATGATCCATGGCTAGGGTGACCAAATCACCAACTGGAAAAAACGGGACACCTATTATTTTTAAATAGGTTGTTCCTCTAAATATATTTTTTTAGCTTCTCCATTCTCTCTTTGTTTTGGAATCTCTCAAAAATGGCAAATTTGGATATTTCGTTTTCTCTTTGAGGGGCAGAAAAAGGAAAATGACATTTTGAGTGGGACATACACAATTTTTACCATTTAATGCAAAATCCGTTTTTAACAGAAATGAAATTACGCAACAAGACATAATCAACTTCAAAAATGAAGTTAATGAGATTTGTAAACCGTGTATTGAATATCTAAGGAAATGGAGTGTATCGTTTTCCACGTTTTCAATATTCAAATGGATGCTCTTGAAGAACATCCCCAGTTGGAGATAGGTTGAAGATAGTGTTGCTTGCTTCAAGAAGAAATTTATTGAAATAATTGATTCTTTGCTTTTCGATCAAATTGAAGGATTTTGTTACTAATAATATAAAGGAGTGGAGCGAGAAAGACAAAAAATATTCCAGTACTACGAGAAGTGGATTTGTTTTTTCCAAAACCCATAATAGGTCTTAACAGCACTCTGATTTTTTAAAGATATGCCAGTATATGTTTGTAATCCCTGCACATAATGGCAATACTGAAAGAATATTCTCGCTCATGAATATTCAATGGTCAGACGAAACAAACAGAATGGGAGTGGAGACCCTTTCTGCAATTCTTAAAGCACTATACAATTTTAAAACAGACTGTTGTAACTTTTATAACTGTATTAAAAAAGAAGGAAGTTTTATAGCTGGCTGGGACAACAGCTAAGTATCCTCATGAATCTATCTTATGAAATGAATTCATTTTTTGCATTACATTATTCTTATGAATATACTTATTATTTGTCATTTTTATAAGTGATAAATGTTTCATATATTTTAATAATGCTTTCAAATATTTCATTACTTTGTATTTTCATTTTTTGTTAGCTGCGAGTTATTTGTTATTTAATTAATTCCACTGGCGGTGGTCACTTACAGTAATCACGTTTCCTCATATTTCTCGTAAACTTTGGTGATGGTTAGAAATGCAAACAACTTAAGTTTTTCTGTTTTTCAATAGATGGTATAAGCATTAATTCGAAATAGCAGAATACTTGTCTTTTGAAAAGCATCATAAATAAAATAGTACGTACGAGGGAGGACCCAAAAGAAGTCAGACTTTCTTTCTTTAAAAAATGTTACATTTTTTACAAAATTCTTTCAGTCTCTTTCAAAGTACTCTCCATTAAATGCGATTCAGTTCCCTCATCTTCTTTCCCACTGTTTGAAGCACCTCTGGAACTTTTATATCGTCCAATGCGCTCCGCGAAGTTCTTTTTACAGCTTCTACATCATCAAATCAGTTTCCTTTTAGATTTTGTTTAATTCTAGGAAAATGTCATCATGTTGGTCAAAAGTTTTGGAGCACTTTCAATCTGATTTTTCAAGTCCTGGCTCAAATTCAGACGAATGATTTGATTCTGTGTGAGCAGGTGAGAAACAAACTTAGCTGCAGCATGTCTCATTTGCAAAACCTCACGCTGGCACGAGCTCCAACTCACTCCTGCCTGTTTCGAAATATCATCGATCATGAAACGACTATCCTTGCAGATTTTGGGCAGATTTGTTCGACGTTTTCGTCGTTTGTTTAAAGATGAAGAGCACCCAGAACCTGCATGATCTTCAACACTCATCTCACCACACTTAACGCGCCCAAACCTCTCAAAAATAGTGTGCTGTTCATAATATCCTTCTGGAAAGCCTGTTGAAGCATCTAGTAAGTTGTCGTTTCCGACTTTCCAAGTAGGAAGTCAACATACGCCTTGTTCCTTTGAATCTGTTATAACGATTTCGCATTCGGCAAACGAGAACAGTTGAGAAAAACAATAATATGGTCGAACGTTAACCTCCTACGCAGACGTCGATTGACCAATTGATCTGGGAAGCCGCTTGGCCAACTAGATTTACCTAGCAGGAGAACTCTCTACTACGCCTAGGAACGGCAGCGCTCTTTCAATCCGGTTTCTTTTGCCCCCCCCTCGTATGTTACAACTTAATCTATCAGCAGCTGTACTTACGGAGTTAGCTTAGGTAAGACATGTGCTGGACAACCCACACCTTTAATATTTCCATGTAAATTAGCTTTAAATTTTGTAAACACATTACATTTTCCTTGTATGTTGAAACCACCAAAATTTCTGTTTGGATTGTCGCTAGAAAACTCAACGCAACTGCTTTTGTTTAATTTAAGGACAAGGAAGCAACTTTAAGTAACTTTTGATTTTACCCCTTCGTTTATGTCAAAAAACTCATTAACAAAAGGAAAGATTTTGCTAGCTCTATTATAGCTTGACTTGTATGTGTTGAAAATGCCACACACAGGGGATTTATTTATCTCTTCAATACAAGTTTTCAAACGAAATGGAGCTAAAACACCAGATAATCAGAGTTGATTGCTTTGTACTGGCAGAACAGAAATTCGATGTGATTGACGAGTCACTAAACATAAAACTGTTTAATTTATTATTACAATCATTTGACCGAAAACTGATCATGTTTTATTGTATGGTACGCTTGAGTTAGCTCAGTAGCTCTCACTTTTCTTTCTTCATTTGATGCTTGTTTCATAAAATAATTCTTAAGAGACTTATTGCAACTTGGCGCACTTAGCCTGTTCCTATGTTTCACTGATTTGATGTGGTGTTGTATGTCTGAACGACCACTGTGTCCTACACTAAAAACAAGCTGCAAACTGTGCACTCGACTTCACTGCCATACAGGGCCGTGCTGGCCCACCGGGACGTGTCCCGGTGCGCCCTCCGGAACATCACAGTATAAATAAATGTACAAGTTTTTAGTAATGAATTCTTACAGTTTTATTGATAAAGAACCCGTGAAAGCACAGTGCGCCCTTTACATTAGACGACCTTGCGAGACCACATCAAAAATGGACGATTTTATTCACTCTTCTGTATATTATAGTCCTGTACAATATACAGATGGTGATCAGAAAAATGGAAACACCTGAACGAAATTGCAACTTACCAGATTAATATGGTATCGGGCCACCTTTCGCCTTCAGGACAGCCTTGATGCGACGTGGGATGGAGGCATAGAGGTGGTGAATGGTAGCAAGTGGAATTTTACATCATTCCTCGTGCAGGGCATCACCCACTTCTGTGAGAGAGGATGGAGGTGGAAATCGTCGCCGGAGTCGTGTTTCCAAGACGGACCACAGATGTTTAATTATGTTGAGATCTGGGGGTTGGGCGGGCCAGGGGAGGTGTAAAGGATAGGGAATAGGGTAAAGGATAACTCATCCGACCATATCACACGTTTCTAGTCCTCAACGGTCCAAGTTGCATTGTGGCGGCACCATTTGCGACGTGCGAAAGCGTTATGGTCCGTGATGAGCGGTTTGGCCCGTGCAACATGACCCCGTAAGTTCATGTCATGTAATTCGCGGCGGATTGTGATTGTCGAAACAGGGTGGGGAAAGTGCTGATTGACTTCCTCCGGCACTTTCTCCGCAGTGGCACGACGGTTCTGTGTGACATTGCGCTTTAATACCCGGCGTGACCTGTCACTCATGATTTTTTTTCTGCCCACTGTTCCGCTTCCCCGATGTGGTTTTCCTATGTGTTGTGTAGGCCGTCATCACCTTCGACACTGTCCCACGAGACACACCTAACACAGTAGCCACTGCCGTCACACTCACTCCACATAACCGCGCACCAACAATTTGCCCTCTTTGAAAATCTGAGAGGTCTCCCATTTTACACTACCTCCGTCTGCTGCAACCACTGGACACTGCTGTTCCACTGCGCCTGACGTAATGTGGAAACCGACCTAACACACCACCACCAGCGTTCAGGTGCTGCGGGCTCCACGATACCACTGCCAACTCATAAATCTGACGTGTTGCCAACTACAGGTGTTTCCATTTTTCTGATGACCATCTGTATATATACAGTTACTATTGGTAAAGAACCCGTGAAAGATACAGTGCGCCCTTCTTTCTGTATACCAGGTTTGTATAATATATTAAAATAGTGGCTGTTAATAAAGAACCTGTGAATGGTACAAGGTGCCCTTTACATAAGGTGCCCTGTGCATTCTCACATTATAGACATATATTTTTTTTTTAAATTTATTTTCTGGATACCAGTTTTGTGTTATATAAATTCATACAGTTGTTATGGGTGGAGATCAGGTAAAGAGTATAAACACTTACAAAAATAACCGTAAAGTTATTTAGGTATAA